>NC_081771.1:9374060-9684310 GCF_963082965.1 Carassius carassius
GATTTTCTATTGGATTCAAGTCAGGTGATTGGCTGGGCCATTCTAGCAGTTTTATTTTCTTCCTCTTAAACCAAATGAGAGTTTCCGTTGCTGTGTGTTTGAGATCATTGTCTTGGCAGGAATGGTCACCCTTGTTTCATCTTCATCATCCTGGTAGATGGCAGCAGATTTTTCTCAAGAATGTCTCTGTATACATTTTTCCATTCATCCTTCCTTCAATTATATGAATTTTGCCAGTGCTACACTATGATGTTTTGGGGTGATGTGTCATTTGGTCTCCAAACATGGTGTGTATTATGTCATTCAAAGACATCATACATCATACCACTGTTGTCTCATCTGACCAGACTATATTCTCCCAGTATTTCACAGGCTTTTCTAAATGTTGTGCAGCAAACTTTAAACAAGCTTCAACATGCTTTTTCTTCAGCAATAGTTGTGTTGTGAACGTGCACACAGGCCACAATGGTTGAATGCATTATTTACTGTACTTATTTTCTTTGAAACAATTGTACATGCTAATTCCAGGTCTTTCTGAAGCGCACCACAAGTGATTCTTAACTCTTCTGAGAATTATGTTCACTTCTCTGTCAGAAATCTTGCGAGGAGCACATGGTCGTGGCTGGTTTATGGTGAAATTATGTTCTTTCCACATCTGGATCTTGGCCCAAACAGTGCTCACTGGAAAATTCAGAAGTATTGAAATTTTTCTGTAACCAATGCCATCAGTATGTTTTGCAAAAATAAGGTTGCAAAGGTCTTGAGAAAGCTCTTTGATTTTACCCATCATGAAATGTTTCTTGTATAACACGTTGGTCATGAGATACCTTTTTATTAGCCATCAGTTAGGACTGAGCCAACTAATATTAATTTCCATTTAGAAGGGGCAGGATTGCTTTCTAATTACTGAAAGATTTCAGCTGGTGTTTTGGATTTGCATACCTTTGTACACCTCTCTGTCTTCATGTGTTCAGTACTTTTCCCCGGGCTGTGTCATTCTACTTTATTATGCAGAACTTAATTTCTGAACTTATTTGTAGTTTTCTTTGTAAGTATGGATTACTTGGATTGTTACCGACATCTGTTGAAAATTTTGTGTCAACAGCGCCTTTAGAAATATATTTACTGAGAAAAATGGTGATGTGTTCAATCATTACTTTACCCGCTGTAAATACTTTATTACACAATATATTGTATTGCAAAGAAAAACAAGTCACCTTGTGTATGCAGCCAGTATCAGGGCAGAGGAAGATCTACTGTGGTTCTTAATTGTTTTGATTTCCTCGACATGCACGTTATCAGGAAATAGTGCATGGTCCTGCACAACAAACCTGTGTCCACTGAGTTGAGTATGAAAAACAATATAGTACACCAAAAATAGGTAATTGTAAGTTCTGAAATCTAGATGGTCAGTAAAATAAGATCTTTAACAGACCATACCTTTTAACAGAGAGGAGCAGAAGATAATTGAAAAGGTGTATGTACACATCTTTGTGAGAGACAATAGAGACTTTACTGGGGTTTTTTTTTTGTAATTTAATTCAAACAAGCAAACTTTCCTATACTCTAGACTCATTGCACACAGACTGAAATATTTCAAGAATTTTTAATTCTGATGGTTATGACTTACATTTTAGAAAAATTAAAAATTCAGTATCTCAAAAAAATTGAATATTTTATCAAAGATCAATCAAAACAAAGATTTACAAAACAGAATTGTTCAAGATTTCCAAAGGTGGTTTAATTATGCACTCAATACTGTGTAACACTGAGCAACAGTTCTTTTTCTCCTTAGCCCAGGTGAAATGCTTCTGGTGTTTTTTTTTCTGGTTCAGGAGTGGCTTGGTTCTAGGAATGTGACAGCTGTAGCCCTTTTCCTGAAGAAGTCTGAGTGTGGTGACTCTTGATGCGCTGACTCTGGATTCAGTCCACTCCTTGTGAAGCTCTCCTAAGTTCTTGAATTGGCTTTTCTGGACAATCTTTCAAAGGCTGACATTAACGTTCAAGGCTTAACATTCCACTTACCTGTCCAAACAAACAAGCAGCTCTGTCCTCTTCATTTGTTGGACACTTTTGTCACATTCTTCCACAATTATACATTTAGATGCTTTCATTTATAAGGTAACATGATTTAAAATTACAATTAAATTTATGCATTTAGCAGACACTTTTATCCAAAGCAACTTACAGTGCATTCTTGCTATCAATTTTTACCTAACATGTGTTCCCGGGGAATCAAACCCCCAACCTTGCGCTTGATGACACAATGCTCTACCAATTGAGCTACAGGAACACTATATTACTAGATTTACATGTAATACTGATAAGCATGCAATAAATTAGTATCCAATTGAAATTTTTTTTTAATGAAATTATATGGGGGCATTTATTATTTTGAAAGCAAATGCATGATAAAGCCTACCTTACGTACAGCTTCAATGGCTTCCGTCAGATTAGGGACATTAGAACAAAAACCTTTAGATCGCTTGAGTACAGTGGCCGAGAAGTGCAAAACAAATCACAATTACAAAAACAAAATAACAAATCCAAAAACACAACGACAATTCAGAAAACAAAATAACAATTCAGAAAACACAACGACAATTCAGAAAACAAAATAATTCAGAAAACACAACGACAATTCATAAAACACAACGACAATTCAGAAAACAAAATAACAATTCATAAAACACAACGACAATTCAGAAAACAAAATAACAATTCAGAAAACACAACGACAATTCATACAAAACGGAAAAGGTAGGTATATTTTGAGAACGACATACTTATCGCTGATTGGATGAAACACCTGTCAATCAAGCCAGAACCGGAATCACAGGATACTGGAAGCGTCATAGAGCGTTCTCAAAATATACCTACCTTTTCCGTTTTGTATGAATTGTCGTTGTGTTTTCTGAATTGTTATTTTGTTTTCTGAATTGTCGTTGTGTTTTTTGAATTGTTATTTTGTTTTCTGAATTGTCGTTGTGTTTTTGGATTTGTTATTTTGTTTTTGTAATTGTGATTTGTTTTGCACTTCTCGGCCACCGTACTTGAGGATATAGCATAAAAAGTTCATGTTCACTAAACAACAAACAGGAAGTTCTCTGAAGAGTCTGCACATCTCATTTATTATTGTAAATGTTTTTAATGTGTTTTAAATGTAATTTATTCTAGTGATGGCAAAGCTAAATGTTGAGCAGCAATTATTCCAGTCTTTTAATATGTTTTATTAATACTATTAATATGTTAATAGTTTTGTGAAAATCATGATACAATTTTATTGTAATTATTTTGTTATTTTATTAATGATTTGTATATATATATACACTTTTTTTGATAAATAAAAATTAAAAAAATGCAGCACTTATTTGGAATCGAAATCTTTTTGTGACATTGTTAATGTTCTTACTGTAACTAATTTAATACATCCTTGCTGAATAAAAGTACTCATTTGTAAACAAATTAACTACTGTCCCCAAACTTTTGAATGGTAATGTATTTATATAATTATAGAATTTCATGTATTTGAAAAATACCTATAATAACTATAATTCCTAAACCTATATTAAGTGAAGGCAGACTTAATACATTTCACATTAAAAAATTTTGTATAGTATTGTATATTCAAGAATTTTATTCATACAATTCACTGATTCTGCAGACATCCTTTAGGTTGGAGAACAGAACATGATGCTGCACATGGGACAGGATCTGTTTGAATTCTGCGGAGCAGAAACACATTCAGTGCTACTATCAGACTCTTCTGATATGAGGCCTCTGACACAATCAGCTCAAACTTGGCCTAGACCGAGAACACAAAAACAGAGGGATAGGTATTGTGGAGTAACAGTAGACATCAGACCAAGGTCATGTTTTGCGAGCATGTACAGCAGACTTATTAGAAATAGGAAATATATATGCTAAATATGCATGTGCTTTTTGTTGAGCATCATATAAGATACATCAGGCTTTTATGGCTACTGGCAGATTAAATGTTTTTATAGTAATGCAAATCAATAAGATCTTTATAAAAGTATAGCAGACTACAGTAAGTCTTCATCTCAAAATATTACTAACAACATAAGTTACTCTTATGTTTACTTTATAACTTTTTTTGTAGATTTCAAAGTATAAAAACCTGAAAGAGCCATTATAAAAAAGCATAAACTATCAATCACACAACACAAGGCATGTAGTGAACTGAATTCAACAGTTTTTAGCAAAGTTTCAATCACAATCATTTAAAAGCCTAATTTAAAATTTGGGTATCAAATATTACACAGCGGCCTTAAGGATAAGCAAGTTTTTTCTGTCTTCCGATTGATAAAATGTGACCCGTGTGATACAGAAATGTGATGTAGTATCTGGTCAACCGTTTTGGTGAGATTCACCTGTAAACTGACAACTGCTGATACGCTCTGATTCAAACTGGGCAACATATGTTTCCTCTGGCTGAAGACTGACTTCTGTAGCATCTGCCCTGAAAATGATTGAAAAGAAGGTACTTCATTTTTGGAAAATGCTGATGTACAGGCTTAATTAACACTGGATGCCCGATTTGTCATTTTGTGATTCATAAACGTTACCTTTTCACCTCACTTTGCACACAGTGCATCACAAATGATTTCAGACGAAACTGTCTAGAGAGGATGAAATAGGCAGAGAAAACCATATAAAGTTCCATAACTGTGAGGTTGCAACAGATCTTAGAGCTTTAGAAAACCCCTCAGATGTGCTAAGAAAAAGAGAGATCAAAATAAATTCAACCCACCATCCTGGCACCATCTGAAACATTTTTAAAAGCATGCATTACAACCGAGCGCCAACCTCCCGACCCGCTCTCTCTCGTGAGGCCAATAAGGAAGTGACTAAAACTGCAATTCATCGACTGGCCGCTTGAGGCTGGCTGCAAAAGGGAGTCAGTCCCATAGACTCCCATGTTAAAATGCCCAACTTTACAGCAGGAAAAAACATGTTTACAGCCTGGTGCAAAAAATGATTTTGGTCTAAATAGCTAATTTTGCCCTTCATGACAACTGTGAGCGGGATGAATTTTTTTTATAACTCATCCGTTTGAATTATATTAAGACTTAAAGTTCTGCATAATTAAGGGCGTAGCCACTTGAGTGACAGGTGGATTGCCGCTGCTGACACTGCCGTCGTGCTAGGTGGGTGTGGCTTCATTAACTCTCGCGGATGGAAGCAGGCTACCTGACCCGTATGCCTTACGGCCATATTAATTACTTTTGGGTGGTATGGGGAATTTTGTCAAGGCTTATTTTCTAATGTAACCTATCGCTGGGCTAACTGTGATTAGCAATGTGTATTATTTTAAGATACCATTCAAAGGATTGCACACACATATATCGCTGTATGTTATGGAAGCGTATGGGTATCATAATTCAATTTGGGATGTAATATGCAAAATGACAATGCAATATGTAAAATGACAATGCATTTCTGTATTTACATTTACATTTTCCAATACATTTGTGCAACGTTTGGTGCAAAATGAAAATGGAAATTAAATTACATAATTTTCATTTGCCATTTCATACACCAGTTTTAATATGTAAAATGAATACTAATTTTAACGCTTTATAAGTTGCAAAATGAAAATGTATTACAGAAATGATTAGATATGTATAACATGTTCAAGCAAAAACTGTGGCAAAATTATCATTTAAATGCTATTTTTCTTAAATGCATTAACACTCACACTCAAGACACTTACGATTGCATTTTCATTCAATGTCCCGCAATGAATGTTGCAAAATTCAATGTGCACATTGAAAATGCATTCCGAGCCGATCAAGTGTCTGCCCCCTCCCGTCACGTCAATCACTGAGTGAACAAGGCGGGGCTTGCAGAAGGTCAGAGACTCAAATCTCAAGAGGATTCAAGTGAGAGAACATGGACAAGACAGTTGGTCCGTGTACGTTTTCATCATTTCAGTTTATGGCTTTAATATTTCATTTGCACTGGTGGGCGGAGCTGAAACGCTGCTTTCATCTGATTGGTCGAATCGCTCCACCTTCAACTCGATCTTTTCATTCTTTCAGGCAGAATAAGAGTCAGTGCTAGTGTGACACTGTAATGTCTGAAACCACCGCTCACTGTTAATTAGCATAATATTTGAATCAGATTTAGCTGGGCACATAATTCGTGCTGCTGAGACCTGCAAATTATTTCTAGGTTGTAGTATTGTATGAATATTGTCCCACTGATAAATACAGTGCAAATAGTTCTGTCTCTTTGGAAAAAAGTGAAGTGGAAATAAAAATCAATAATAGACTGAACAGTTCCATGTCTGTAACATTTACCACTCTCATCTTTTAAGTCATAAGGCACTAGGTATGTGTGTGTGACATTAATAAATAATTGTAAAAATTAATATTGTTACATTTCTGAAATAAAAATAGTAAAATTAGCTCTATGCTGCTCAGTGCTCCTGTAGCCTACCCCAGAGCGCCCTCTCGCGGCTGTAGACGGTAATGCTTTCTCTTGGTTCTGAATAAATGCGACTTATATGTTTTTTCCTCGTCATGACGTATTTTTGGACTGATGCAACTTATACCGAAAAATACTGGTAACATTATTATTATTATTTATTATGAGAGTAATTGACACAGACTAGAACTTTAATGTTTCACCAAATTCAGCTCAGATCTTCAAACTCGTCTGACTCGTGTTGCTGTATAACTGGCCAGACTTACCTTCCCAAAAAATCCTATTTAATTTTATTTCATAAATTTAACTATATTTATTTCCACTTCACTGTTATCCAAGGAGACAGAACTATTTGCACTGTTTTTATCAGTGGGACCATATTTATACAATACTATAACCTAGAAATAATTTAACGGGGTCTCTTGCAAGTCGCAGCAGCACGAATTATATGGCCAGCATAATCGGATTCAAATATTATGCTAATTAACAGTGAGCGGTTTCAGACATTACAAAGAATGAAGAGACCTGTTTTTATACAGTCTATGGAAGAGACCGAGCTGAAGGTGGAGCGATTCGACCAATCAGATGAAAGCAGCGTTTCAGCTCCGCCCACCAGTGCGAATGAAATATTGAAGCCATAAACCGAAATGATCAAAACGTACACGGACCAACGGTCTTGTCCATGTTCTCTCACATGAATCTTCTTCTTGAGATTTGAGTCTCTGACCTTCTGCAAGCCCCGCCTTGTTCACGCAGTGATTGACATGGCGGGAGGGGGCGGACACTTGATCGGCTCGGAATGCATTTTCAATGTGCACATTGAATTTTGCTACATTCATTGCGGGACATTGAATGAAAATGCAATCGAAGTGTCTTGACTGTGAGTGTTAATGCATTTAAGAAAAATAGCATTTAAATGATAATTTTGCCACAGTTTTTGCTTGAACGTGTTATACATATCTAATCATTTCTGTAATACATTTTCATTTTAATTTTGCAACTTATAAAGCGTTAAAATTAGTATTCATTTTACATATTAAAACTGGTGTATGAAATGGCAAATGAAAATTATGTAATTTAATTTTCATTTTCATTTTGCACCAAACGTATTGGACAAATTGCACAAATGTATTGGAAAATGTAAATGTAAATACAGAAATGCATTGCCATTTTACATATTGCATTGTCATTTTGCATATTAGTGAAGTGAAGTGACATTCAGCCAAGTATGGTGACCCATACTCAGAATTTGTGCTCTGCATTTAACCCATCCGAAGTGCACACACACAGAGCAGTGAACACACATACACACCGTGAACACACACCCGGAGCAGTGGGCAGCCATTTATGCTGCGGCGCCCGGGGAGCAGTGCCTTGCTCAAGGGCACCTAAGTCGTGGTATTGAAGGTGGAGAGAGAACTGTACATGCACTCCCCCCACCCACACAATTCCTGCCGGCCCGGGACTAGAACTCACAACCTTTTGATTGGGAGTCCAACTCTAACCATTAGGCCACGACTTCCCCACAAATGTCACATATGTCATATTACATATGTTTGTTTTAACATTTAGACTATAGTGTGCTGAAGGTTGGCGACTTTTCACCTATAAAAATGAAACTTGCTGATTTACTAGGTAAACCAACACACCAGTTCATATGCATAGATTATTTTACCTGATATGAAATGTGCACTGCAAACACGAGCATTATTTATGATCATCTCCGTCCAGTCTGTACGCCGTATTGCATTCAACCACAATTGTCTTCTTGATTTCTGTGAAGGAATGTCTGCTGGGATCCGGTAAAACTTTAGTTTTGAACAAAAAGTGCTGTTACTTCTATTCTGGCAGCCAAAAACCAAACAAGAAGACATTTTAAAGTCAAAACCTCAAACTTTTAGCGCACCTGCTATGAGTTCTGCCTTATTTTTTTTTTTTTGTTTTTTTTTATTAAACTTCAATATACAAGTACAGATTTTGTGTACAAACAGTAACAATCACGCTATGAGTTCTGCCTTATGTTTTGCCTCCAGCTAGAGCTGTGACGTCACAGTGACGTAGGCGATTAAGGCGTCTATTGTATTTGAATTTAAAATTTGAATTGTCGTTGTGCGTTGGCTATACCTTCCTCACCTGTGCAATTTCGTTCAACTAATTTTAATGCATTTAACTGGACATTACTTTGAAGATGAAGATTACTTTATTATTGGCTGAACCGAACAATAAAGAAATTGTCATCATATTCATATCATGTGTCATATTTTTTTAACTTAGGGAATATTAAGATAACATTTTAGATAATTTAGATAAAATTATTTTCATTTTATTACACACTATATACAATTCAAACAATATTATGTATTAATAAAATATTTTGTAATATATATATATTTGGTTTTGGGGTACAATTTAACACTTCAGTGTGAGTTCCACCCTTTTATTATAGATGAATGACCCTGCGTTATTAGTAATTTAAGTAGCCTTAAACTGGCATTTTACAATTACAAGATTTTCCAAGACTTTTCTTATAAATATGTCCACTTTATCTAACATTAAAACATAAAAAGCATTATTCTTATGCACTATTTTCTTGCACTTTCACATTTCCTGCAGTCAACTAACAATACTAAAAAAAAACACACAGCCACACATTTGAAATATAAGAATCACTTTTTTCCTTTTATTTGGTTTTTAAACTGTATAGTATACAACATGAAACTGAGTTTCTCAAATAGATTGAACGCAAATGATATATGACCCAGAGATTAATAATAACCAGAAGGTATAGACATGGCAAAAGATAACAGGCAGCTGTAAAGGGCACATCAGAACTTTACACTAAAACAAAGTGTTTAGACAAGGGACAACAGATAAGAGAATAAAACACAGACTTCCCAACAATATGTAGTGGTACCTGCCCTAAGGGCACAAGGGGAAGAAAAAAAAACATTCCTGTAGACTACTTTGTCAGCACCAGCTTTTTCCTGTCTGTTTCATTTAAATCAAAAACACAATGTAAAACACTACAGCCACATCCACAACATCAGAAATCTGCTAAAAAGAAATACTACTAATAATAAAAGTATGACTTCCCCTTCAGATTTGTTTTATATAATTAACAGAAGTCTGGTGGACAATGAACACATAAGAACAAGGTAACGGTAAGTTTATTCTTTAATAATTTCCAAAGGCAACCTATTGAAAACATGTCAAGTTATACAGGATTGGCAACTATCAAATAAAAGAATAATTAATGAAAAAAAAAATTACCTCAGCTTGAACATTATGGCCAATTCAAATAAGAAAAAAACTCTGAAATGGGTTTTTTTTTTTTACCAGGTTACTATCTGCTCCTATTTTCACAAAATAAATTTAGTAAGATGCTATTGAAGATCAGTAAACATCAGGCACATAACATTTTGAGATCTAAAACCATGCAGTCGTTGAAAGATTGGAAACTTTATTACCGAGCCCCACCACCTGAAGTAATATTCATAATCCTATAAAATGTCTTGCAGTTTATCAAATTTATTCAAACTAAACCAATAAAATCAACAATACATTAGGAACTATTGAGGCAACATGCAAAATTAAAAAAAAAAAAGACGTCACAGATGAATGACGAGATGAGATGCACAGACATCATTGTTCTGTTGAAAGGGAAATATGGCCAGCTTCTCACAAATCTATTTTTTAAACATTATGTATGTTGGCAAAGTTGAGGAGCCAGAAGAAGACCATCAAGTACAAAACCACGAGGACTGCTAAAGGAAAACGACGAAGAAAAAAGGCTCATATGTTAACTGATGCCACCCCTAAGAGATGATTCGGAGTCTAAGTGGGCACAGTGATCTTTCTTGCAAGCAGCACCAATAAGGCAAGCTCTACGCTGCCTTGAGCCTGTTCCAGTGCCTCAGCAGCCTCAGGGGCTGAGAACCCTGACGCCTGGATCCTCTGAATGTGCTCTAGTGGAAACTGTCCCATCGAGGGCTGTGGTGCAGGTTGGATGGAGTCTCCAAGAAAAAGAGGATCCGTCTCAGTGGCTTGAGGAGATGCAACAGGCCCTAGGCTGGAATTGCTTGATGAGCCAGCTGCTACAGAAAGCGGGTGCTGCTGAGACAGGTCATCTGAGATGTCAATGCCTGAGGTGTTTTTGTCCACAATGTCCTGCCCTTGCTGACTCTCAGACTGCCCAGAACCTTCTTCTAAAACAAGGGCCTGATTTCCTTCAGCTTCATCAGGGCACTCAATCATTTGTTCCACTGTGGGATCTACCATACTAGAAGGTTGATTCTCTGTGTGCCTTGGATTGCTTGGTGTTGTTAAGTCTGGAGTATCCCTCATTGATTGAGAAGTACAGTCAGCTTTGGCAACACTTTCCTCTTTGTCGTTTGTTGTGGCAGTACTAGAGGATGAGTCAATAGTTGGGTTCAGAATTACATGGTTTCTTGCAGCAGGATTCTGGTCCACCTCATCAACATTTTGTCTTGGTGTAGTATCATCAGCATCAGATACAGGAATCCTTGTTGGACAATTGTTGGACATCAGAAGTTTATGGAGCTCCTTTAGGGATTGAGCCAAAGAAGGGATGTTATCCATCTCCGGCGGATTCCTTTCACAGGGTACTACACTGTCGGAGACTGAATGGACAGAAGAAATGGCTGGCTCAGCATGAAAGGGCTCAAGGTTCAAATCTGCAACAGGCATGAGCTGTGGTTGAGCCCCTGAAACATCCTTCATCATACTACCTTGGTCTCTCTGGCACTGATCAGGAAAGTCATGGCCAGCTTCTGGTTTTGCATTGGAAGAAACATCCATGTCCACTTCATGATCCAGTGTTTGAGTCTGAGACCTTGGGTTAAAAATAATAAAAGGAGATTCTGCTGCTACAGTCCCAGAGGAAATGTTATCCTTCCCCAAATCCGCATCTATTGGACTGCCGGAATCTCCTGAAACAATGTCACCTGTCACCTCATTGTTCTCGGACACAGTACTCGAGAATGGTTCCTGAGAGGGAAGAGTTCTTGGGATAGGAGTATCTGCATCTGTTTGCAAGCAAGACGATATCGGATCTGCCAGTCCTTGGGACTGAGATCTAAAGTCTATGTCATCAGAGGGATCTGGAGAGGGTTCACCCACTTTCAAGGGTTGAAGCAGAGAGGATTCAATCGATGTGGGAATATCAACTGGGGGCACTCCCTGGTTTATAGAGGCTGGGGCAGACTTGGAACGGTCTAGGGTGAGACTGTGGGGGTGACTTGAGGCTGAGGATGTTGTGGGTTGGTTGAGGGGTTTAAATGGAAGGGATTGTGGTGAGGTAGTTTTTCCATCTTCAATATCTATGAAAGAGACATTAACTGATGAAGTTGAAATTCTACATTGAAGCAAGTTTTTTAAACCATGCTAATCTAGCAAACACTGCAAACCATGCAAAATAGTCAGCATCATAGACAGGCAAAGATTAACTTAATTCAAGATATTACTCACAAAATGGAGGCCTTTCCTGTGCGTACCAATGTATATCATATGTCCAATATTTACTGGGTCAAATACTGTATCAGGCTAATTTATATACCCATTTTCAATGTAGTACCTGGTAAGTAGAGCCCTCTCCAGGTGTCTGTCCATATGACATCAGTTTTGTCCTGCTCATAGTTAAGGCACACAAACGTCACACATTTCATGCAATAAGAGGCAAAAATTAGCAAAAACATATCCAGAGAATGAGAGAAAAGAGGCATGCACCTAATAAATCACATTAGCTACACAAGGTGGCTTTCAACCCACATAAGACGTGTTTCCTCAGATAGTTTTATCAGTGTTACTTTGACAGGCATGTAAAGCATTCATCCTTCAAAAGATTGGAGTCAGTAAGATTTTTAATGTTTTTTAAAGCAATCTTTTATGCTCGCATTTATTTAATCAAAAAGATAGTAAAACAACGAAATATTACTACAGTTTAAAAAAACTGTAAAACGTACAGTTTAAAAACATGTAAATTTAATTCATTTAAAAGATGTGACAGATTAAACAGATGTGCTGCTCAATGATGGTTTGATGAAGTGAAAAGTTACACAGATCAGCATTTATTTGAGATCTTTCCTAATATAACAAATGTTTTTACTGTCACTTTTGATTAATTTAATGCATCCTTGCTGAATACCGTATTTTCCGGACTAAGTCGCACTTTTTTCATAGTTTGGCTGGTCCTGCGACTTATAGTCAGGTGCGACTTATTTATCAAAATTAATTTGACATGAACAGAGAGAAATGAACCAATAGAAAACATTACCGTCTCCAGCCGCGAGAGGGTGCTCTATGCTGCTCAGTGCTCCTGTAGTCTACAGCAGAGAGCTGCACGGGTCCGATTTTGTAAATCCGCACCCGCCCGTACCCGCAGTGCTTAAAACCGCATCCGACCCGTTTTCCGACAGCAGCACTAATTAAAATCTGCACCCGACCCGCTTAAAATTGAAACCACACCCGACCCGCACCCGAAATCAAATCAGTTAAGCCACATTAGACACTTTTTTCAAATTTTATTGCCAGCTCATACAAGTTATTACACAGCCTTTGGCATTAACACAAGGGCAACCTCAGCCGAAGCTGTCAAAAAGCCGGTACATAAAGAACATGGCTAACGTTACCACAAAACAGAGTAACGCAATTTCGTCTAGCCTACATCAGACAATTTTGGGTGTAGGCCTATAGTAGGCTGTGTTATGCATCCTGATTGACTTCATGATTAGTTAAATTAATATAGATTTTAATAGCTTGATGCTTTAAATATTTTGTTGCATTGTTAAAAATTTCGGTGCATAGGACAGACCTATCCGCAATCGCTATCCATGGTTCTTACCAAAGAAGAGCGCTTTGGAATATGTTATGCATGAAACGCAACATACCTGGGCTGCGTTTCCCGATAACATTTCTCTTAACGCGATACGAAGACTCTTAAGGTATAACTTAACTAAAGGTATACTACCACTAAAGGTATATCATTGCTAGGCGTCTTCAGGGCTATCATCCACTCGCGAGGCGCTGGCGCCCTTCCTAGCAACTGCGCTGTTTTTGGTAAAACATGACTTCATTAAGTTTTGTTTTATGGAAAACTCTTTTTAAAAGACATTCGTTTTTTATATAAATTTTATCTTAATTTTGATCAATGTTTTATCAATCAATTGCCTGTATTTAATAAATAAGAAGCAAATATATAGCACACAATGTAATGACCCTAAAAATATATTTTGCTACCTGAAAGTTAAAGATTTTTTGTGTCACGCATGCATGCATGTCTATTTCCCTCATATTAAATATAAAACGCATGTGGACTGATATTTTTCCAATGTCTGGGCTCCTTTATTAATGGAGTATATAAACAGACGTTTCAATATATTGGTATTAAATGCTTTTTCTGAGAATTTATATTTCACGTTTTGACTGCAAATGTCGAAATACGTGCTCTTTGGTCCATCAGTGCTTGAGTCACTGATCATATTAGAATAAATAATTCATAATAAAATACAAATTGACTGATTTATGAATGTATATGCATAGTTCTCATCAGTCGGAAATACAGATAAATGCTTTCATTTGTTGTATTTTTAATCCTGAAAGAAAACAGAACAACAAAAGAGCGAATCATACCACCGTCTGAGGTTGTGCTTCAAGTCGAACGCTCCCATTTTTAAATCGTTCACAGCTGAGCATCGCGAGAGGCGGATCTGCGCCAGAGCGCACATGTGAATGAGCTGCACAAAGTCATTTTCAGATGCAATAAAAAAAAAATTCGATTGTCAAATATATGCAAGTGGAAGTGTATTGTTGTTTAAACACCTTTATAACGATCGCGTTAGTTGAGCTTATGCGCGATATAATTTTATGACACAAATTTTGAAATGTAGGCTTAAATCAAACATTTTAATTCAGATTCTGTATATATATATATATATATATATATATATATATATATATATATATACATATATATAAAAAAACAGAAAACAAAAACAACGGAAAAAAAAAAGCTGGCTGATCTTTGACGTCTGTTAACTAATGACTTATGCAGCCGTTCGCGCGGTTGTGATTTTTTTTTAAAGTGGAACGTAGGCCTATTTTTACGTTTGCACGTGATTGTTTTGAACCCGTGTTTAGACCCGTGTTTCCCCTGTGTCCGACCCAACCCGCACCCGTACCCGACACAGTTGGATATTTTTCACCGTTTCAGCCAAATTTGCGGGTCACCGGTCGGGTACCCGAACCCGTGCAGGACTCTCTAATCTACAGTCGTAGCCAAAAGTTTTGAGAATTACATAAATATTGGAAATTGGAAAAGTTGCTGCTTAAGTTTTTATAATAGCAATTTGCATATACTCCAGAATGTTATGAAGAGTGATCAGATGAATTGCATAGTCCTTCTTTGCCATGAAAATTAACTTAATCCCAAAAAAACCTTTCCACTGCATTTCATTGCTGTCATAAAAGGACCTGCTGAGATCATTTCAGTAATCGTCTTGTTAACTCAGGTGAGAATGTTTACGAGCACAAGACTGGAGATCATTATGTCAGGCTGATTGGGTTAGAATGGCAGACTTGACATGTTAAAAGGAGGGTGATGCTTGAAATCATTGTTCTTCCATTGTTAACCATGGTGACCTGCAAAGAAACGCGTGCAGCCATCATTGCGTTGCATAAAAATGGCTTCACAGGTAAGGATATTGTGGCTACTAAGATTGCACCTAAATCAACAATTTATAGGATCATCAAGAACTTCAAGGAAAGAGGTTCAATTCTTGTAAAGAAGGTTTCAGGGCGTCCAAGAAAGTCCAGCAAGCGCCAGGATTGTCTCCTAAAGAGGATTCAGCTGCGGGATCGGAGTGCCACTAGTGCAGAGCTTGCTCAGGAATGGCAGCAGGCAGGTGTGAGCGCATCTGCACGCACAGTGAGGCGAAGACTTTTGGAAGATGGCCTGGTGTCAAGAAGGGCAGCAAAGAAGCCACTTCTCTCCAAAAAAAACATCAGGGACAGACTGATCTTCTGCAGAAAGTATAGTGAATGGACTGCTGAGGACTGGGGCAAAGTCATATTCTCCGATGAAGCCCCTTTCCAATTGTTTGGGGCATCTGGAAAAAGGCTTGTCCGGAGAAGAAAAGGTGAGCGCTACCATCAGTCCTGTGTCATGCCAACAGTAAAGCATCCTGACACCATTCATGTGTGGGGTTGCTTCTCATCCAAGGGAGTGGGCTCACTCACAATTCTGCCCAAAAACACAGCCATGAATAAAGAATGGTACCAAAACACCCTCCAACAGCAACTTCTTCCAACAATCCAACAACAGTTTGGTGAAGAACAATGCATTTTCCAGCACGATGGAGCACCGTGCCATAAGGCAAAAGTGATAACTAAGTGGCTCGGGGACCAGAATGTTTAAAATTTTGGGTCCATGGCCTGGAAACTCCCCAGATCTTAATCCCATTGAGAACTTGTGGTCAATCCTCAAGAGGCGGGTGGACAAACAAAAACCCACTAATTCTGACAAACTCCAAGAAGTGATTATGAAAGAATGGGTTTCTATCAGTCAGGATTTGGCCCAGAAGTTGATTGAGAGTATGCCCAGTCGAATTGCAGAGGTCCTGAAAAAGAAGGGCCAACACTGCAAATACTGACACTTTGCATAAATGTCATGTAATTGTCGATAAAAGCCTTTGAAACGTATGAAGTGCTTGTAATTATATTTTAGTACATCACAGAAACAACTGAAACAAAGATCTAAAAAGCAGTTTAGCAGCAAACTTTTTGAAAACTAATATTTATGTAATTCTCAAAACTTTTGGCCACGACTGTACACTGAAGACATAGAGCGCCCTCTCGCGGCTGTAGACAGTAATGTTTTCTATTGGTTCTTGGTTCTAAATAAATGCGACTTATAGTCCAGTGCGACTTATATATGTTTTTTTCCTCATCATGACGTATTTTTGGACTGATGCGACTTATAGTCCGAAAAATACAGTACTTTAAAAAAAAAAAAAAATCTTACTGTTCCCAAATGTTTTAATGGTAGTGTATTTTATACACACATCATGCACCACCTTGTGAACTGGGGGAGTGATTCTTCACTGCAACCAGAATAGACAGACTAAACCAAAACTGTTAAGAATGTTATATACTTCTAATCCCTAAATGAGGAAATCCTCATAATTCCACAACTAATGAGTATTTGTTCCTTGTGTTAAAATCTAGCAACTCTAGCTTTTATTCCAACCCTAAAAACCATGCCATTGGTCTACACATCATGCTTCTCACCGCTGTCCTGCACAGATCTTTGTAAAGCCTCTGCCAGTTCTTGATCAGCAATCTCCTCAGGCTGGGTATCCTCTCGTGCCTCTGGACCATATGCCAGGCGGGCACACTCTGGAAGCTCTGCTTCAGGTAGAAAACGTGTCTCGGTACCCGTCGTCCCAATGAGGAGGACATTTTTCTTTAGGTCTATGGAGCACTGAATGAGAGAAAATTAAGTTAGAAGAAAAATAGACAGTATTTGTAAGATTAAAGGAGATATAAAATATTTTCCTGAGTACACAGACTGACAATGAAACGCAGATGAGACAAAGTACTCTCACTTGCTAAAGCGTCTAGGGAATATAGAAAAAGTCTGCATCCTCAACTTTTTTTTTATTCCATTAAAGCAACATTAATGGCATGGCAAACAGATTCCATTACGGGAAATAGATTATTTGATGGGCTATGAACCAAAGTTTCCAAGCAGACCTGGTGTCTCTTCAGCATGTCAAGCCCTAGCAGCATATCCATGGGCTGATCTTCCAAAATGGAAAAAGAGCAAGGCAGGAAATCTCCTTCTATCTGCACCTGGGCTATACGTAAAATATATATTTAGTATAAGAAGATTTGGGAAAAATAATGTTGGAGGAAATGCATAATGAATATTAAAGGAGCAAGTCTAAATAAATGCCGTACCCAAATGAACTCGGCCTATAATTTTCTGGGTGCCAACACCTTTGGCAATGCCTGCCCAACGTCTGTCCACTAGACGCATGATGTTACATCGCTCTGCACATGCTTGGCTCATAATAGTCATCTGAGCTCCTAAAGAAGGATGACCAGAAGGACAAGAAAAATGTGTATATACCATAATATGAAAAAACTCAAGTACTAAAAGGAGTGTAAAAAACACAAAAGCAAAAAAATAGCACACATCTAAAAATAACTCACCAGGATTCTGTATATTAACCCAAAGTATTTGACATTTGGTTATTAAAGGGTTAGTTCACCCAGATAGCAAAATGATGTAATTAATAACTTACCCTCATGTTGTTTCAAACCCGTAAGACCTCCGTTTATCTTTGGAACACAGTTTAAGATATTTTAGATTTAGTCTGAGAGCTCTCAGTCCCTCCATTGAAGCTGTGTGTACGGTATACTGTCCATGTCCAGAAAGGTAAGAAAAACATCATCAAAGTAGTGATCTATGTGACATCAGAGGGTCAGTTAGAATTTTTTGAAGCATCGAAAATACATTTTGGTCCAAAAATAGCAAAAACGACGACTTTATTCAGCATTGTCTTCTCTTCCGTGTCTGTTGTGAGAGAGAGTTCAAAACAAAGCAGCTGGATATCCGGTTCGCGAACGAATCATTCAGTTCACCAAATCGAACTGAATCGTTTTAAACGATTCGCATCTATAATACGCATTAATCCACAAATGACTTAAGCTGTTAACTTTTTTAATGTGGCTGACACTCCCTCTGAGTTCAAACAAACCAATATCCCGGAGTAATTCATGTACTCAAACAGTACACTGACTGAACTGCTGTGAAGAGAGAACTGAAGATGAACACCGAGCCGAGCCAGAAAAGAAGAATCGAGGAGCTGATGATACTGCGCATGTGTGATTCAGCGTGAAGTAGACTGACACACAGAGCGCATGAACCGAACTGATTCTTTTGGTGATTCTGAACTGATTCTGTGCTAATGTTATGAGCGCGGGTAAACCGAAGGCTTGAATCAAGGACAATCATCGCAAATGACGGCATTACGTCGAGCGCAAAAGAACCGGTGAACCGTTTTCTTCAACCGGTTTATTGAATCGAACTGTCCGAAAGAACTACTGGTGATCCAAAAACCGATGCAACCGGTTCTTGACTCGTGAACGAGTCAGTCTTTTGTTCGTTATCTGGCTCGGCTCTGTGTTCATCTTCAGTTCTCTCTTTACAGCAGTTCAGTCAGTGTACTGTTTCAGTGCATGCATTACTCCGGGATATTGGTTTGTTTGAACTCAGAGGGAGTGTCAGCCACATTAAAAAAGATATACGGAGGTCTTACGGGTTTGGAACAACATGAGGGTAAGTTATTAATTACATAATTTTGCTATCTGGGTGAACTAACCCTTTAAGGCATACTGTTCAACATGACATTATGTCCAGCAATATACAACAACATCGTTTCCAGGGGACTTAAAAAATTAAATAAAAAAATCAAAAACACGATCTACTACCTGAGTCAACAAAGGCCTTTACTGGGTGTCCATTGACTTTGCAGTTGATGTAGAGCATGACCACCTGGCCAAAACTCTCAGGTGCTTCTTCCATAGCAATGGTCATATTCTCCTCAATGTTGTGCTGTCTGGAAATTAAAAGTAAAATGTCACAAAACTGTTCTTTTGTTTTATTATCCTTGTGCAATAGACAATCTCATTGCTTTGCATATAATATCATCCCCTATTTATTACCTGATTTCTTCCTCAATTTTGGCCTGAGCTTCCAAGTCAAAAGGATCTGCAGTCAGCAGTTTGATTCTCTCCTGCTCTCTTCGTGCTCGGTCCTGCTGCTGCTCCAATAGCACCTTGGTAAAGCGCTCTGAAAAGAAGAAATCAAAATGATTCTGTCATTTAGGAAAAAACATTAAGTTTTCCATAAAGATGCATTTAGGCCAATCATCTTCGTTTACCAAGGTCTCCACTCAGTAGAGCCTCAGCAAGAGGAGGGTTTCGCTCCTTCAGCAACGACAGTTCATGTGGATTTGCCAGCAACATGTCACGTAGCAAGGCAGGGTTGTCCAATCCCTGAGGAGAAAGGGCTGAGCCTGGTGCGGTGGTAGCTCGGGGTGGCTGTGACTGGGTGGCACTGGGACGCTGAGCTTGGTGCTGTCTGTTTTGGCCTGAGGAGGTCCCAGGAACGGCAATGGAACTGAAATCGATGCGAGGCAGACCTAAGACATTAAGATTTATTATGATTAATGCCATGATAAGCTCACTTTAATCCATTTGAAAACTGATCAAGTTATGCAGGTTTACCAGGAACTGTGGGTTGTGGCCCTAGTAACCTCTCTGCTTGTCGTAACACTATCACGTCTCCATCCTTCAGCCCATAGTTCCCCAGGGCTCGGGTGGGATCTTGTAAAGGCTGCTCTGCATATGAAATCTGTAGAGCAAAGGTTGCATTATTTTTGTTCAATATATGAAAACACAGTATATCATCTTTTTCTCAAAACAGCTATGATATTGTGAGCATTTTAAGTTTAAAATATACCAACTCACAAATACAAATGTCTTAGTACTGAACACTATTTGTAATAAATGATAGCTTACAGTTTCAATTCATGCACCATTAAATGGGCTTACAGAAAAGGTTTCTCTTTCAGTTTTAAACATATTTCATCTGATACCAAAACACACCTATAAAACCTTTGTTTTGTCTATGGAAGTTCATTTCCACCACACATAAAAAAACAACAACCATGCTTTGGTAAAGCATAATTATGAGAGACAATAAAACGATGACTGCAAAATTGAGACACCAAGTCACAATTGTTACATAAATGTATTACATCAAAATAATGATATAAAAATTATACGATAAAAAAAAATCACTTTTGGCATAAAAATTTGACTTTTCATGTCATAATGACATTTTATCTCACAACTTAGGCTTAGTGTGATCATTTTGACTATTGATCTCATAATGACATCAATATATGTCATAATTATGATTTAGGAAAGCATTTTTTTTGTATGTAGTGGAAATGGTTATATGGCTTCCATATTTAACACTGTACAATTCCATGTATTACAGTTTCCTGATATGATTCGTGTTTAGCAAACAAACTGCGTTTTATTGACATAGGTTAGCGTTGCAAATATAGCTATGGCCTGTAAATCTTTCGAAATCTGGGGATTTCCAGAAGTGATGACAACAGAAGGGTTCAGTATGCTATAAATAGAATGGACCTGCCGGCTTGTTTGACACTAATTTGTTTCGTCAGGTCGATTAGCATAGAGGCTAAATAACGTTAACTGTTGAAACTCTTTTGAAAGATGTTTACCTGAATCTCCATGGCTGGTATTCCTGATTCTAGTTCGCAAAGAGCCAAGAAATCCCTGAGTTCAAGCTCCGGGGACACGTCCAGGGCGAAAGTGGTTTCCGAGCGGTCTCTCGGTGCACAAAACACTGTGAGCAGCATTGTGTTGGAACCCGGTTACCGCTACTCGCTGTCAAAAACTGTCGTTACCCCGGGTTTTTTATTTGGGAAATGTGCCCAGGACTGTCCCGTTAAAACACTGTGTAATATCTGGGTATGAAGAGGTTAAGCGCACAGAAAAACGAGCCAACAAGCAACCACAATTCACTAATAAAAAATTCGTTCACTTCCTTTCCACAGCTCTTTCACTGCCGTAAACCGATTACGTGTGTCGTAGCTTACTGAGACAGGAAGTCAGAAACAACATACAACGTCAAAACGGTATCAAATATTGATAAATGAACTGAACAATGAAATAAATGAAATTCATTTAATGTATTAATGTATTTAATTATATTAAAAAGGGAATCATTCAATATTTTAATTAAATGATTATATATGTATATATAATATATATATATATATATATATATATTTAATTTTTTATATATAAAATGTATGTATATATATGAAAATACCCCCAAAAGATTATTTAATGGTATTTTAGTGTTAAATTAAAAAGTATCAAGTAGACATTACAAATAGCTAGCTTTAGAAAAAAATATTTTATTTGATTCAACATAAAATGTATTAAATATATTACATTTAGGGCCTGAACGTTTTGGCTACAACGGCCCTAACAATGGAACATTGTTTGAGTGAACTTCACAAGGAATGGACTGAGACTGGGGTCAAGGCATCAAGAGCCTCAACACACAGACGTGTCAAGGAATTTGGATACTGTTGTCGTATTCCTCTTGTTAAGCCACTCCTGAGGCGTCTTACCTGGGCTAAGGAGAAGAAGAACTGGACTGTTGCCCAGTGTTCCAAAGTCCTCTTTTCAGACAAGAGCAAGTTTTATATTTTATTTGGAAACCAAGGTCCTAGAGTCTGGAGGAAGGGTGGAGAAGCTCAAGTTGCTTGAATCCAGTGTTAAGTTTCCACAGTTTGTGATGATTTGGGTTGCAGTGTAATCTGCTGGTGTTGGTTCATTGTGTTTTTTGGAAACCAAAGTCACTGCATCTGTTTACCAATAAATTTTGGAGCACTTCATGGTTCCTTCTGCTGTCCAGCTTTTTGTATATGCTGTAGAAGGAGCCCCTACCAAGTATTGAGTACATGTACAATAAATGAACAAATTTTCCAGAAGGCCAACAATTCACTAAATATATATTTTTTTATTGGTCTTATGAAGTATTCTAATTTGTTGAGATTGTGATTTGGTGGGTTTTTGTTAAATGTGAGCCTAAATCATCACAATGAAAAGAACCAAAGACTTAAATTACTTAAGTCTGTGTGCAATGAATTTATTTAATACACAGGTTTCACAATCTGAGTTGAATTACTGAAATGAACTTTTTCACGACATTCCAATTCATTGAGAAGCACCTGTACTTACAGCAATTTTAATTAATATTACTTTAATTATTAAATTAAAGCTGTTATAATAAATATTAGGAAGGACTGACAATTCTAAGTTACTTTAAGGGTGAAATTTTAACCTTAACACAGTGGGTAGGCTACCAAAAATCTCTGAGCTCTTTGAAAACCTTCGTAATTTAAACAGATAAAACAGATTCAAACAAATAAACGCATAGAAGACCAATCAAATAAGTAAATTTGTAAATTTCACCACGTGAGACTCAAGGGGTCAAATACATTTTTCCAATTAACCTTTTCACTAAATTATACAGATTATTTGAATATTTTTACTTTTTTCCCTTAGGTGTATTAATATTTCTACAAACCTTAAGTGTAGGTGACATATTTAAAACTAAATCTGACAGTAAAAATAAATCTCAGTCCAAGTCAGTTTTCTCACCATGAAAATGTTTATTGGACCATTAAATTTCTAATTCTAAGACAGAGTCATGTACATATGGCATATGATCATGTGGTCTCTTAATTTTATAAAAACACCTTAAATGCAACAATATACACACTAAAACACAAACAGATGACACTCTCAAGAGCTAAGATAGCTATGTTTCTGTACCAGATATACATATTGTTTTCAAACTAATTAAACACAATATATTCAACACTTACAATCAACAAATTCCGGTCTATCCTTTGTTCAAACATAATTAACCCACACACAAAGAGAACAGACAGATCACAGCAGAAATGTACAACATAATCCATGATTGTATCATGCACATACTGATTTAAATAATACCTAATTTGTTTTTGTACACTTCTTTGAGCACACTCCCTGCATTCAACTGTCAAGTTTGTACTAACCCAGCAAAGTTATTTTTAGACATCCTAAATTTGCAAGGGCAAATTTAAAATTACATTCAGATTAGGGCACCCTAAAAATGCAAATGCAAGACTGCAATCTCACTGATGCACCACGAGGAGGCTCGAAATACATATTAGGTTACAAAGGGCCTGTCTTATCTCAGAAGGTTAGAGTTCAGTTCTTTTAAAGGAAATGTTAGGAGAGTGCTCATGGTATGTTTGGTTAGACCAATAAACTGGCTCAATACTACAATCACATGAACATAATAGATCTTTTTCTTTTTGACCACATTGTAAGCGTGTCACTTTTGCACAAGATGCTCCATTCTTGGATTAATGAATGAGAAGCCAGCAAAAGCGCTCTGGTCCATGGAATCGATCAGGCCTTTCTCGCAGTGTGAGAGACGAGGTTTCTCACTCAAAAACTCCCGGTCAAAGTTACTGCAGTCATTTGGAGCTTTCTGCAATTAAAAAGAAAAAAAAACAAACAAAAAAAAAAAATAAGAAAACAGACAAAGACAAAATAAAAGAATAAGATGCAAGTGGAAAAAAACATACCACTTTTGGTTTGAAGGGGGGCTCAACTTCTTTCCTTTCTAAAGCAGACCAGTTGACAGTTTTGAAGAACAGGTGGCCTCGTATATTACCCACAATCCCTAAACGGCGTGATGGGTCACGCTCAAACAGCTGTGAACAAATGAAATAAAGATAAAGTGTAAAAGCAGAAATACTTTTTTTGTTGCTTTTAACGGTGTATTTTTTCATGTGCACCTTTTCTAGCATGTCTCGAGTATCCATTGTGATCCAGCGGGGATAATGAGGTGTGTCCATTCTGATCGATTCAAACAGCTCGTCCTCGTCGTCACCGTGGAATGGAGACTGACCAATCAGCATCTCATACACCAGCACGCCAAACGACCACCAGTCTACTGAGAATGAATACTGCTGACCCAGAAGAATCTGTGATTTCCACACACAAACACATCAGGTCATTACCAGGCTATTGCCGGTCTGAGAGTAAACCACTGGCAAAATGGTTTCATACCTCAGGAGCAATATAATCTGGAGTTCCACAGAAAGTCGTGGCCCGATTTTCCCCAAAAACATTCTCCTTACACATTCCAAAATCAGCTATTTTTATGTGACCATCTCCATCTAACATCACATTATCCAGTTTGAGATCCCTGGTAAAAGTAGAGAGCAACAGTGAAAATGATTGAGAAAGACTTTCTATGAATTCTGAGTGGAGTCATTAATAAATACAACAAAACAATGGAGAAAAAGTTGTGTTTACCTGTAAATAATGCCTTTGGAATGGAGAAACTGCAGGCCACACACTATTTCAGCTGCATAGAACCTGGCAGGAGAAGTCCATTTAATACATTTACTTTGGTGCCATTTATATGCCACATGTGCCTATTAAATCAAGGGTTCAACTACATTTTTAAATGATAGACACTTGTTTAAATGCATGTGTGACATACGTGGCTCTGTATAGATCAAAACGCCCCTTTTCCTGTATGTGAAACATCAAGTCTCCTCCATTCAGATACTCCATCACAAAGAATAAATGCTCCTTTTAAAGATGAACAAATTTAACAATTAATAGCATTCACTGCATTCTCCATTAACATATTCTTTGGTACTGTCAGATTTAGGCCATGTCCACACCAGAGTATGTGAGCAGAGCGAAGTGGGAGCAAAGCACGGAGTGGAGTGGCGTGATTTTGTCTGGTGCGAGGAGTGGATTTTTATTTATTTTTTATTTATTTTTAAGTCGGAGCATAGTGGTTTTCACCTGCTCCAAGAGCACTCCACCACCGCTCCATCACGAGTACAATTCATGCCAAGGGCCTGTAATATAACTGCATATTTAGCAAGAATTCACTTTAAACATATTTAGCTATAGCTTGATACAGATGGAGCTCTCAAATCAGAAGGTTATAATAACGGCAATAGCAGAGCGGGATAGTTTTCATCGAGTTTGTCTGTTCCTTTTACTTAATATTTTCGGGCTAAAGCATGATTTAAATGGGTACAGTACATTTACAAACAAATGTAATCTTTCAGTGCTACTACATAAGTATCTGATTTTGAAAGAGCAAAAATCTGTAAGAAATGCATCGATCTGTAGATAAAATAACTGACAAAAAAGTACTGTTTTCATCACAAACAAAATTTGCACAGCAGAAAGCAGCAATTATACCTTTTAATGCTGACCACCATGTTATTAGTTTGGCATGTGGTAGGAAAAAAAGTTTGCACACAATAACCTAAGCCACTTTGAAACTTTCCTGTTATTTGATTAATTTTTTATTTTAATATAGACTACGTTATGAACATAACATTTCAAACATACTGAAATACTTTAGCCACAATACTTTGGCGATATAATCTCAGTGTAAAGCCATGTTGGCCAATCAGAAGCCTGAAAAAGTTTCAAGTAGGCGGAGATAACAGCACAGGCTCTGATGTCACAAGCCAAAAACTCCGGGTTTGCTGTCTAGAAGATAACTCTGCAACCGGTGTTTATGAAAATCTTTACCCTGGCAGGCGTTTTAAAAAATGTTGGGTTTCATTAACCTTTTGCATTTGTGTGTGGAGGAACGGCCAAACTGGGTAGAAAAAGCTGTGGTTTTAAAAATAACCGCATTCGTGTGGACAAGGCAGTCACTCTATAGAGCAGGAAGAGCTGTGGTATTTTTTTTTTTGTGGTACAGGACCTCATGAGTCAGTTTTGTGGTCCTTTTTTCTGTAAATGTGTGTGGTGTACCTTGGTTTGAAAAGTGGAGTAAAGGTGTGTAAGGAACGGATTATCCCAGGCAAGAGCCAACACTCGTTTTTCTACCATGGTGCACTCCACATCATCATCCATCAACACCACATCCTTCTTTAACGCCTTCACTGCAAACCATTCACCAGTGCCCTTTAGTTCAGCCAACAGCACCTGACAACACAAAGATGATGAACATGCATTTGTAAATGAATGTGTGGGGAGGGATAGAGAGTTTGTTTGTTACCTTGCCAAAGCTTCCCTTGCCCAGGACTTTGTGTAAAATGAAATGCTCAGCAGTGATACGCGTTTGGTGGGTGGTTCGAGAGGGGGGATGAGGACTCGAACCCTCCCACAGATGACCGTACGGAGCTCCATCTGCAATATAAAATTGCTGTAAAATCTAAATATTTTTAATTCTCACAATTAGCTACCACCAGTCACACCTACCACTAACTTCAGGACTTTTATTAAAATCCTGGTAAACCCCAACATCCTGTGTGTTGCTCTGTGAGTTGCTTTCGGGTCGCTTGGTGGATTTCTATGACGGCACAAATATGAATAAACTTAATAACACATAACAGCATTAATGTGAATGTGAGAGAAAGTTTACAGTATATAAGTTCCTCATAACTTGGGCGAGTGCAAACATTAATATTTACTGTTGAGACTTGGGTTAGAGCCTCTGCCAGTAGCTTCTGGTTGATGCCACACAGGTTGGCCACTTTAGTCTGGCACTTATGATGAACATTCATGGAGCAGTCTGAAAGAGATGATTGCAAAACATATATTCAGGTTTTAATATTAAGACCTTTTTATACCCAGTAATAATAACTTTTACTGACAAGCGGGCTGGTAACTGTTTTTAAGTATTTTTTAAATGCTTTTAAATGCATAATGTAAACAGATAATGGCTAACAAATAATTTTGGCATACTCACCCTCGCATTTGAGGCCCTGTTTGACAAGACCCCACAGCAGACTGCCACAATGGTCACAAAACGTGGGGCTCATGTAGTTGTAGGTCTTAAAGCGATGTGGCATGTCAATCTTAAAACGCTCCTTCTGAAACTGTAGGCACATAAAGAATTTAAATAACCATGGCACAATAAAACAAAAAATAGAGAATAGTGTAATAAAATTCATACCATAGTGTCTCGACTATTGGTTGCAGTGCCCGTGCACCTTCCGATAATTTTATCAATACACTTCTTGTGGATAGCTGCATTGCATTCTGGTGGAGAAAATATATATATATGCATTTATTTAAGGGGGCTCAGCCTTTGGGACAAAATTTCAGAGGCTGTGTGTGTTCACAGTGTTTTGCTTTATTCTGAATAAAACGGGTAAACAGTGAACACTGGAAAGCAATCCATTCATGTAGTTCCCCTTTGGGGCATATTCTTACTAAAACAAACTGTGGACATATGTGGACAGGTATTTAGGATAACAGAAAATAAAACTGCAAAATATACTTACGTCTACACTTGTAACCTTGCTTGTTAAGACCCCTGGGAAGCAAAAAACAAAATGATAAGTACACCCGTGTTATGAACTTCTTACATCTTACTGAATAATCAGGACTGACCAAACAAAATCTCTGCAAACAGAGCAGAATGTAGGCTGTCTGAAGAAGGTGGCAATGAACTCATGGTTTTTGATGAAGTGAATCTTTGCCTGCTTAATAGCTCCACGACGACGATTGAGATTTGGCGCCTCCTCTTCTGATACTATTGAGTGATGAAAGTCTAAGAGCAAAAGAGAAAAAACAAAACAGGATGGAAGCAGAATTGAAGTTGACGACACAAACTTTTTAACAGTAATTTAATGACATTTTTATTATAATTAATAATATTTTATATATACACATACAATATATATTATTCATTTTGTATTTCTTGATTAAAAGGTTTTGACCAACTTTTACATTTTCAACATTCTGTTTCCTTCCATTTTTGAACAAGCATCTCATGTAAATGTCACCAAAGAAACACACGCAACTGGGATCAAGTGAATCCACAACCAGCTTTATTGTACTGTGCAGGGCTTCTTTAAGTCTGAACTAGTTGATTATTCATTATCTTATCACCATCACAGTTGAAAACTCTCGAGCTACTTAATGTTTTTGGTTGAAATATTTTTTGATTATCTAAGTAGTTTAATGACCCTTTCCACCGCGAACGGCAATAGGCTAGATCCAAGCGGGGAATAAAACGTCTGTTGAAAAGGAGTTCAAGAGTGGAAACTAAGGTAAAACGCCCATTATTGGCATATGGATGTACTAAACTGGTTGAGCATAATATGAATAACTCTCTTTAAATCTAATAGTTTTTATAGAAATTTTATTTTTATGAGAGTGGCAATCCAGTCTTAAGTTAATCATTCTTTTAGTTGTGTTTTGTAATGATTCTTTAATTTAATTATTTAATTGTGGTCGTGTCTTACCTGAATCTGCATCCTCCAGAAAGAACTGTACAGACATCATAACCTTTCCTGAAGGCTGCAAATCAACCTGAAAATGAAGCAAGACTATAACATTACCCGTAAATGTACAAACACTGATACTCATACAAATGTATAGACATAACCACATTGTCACATACCCAAAACTCTGCACGTCCATTTGCCTTCTTGCATCGTTCTGCCAACACAGACACACCCACAGTAACTTCTGCTAAAGGTTCCTCTGCGGTTCTCATGAGTAGTATTTGTATGACACGTCCCTCATAAATATGTGCATCAAAAGTGGATCGCCAAGCAGGATACATGGTGGGCTTCTTCTGGATCAACGTTTTTCCTCGCTCTTGAAGGGAAAGGGGGACATTTTTGATTTACTCTGTTAAGTCGTGCCAGTTCTGATACATTAATCATCCAGAAAAATTATATTAAACATAGCAAACGATATTGCTTTTAGTCACATCGAATTTAATGTCAAGTATGAGAACATTGCTTTGTGGGAAACAATATTCTGTGCACTGAACTCTGTTCTAAACTACTCATTTGGCAAAATAAAGCAGGTAATCCAGTTCTCTGCAGATGGAGGATTTGCATGTTGTTCTGTGTGCATGCAGTATACTGCAAAAAAACAGTGCAAGACGCATGGCAGTATGCCATTCCAAACATAGCCATGCAATTGAAACCCATTACACACAAATAACCGCATACACATTTACTCACCAGTGCTGAGAGCTTCTTTCATTTTTACGGCACAGAATGGTGCCTCAGCCACTGGTGAGAATGTGCCAAGATCATAGGCATTAAACGCAATCCTCAGGAAAGGGGCCATGGCAACCCCTCAGGCACAGCCTAAAAAAAGATTCAGACAAACAAAATTCATATTTATAACACATCAAAAAAGTCAAAAGATGAAAAAAAAACAGTTTTGTTATCATATTTTAATATGTAATCATAATTTTGTAATCATAAACAGAAACCTATACTTTGTTCATGCTAGCACATGTGCCTGCAGAGAAAACCGTTTAGTCTTATATGGGATCCTAAGTTAATTTATGCCCGTTATATTGTTAAATCTAATAGTTGCTCTGTAGCTCTCTTAGTAGTTTTGTAATGCTTCGTTGTGTTACTTGTAATCAGTTATCACCAAAAATAGCCATCCTCCCTCTCTCTGACCTTTAGTATTTATCAGGACTTTTTTTCTGTGCCTTTGAGACTTCAAACGCCTTTTTAGATGTAAATGAGATTGAGTGCTTCTCTGTATTTTCTCAAAAGCTGCTGCTCTGTTGGTTCAGAAAACAATCCATGCTGAAATGATCAGACTGACATGATCAGTGACCCTGAAATGAAAATACTGAAGCAGTTTCTAACACTGGAACTCTTCAAAAAGGTATGTTAAGTGGCAGGTGCAACATGCAACCAGAACCCTTACAAATGAACTCTACTCATTAGTATTTCCAGTGTTTAGAAGTAGAATACTTCCTTCGTATTACCACACACTGAATGGGGGAACAACATTTTTATGTACCAAATAGACATTGATGTGTTAGTGCAGTCTTCAGAACATCAGAAGGTGTTTTACTGAATAAATCAGAAATTTGGATTTCTGAAGGTTGTTATATTCTACATGTTCAATTTTAAAATCTATTTACAAAGATTTAAATTTTATATGATGTGACAGGTTAGGTGTATGCAAATTGTCTGTGTGTAAAAGCATGATTAATCTAAACTGTTAGTGGTTAAACTAATAGCTACCAAGACTATGTGGGATATTTGTTTTGATGTGCTTTTTAAAAAAAACCAATAACTAAGATTAAATAAAAATATAATTCACAATATAATATATTTCAACACCTTTTTGCTAAAGTTCCTTGGTTTAATTCTCATGCAACATGACCATTTAGAAAAAGGGTTCTTGGTCATCTGTAACATTACCCTTCCATCACGTTTATTTCTATTTCCTGATCTTGCTTTATTATTGTAGATCAGAACATTTGGAACATGACCCAGATGATGTTTATAGGTTATTTTAATAATTCGGGCTGAAATTGACCAGTCTTGTATAATAAGTACTCCACCCACTCCTGTCGAAAGCCAATGACATGACTGCAACAGAACTTCATAACAAACTTGCTTGTTGTATTGCAGTGAATGTATTTAGACTGCATTACTACAGAGTGTGTATGAATAAGAAAAACGGGGAGAGAAAGATTTGAACACAACCATACATGCATATACACACTGCTGTGGTTCACTTAGAAAGGGCACTTATGGAAACATGTCTGAAACCTAAATCTCTGCTTGTGTTTGTGTGTGTGTTAGAGCTAGCGAATCAGTGCTGTTGAAGAATGTGTCAATAACATAAACTTGCAGCACAATACGAAATCGATTTTGAGTCACATCAGTCTCTCTAGATGATCACATATGCATCATGAATCCTGTGCAGCCAAATTCAGCCAAAAAATAAATAAATAAAATTAGAAGAGGCTTTGGACCTTTGTTAGTATGTGTGAAAATGAGAGTGATAGAGAGACGGAGAGAGACAGCGATGGTGGTATTTTGGGTAGGCAGGTGTGGTTAAGAGGCTGCATGTGCTTTCCTGAATATAAGAAGTTAAAATGAGTGCTAAGAGAATTTTTGTTCTCATAAGCCTTATGATAAGCCATAATAGGAGCTGAAACACAATTATAAGGGTGTTAGAAGTGTGTGTTTGTGTGTGCATGGCCTTGTTAGGTAAACTGGTATTGCTCAAAGGATTAGTGGTTTGTTCAAATTCCAAACCCCAAGTATTAAACTACTTGTATAAAAGTTTGGTCAGCAACATTCTTCAAAATATTTTCTTTTCCTATGTTCCACAGAGGAAAAGGAAGTCATACAAATAGCTACAAATGATGCAACTTAAGGAGATTGAGGTGTTCTACATATTTTAATTTTATTTCATAAATACTTTTCAGTGTCTTAATTTGACCTGCCCAGTACGTAACCACATATAGCCACCCTATCAACAATATAACAATCGGAAGACCTTAGCAACTGCATAACTGAAATCAAGTTGCATATAAAGCATATAAAATAAATTCTGGTGGAATTATTAATATATTATCAAACTCACTGTAGCCAGTTGCTTTAAGAAATACATAATTCTTGCACACCAATTCTGAAGTCTTTCAGTTCGCTGATTTCAAAAGGAACAGCAGGTTTCATCACTTATGTCCACAGTAGCACACACAACATCTAAAGTATGGGACAGGAAGGAACTATCGACACTCTTGAACAGAATGAAAGAGTGGTATGTTGTAAACTGTTCAACCACAGCAGGATGTATGTCTCCACTGCAAAGAGTTATCACGTCAGACATATGCTGGTGTAGTGATGGATAGTTATTATTAAAGGAAATTAACTGAAACCTCTCTACAAACCACCAGCAACAACTAAAATAGTAGATAATTACTGTAAAATGTGACATAACCAATTCCACCATGCCCCAATACACACACACACACACACACACACACACTCAACTCAGTCATTTCAACCCGAACCACGCTCCATCTGTTTTGTGTAAAGGATCAATAATCATTGATATTTTGTACAGGACCGTGTCAGTGGTATTTTATACCCCTCAATGTCACAAACTAGATCTATTTAGGGACTAGGAATAAAAATTGATAAAACACTAATAATATTTATTTTACTAACAGTTGTGTAGCAAACTACCAAGTCTTTGTACGTTACATCAAAGGCGCATGCAGCATTTTTGAGCATCATCAGCTGACTGCGAACTCGACTGTAATGCATCGTTTGCTGTCTAGGTAGGTCACTATATTTTGAGACACAACCTCTGTTGCTTTTACAACTACGGAGAAGTGTTATCTAGCAAGACGAAGTGTGAAAACGCCGATTCTGTCAAGGTCCATTAGACAGCGGCGTTCAAGAAAGTGTTGTGAAACTGCGCCCTTTTCATATAATTCTAACAGACTAAAGATACATTTAAGCTTTTTTTGCAAAATGTAATGTCATAAAAAACACTCAAGAGGAGAATGTCTAATGTATCTAAAAACACAGACTGACTTAGCGGTCGTCGCTCGAATCCGTTCAGCGCATCAATCGGGAAAAAGCAGCGAAGAAATTGAGTCAAACACACTAAAACGCAACATCACCAAAGTTCCGTCACGACCAAGCAATATTTGATCCAAAAAAAAAACAACGAAGCCTGCTAACTTCTTACCTCTCCTCCGGAAGAAGCGGACTTTTCTCTGAGACGCCTGCTCGCTTCAGTGATTGAGCCGTTTGAGGAAGTACAAATCGCTCGTGGAGTTCTGAGTAAAGTAGGGCGAAGTGACGTCGAACAGGTGCTCTCTTTCTTCGCGCGATCCCTCTTCTGCCTAGCGCGCGCGCTCAGATGACACTTTAATAAGCCAGGTTGCTGAACAGAGAGCACAGGTGCGTTTGTAACGTGTGTATCAGTCCATCCAGTGTGTATGTCAGTGACCTCTTTGCAGAAGGCTCATTTGAAGGGCAGGCACTAGCAGTGTACCTCTAGATGCCCAACTATTGAGAGCAAACCTGTGGCAAGCCATTTCAACATATATTCCGTATTCTTTTCAATTATTTTGTATTTTTTGCAACTGTTCCGATAATTATTAGTATATATATTCTAGTAGTGGCTAGTAGCAAATAAGTAGTGACTAATTGGCTAATACTCACTATTGGAATAGTGTAATCATGAAAATGTTTATTATCATAATGTTCCCTAGCAAATTGGACTAGGAAATTGGGCTTGAATGGACTCTTTCAAGTCGTTTTTACTTGGGAAGCTAGATAATTCTGATACCACTGATGGGCCCTAAGCTTAAAAGATAGGGGGGGGGGGGGTATAATTATGGCTCTATTTTTATTTTATTTTTTAAGTTATATTTTTGTTTTTGTATGCCTTTATTTTTGATAGGACAGTAGAGAGTTTGACAGGAAAGCATAGGGCAGAGAGAGGGAAGCTCCAAGGGAAGCTAGAGCCAGGAATCAATTGCTGGAGACACAGTTGCACTACATATCAGTGCAGGGGCACTGCTATGGTTTCTGGGAACAGCATATTGACTCATTCCCCTCGCATCATGTTTCAGGGGGATGGGGGAATGTCCCCCTTGGTAGAGATCGCATTAGGGACACTCTCCCTTGCCCTCGCCGGGCCCTTGGCGTCCTTCATGATTCATATTCTTTACACCAGCAAAGAACTTGAATGTGACGAACTTATTACAGTTTCAGAAGTTGGTAGCAGGAAATTTCCAATAGCACATAAAGGCAGCATAAATACTAGCACTGAATATTTAGTCAAATTTAAAACAATACTAGCACTAATACATTGTAATATTACGGCTACGTAGCCATACTGGTAACACAAAATAAAATATTATTATGCATTAAATGTTCAGTCAGCTTGCCACATGTGCCAGCTTTCTGTCCAAAGCTGGACACACATGCAAAGAGATACAGTGATTGTGTTGGTTGGTGATTTATAGATAGTTTACTCAAGAGGCTTTGAGATGAGGAACAGATCCTATGTCTGGTTTCTATAATGCGTTCATGGAATATTATAAAACATACACTGAAAGGTCACATAACTGTGGGTGTTAAGGACACAGCATTTGAAAATCGACATCCTTCTGTGTGTGTACTTGTAGTCTTGTCCTGCTTTCCTCCTCTTGGTCCGCAGTGCTGTGGAGTGTATGTCCTAGATTTAAGTGTGTGGGTGAGATTTAAAAAAAGCAAAGAAACAACAGTATGTTGCAGAGCCTGTGTGTGTGTAGATATCTGGTGCAGAATTGGAGGTGGTGAGGGGGCTGTTTCACTACCCCTTATCTGTAATCGAGCAGATCTACACAGATAAAATGGTGTATTGTTATAGTATATATAAAATAACCAGAGTAGCAATTGAATTACATTTAATCATTTGTCTTTGTCTTCTTTGTTTATGAAAAGTACTTCAGACAAATAGCCCAACTAAGCACACGGATGAATTAGTTTTAGTGTACTGGTGCCCATAGAGAGAAGTTTACAGTGCTGCATAAACTTTGCGTCTGACACACTCTGTAAACAGCTGTCTGACAGATCGGTAATGCCTTATATGTCAGTTTCCAGCAGTAAAACAGAAGCCACATTTCTTCCCCTTCTCACCACAAACCCATGAAAAAAGTGTAAGTACTCTGTATCATTTAAGTGGAATTAAACACTTTTAAGTATTAATTTATAAACAGCACCAAATAAAAGGGAAGTGGAAATATGAAGAAAAGAAGAAGTTTTTTTTTATAGAGATGAGTTTATTTCCTGTGTATTAATAGTAGATCAGGGCAGCTGGCATGATTTAGAAAATGAGAGATTCCTTATATATTTATGTTCCTACTCAATGTTAGATAGAAGACTGGGTAATTTACCTCAGATAGATTAAGAAAAGAATAGATAATGCTTTTATCTATTGTAGAAAAATGAGGTCTCTTTTCTCTCCTCCTCTCTTCATCACTCTGCTGCAATGCAGAAGAACATAAGACACTTAAAAGACCCAAAAGTGTCACGACAATGTCACTGTGACACTGCCACAGAATCATACACACTCTCACACACATTTTCTCTCAATCGCTCTATATCGTCAGTGAAATTTTCTTGGTCTAGAAATAGGAAAGAATAAAAATTGTATTCTATAATATGCATCACCTTTGACCTTTCCATGGACCTCGACAATGATCTTTCTTTAATTTATTATATGACCTAAAAATATGAAACTGTTTATAATTTACAATTTATTTATTAATACTTTATTTATCTACAAGAGCCATGCACAGTAATTGCTATTCTCATGTAGGCAATTTCTGTGGTATAGGTCTCATTACAAAAGGTGGAGTGGGTTGGCCTACAAGAAGCCTAATTAGAGATGTTTTGATTAACAATATTACTCTCAAACACACAGCTAATTATCATTAACTCAGTGCGGTCAAGTACTTTGAAGAAGCCTACTTAGGGCTGTGTGGAAGCACCCATGAACTCAAATTGGAGTATAGACAGTCTGTTACTAGAAAGGTAAGTTCCAAGCTTGAACCATCCAGTACTTTAACAAGCTTTTAATTCTCTCTGTTTCGTTATCTTTTATACATTTTAATGCATTTTTAAATGTTGTTAAATGCAGAGCTGATTCAACGAGATTTTCAAGGTATGTAATCAACATTTTTTTTTTTTTTTTTTACAATTTTACTTGCCTAAAACCCCAAAAGCGCTTCTTCATACTATTTTCCTTTTAGCTTATGTCCTTATTTCCCTTTTAGGCCTTTAGCCCCTCCCACTGACCGCATGTCATATAGAAGTCTCGTTTATATATCTTGTTTCACTTATGAATATGTCACTAAGTGAAACTGTTTGCATATGATTTTATGTTGAATAAGGCATAATTCATGTTGTAAATATGTGGTAAAAACCTTGTAAAAAAAGCACAAACGTTGTTCAGAGAAGTCTGTACAGTCGCGTCAACTACACAAAACACCCCCGCAAGAGAATAATTTGGCCTCTTTAATAAAGATTCTGCAAAACAAGCAACCTAGATAGCATCAGCTGCATGCTTCCAAAATGTCCAGCTACCAACGTGCGTCTGCCATGTAATCAAAACCCAATCCAACGGTTTTAAAAATACGTATAATGCTGCGACGTTATTAAAAGTTTATTATTGTTTCTGAATATGCAAATTTATGTTATCTAACAAGAAAGAATGATGATTGATAGAAAATGCATGTGGGTAGGCTGCTATCGCATATCTTCAGCGCAATTATATACTTGATTACAGCCTATCACTTGTTCAACATTAACCTGATTAATATATATATATATATATATATATATATAGGTAGAATAGAGAGGAGCTAGAATTGGCAATTTAGAGCATGATATCAGAGTGTCTAAAAGGAGAAAAAGCAAATGAAGAGAAAGGGATAGAAGAAGTTAAAATGATGAATGTGTCTCCTATTTGGGACAAGGTGTCCGTAACTTTCAGGTACTCCAGAAAACAAACTCATCCTTGCTCTCTCACTCTGTTCTGGGTCACATCGTCTCCTGGGGACGTGGAAGCAGGGCAACACCAGCCCTCCCTTCCTCCCCTTTTCTTCATATCCCTCACACACACAGTCTCAATCTGTAATACACTCTTTAATTACTGCAACTGAGTTGAAGATACTTAATCACAGAATCGGATCTCTAAAATTCACTCTCTGTGGACTCAACCTGGCTGTCGTTGAAAATAAAACTTAAAAAAACATTGAGGAGTTCAGATCCATATATAGAGAACGTCTACCTAAACCTAAGCTCCTCATAAAAGATTTGCATCATGAAATACATTTGAATGTAACAGAAATGAATTAAAATAAACAACATAGGGTACCATTATACATAGCGCTGTGGCTGACTAGCATACAATTAATGGTTTTATTTCAGCAGTGGTCAACCCTATAGGTATAATATGCATAACCACATAAGAGAAGCAAGTTTTCACACACAAAGGAGAATAAAATAGGAAGTTGAGGCACTAGTGAGGTTTGAAAACCAAAGTGAACACACTAACACTACACTCAAGTAAAGTTTACTCAAATGATACAGTGACAATTAATCCTTCAGACGAATTACTTATAGATTCTTCATAAATATACATTAAGCCCTCATATTGTAATTATAACATGGAAAGCGAACAGATTGGCAGTTTGGATAAAAGGTAAGTAAATTAAACATTACATCATCATCAAGTGCAACGAGAATACCAGCTCAGTTGCTAAATACTAACTAACATCATTCCAAAGTTACTCTTTCTGGTTTTCGTATAAGTCATTGTCCAAATGACAGACAGCAGTATACAAGGAAATATAATCCAGACATGAGAGGACATCAAGAAAATGCCACCAAATGAACATAATGGGCTCAAATTCACACCAGTTCCAATAATTAGAAATTGTCCTAATAAAATTTAGTGCACTGGGGTAATGCATAATATATATCACATTGTATAATGGTTAAGTTAAGCAACATATCACTGGTTCTAAAATGTTTTTATCTAAATGACAGCTGGAAGTGCTACAGTGTGCCTTTTAAAGTGTGTCCACAGCTCAATGAGGTCTTTGGAAGAAGTATTTGGCACAAAATAAATGTCTTAGTGTGAGCATTTTGTTCCCTTGGTGTTCCAAAAATATGTCTGTTGCGTCACGTTAGCGTAGGGCTGGTTGATTACACTCCCAGTCACACTGGGTAGTGATTTTTGAATGTGTAATGAAAATGCATCGCTCTCGAATGATAAATAACAGATTTAATTGCTCATATGAGAAGACAAAAGCAGGACAGCAGATGCTACAGGACTGTAGCTTCTTCCATGGCATTGACCCATCTGGAATAGAGCAGAATTTTCACATAATGTGATAGCAGAACATAATATACTGTTCATTTGTGTTAATGTGTTATATATATATAACATTTTAATGTTTTTGAAAAAAGTCTTTTATGCTAAAAAAAGGCTGTAAAAATACAGTAAAAACAGTAATATTGTAAAATCAAACTTACGAATCCCAATGCTATATGTACACATTATAAATTGCTGTTTTGTGTGAATGTAATATGTATTTTAACCTCAGTGCAGTGTGACTGTCCTGGGCTCTGAAAGTGTAGAAGAGAGTGCTTTTGTGGTACAGCTGAAACATGCTGCTCTCCCCTTCAACCTCTGACCTCACAGAGAAACCCAAGAGAGGAAGGGTCTCGCATGCAACCCTCTCCTTATATAAAACAATAGGACACAGAGAGAGATTAGGAGCTGCATGTTGCAAGTTAATGTGTGCAAAAATGGAACTGTGTGTATTACCTCAGGCTGTGGGTATGCGTAGAGAACTTTATCTTTCAGGAGGAACCACAGGCTTCTCCAACTTCTCTTGCTGTTCCTGCACCTGTGCAGGGTTCCACTCATCACCCCATTGGACACTGTCTCCTAGGCAACAACACATGATGTTTCACCCCAAATCCAAAGGGAAAAAAATATAACATTAAATGAAAAAAAATTGTAAGGGGTGTAATTGTAATTGAAAATAATGCAATGCTGAACATTTTAATGGTCTTCTAATATGACTCTTTTAATAGCAACACTTAATAAAACTAATTTGTGTCATAATCAAACAATTCAGAGTGAGATCAGAGTAAATCGTGATCCACTGGACTGATATTTAGTCCAAAGATATTAATCTAGAGGTTACCTGATTGAAAGACAGTTGGCCTTTTCGGCTCCTCCACAGACTCGATGGATGAATGTTTTGGAAGACAGAAGAGAGCGGTCGACTGGAGCTCTCTGTTATTGTGGCAATATCTTTCAAACAAATGCACACACAATTATGATGAGATTCTTGCATAACTATGTTTAATTAATCAAACTAATATAATGAAAGACATTGTGTTTGTACCATGCTTACGCAGCTCAGTGTAACAATGATCACACACTTTGGCACGTCTGTTCTTCATGTATTTGAGGGGGAATTTGTTCTTACAACAATCTCTGCAGAAAATCTATAAACATTATAAAATGAGAAAATCACAATAATGCTTACTCTTATGAGTGGTTCTCGATGCAAAATTAAAGTTGGATGATAAGTTATTAACCATCAGGTCATCCAAGACGTAGAGTTGGTCATCTGAATAGATTTGGAGAAATTTAGCATTACATTACTTGCTCACCAATACATCCTCTGCAGTGAATGTGTGCCGTCAGAATGAGACTTGAAATAGCAGATAAAACATCACAATAATCCACAAAGTAATCCCTACAACTCGATTTGCTGTGTGCTTGTTATAAACAAATCCATTATTAGGAGTTTTTTATTTCAAACTGTTGAGCTTCTATCCAGATTATTGTGTTTTCCAGTGAAAAAGTTGTCTCATCTGAATCAGGAGAGAAATATGCACAGATCAAGCACTGGTTACAAATACTTGGATTATGGATATTTTGTCCAGAAGTGACGGTTTGAAGGTAAAAACATCATAATGATAAATTTGTTTATTACAAACGTGCTGCTTTTCTCAGCTGTTTGGGCTCTCATTCACTGCAGAGGATTCACTGGTGAGCAAATGATGTAATGCTAAATTTCTCTAAATATTTTCCAATGAAGTGACAAACTCATCTACAGCTTGGATAGCCTGCAAATATACATTTTTAGGTGAGCTATCCCTTTAAATGTATTTGCACCTTGCCGCAGGCATGGCAGTGATGTCGTCTGTTTGTGAGGCTGAAATGTGAGTGACAGTTCATGCAAACCGTCACCTGGGAAACAGACAGCAGAGGAGGAGCGTTCTCGCCGAGGCACATCTCTGGACCATCCACTAACTAAAACACAGGACATATATAATTTCATAACTGGAAACAAAATGTCAAGTCTTTCAGGTGTTGCCATTTTAATCGCACTATATTTTGAAAGCTTCCTCACCCCAAAAGAGTCTACTGGGTCTCCTGATATGGGGCTGAGATTCACTAATGTCCGACTCAGTGTAGCAAACCAGCCGTCTCGTTCAGTGCAGGAGCTGCACACAAGAACACATGCGTCAGTCACACATGACACACATACGCTACATATGTGTGTGTGAAAGTTGGAGTTTGTGTATGTCACTTGCTTGGCAGACAAAGTGATGCTTATATCTTTCACGTCTATCTTCAATGCACTCTGAGCGTTCTCTATTGGTGGCTTGCTGACCTGAAAGACAAATTGTAATTCACTCCCTGTTTGGGGTTCATACAATTAAATTAGGCATTTAAGGTTCTACAAAATGATGATGATGTTCATGTATTTATTTAATCCCTTTTGTATTATACATTTTTCTTATCTTTTTTCTTTTAGTTCTGTTTTCTCATTTCATTTATCTTTTATGCATTTTAATTTCTTATTCTGTTACATGTTAGTTTTTACTATTTTTATGACATTTATGGTTTTCGATAAAGCCCTTTTGTAAAGACTTTTAAAATGCTATATAAATAATGTTATACATAGATACAACCAGTTTTATTTTAGTATTATTCATATATTATTAGACTATTTCTTAATATTTTTAATACAATTTTAATTTAATATTTTCAGTATTCATTTCATTTTAGTAATTTTGTTAAATGCTTGTCTGTTTTGTTTTATTTTTATTTCAGTTTTTTTTTCTTTTATTTTGGATGTTTTGTAAAAGTTTTTAGTTTAAAATAACAGCACTGCTTATAATTAGTGTCTTGAGCACTAAATACGCATTAGTATAATTAGTATTAGTGTTCTCCCTGTTGAGAAAAGATGGTTTCCAAGAACTATTATTCATGAATAAACACTAAAAGTGTCCATGAATGTTGTTAGCTATACCTCCATTCCTGCCAATGATAATCTGTTGATGAGTCTGTATTTGCCATCTTGCTGAGGATATGTGTACAGCATTATGTCATTCATCTGAAAATGTAAAAAGTAAAAAAAAAAAATAATATTAATAATAATAGCATTCACAACATACAAGCACAAATAACTATACTGATATGATTTGCATATCACAACAGTCAATGTTCACCACAAAGGGGCGCTATGAGGTTGCTTTGCTGCATCACTGCTCTGTCCATCAGTGACCACAGGAAATGTTTTTTATTAACGCATGTTGTTACAGCAAGGCAAGATGACATAGTGATTTAGAACAACTCAAATGTGCATTTAAGCTGAGAATTAACGAAGAGAATACTAATTCGCTAAGACACTTATTTCTCTGTGAAATAGATAGAATAAAAGTCTGATTCCGTTTGTGTTCAGACAACTGCCAAATAATGTGCACATTATTCTGGGTTATCATAGGCAGTGAAGAATACATCTATACACAACCTAAATTCATCAACCTCTAGACAGGATGTTGTGCAAACACTGGATTTAAAAGAGCTTTCCTACCATCAGATAATGCCTGATAAGGCAGCATATTTTGTCTTCTGCAATGTTAATCAGTGGTGCAAACAAAATCTTCTCCATCAAGCAATAGATTATGAGGGATATTCAAGTTCAGCACTGGGGGCCACATGCCTGTCTCAGCGCACAACTGTCCATCTGATTGAAAAGTCTACAATATACAGTATTTCTGACAGCCCAGCTCACATCCATCCTGTCACCCTCTGTTCTGTTATCTCAACATATTGCTTTGTCCCTGTTCCCACAGACTTATTCTGGGGGAGAACAGCACAGCAATAACAATAGCACATGTAGACATAAACACACACAGAACAACATCCTGTCAGGAAACTCTAAAAACAAGTAAAATAGCTCACAAACACAAAGGAGAGACACTAGAGACTATACAGAAAGAAAGCAACTGTGTCTCTTGCGTGCTCAACTTTGACAATCTCATCTCAGCTACTTAAAGTCATATACACATATAAAATCTTGTATCTTTGATTATTAAGTTGTAAAATTAATGTGAATAAAATAAAATCACATACCAAGAAAAGGTGGCGTGGCTGCTTGCACTTTCTGCTGACCTTCATCAAAGTGCCTTCTTTCACAAACGCCTAGAGCAAAGATAAAGATTAAGACAACCTTGTTCATCGTTACAGCTTTAAAGACCCACAAAAAAAAATAATCATAAAAATAAATCATAAAATATGGTTGGATGAAGGGTATGTGATCAGTGAGCCATTGAATTTCTCACTCTCCCAGGTTGCAAGAAATCAGTCAGACCCAGAACACTGTGTTCAATATGGACCAAACGCAGGAGATCTGCCTGAGAGAGAGAAAAATAATGCACAAATGCCCTTAGATGGCACAGCAGGGTCATTTACACAAACTGCTTAGGTTCCACACACAGACTATCTATAAGCACATTAGGCCAAAAAACACATACTTACTCCATTATTAAGTCTGTCATTGACATGATGAGCAACATCTGAGACCACAACCAAAGCATCTGAGGAAAGAGAGAGACAGATTACAAGCATAAACACAACATAAATACTACATATTTTATTGTACATAGAACTGCATGTATATTAAATATCTGTATGAAATAAATATAGCATATATTAAATATTTCCTTAACAAATAGGCCATCTCAATAAATTATTAAAAACTGCATAAATAACAATTACACAATAACAATTAATAAATAAAAATAAATACAATATAAATAAATGTATATTATGTCACACTGCAGAACTTAACAGAACTCCCTTACAAACAGATACTCCCTTACAGCAGCACCTCATAAATAAATGACCCTCATATATAAATAATGTAGAAAGGCTGGATTATTGAAAATCCATGCTGAGGTCAAAGATCATTTGCCTTTTGTGAAACTATCTAGAAGATCAGAGATATGTTGTTCCTTAAGCAAATCAACTATACACACACAGAGATAAAACCAAAGGATTCGTTTGTAATTGCAAACAATTTGTAATTGCAAAAAAAAAAACCATCAGTTTCTTAAAACTGATAAAGCCTACATTAGGAAACAAAATGCCTCTCTCATTTACTGTAATCCAAGAGACACAGAAAAACAAAGATACTGTTGTCCGTGAGTAATGCTGAGATTTACTTTGTGTATTTTCAAACTCTCTGGAGTCTGGTGAGAGGTTGTTCAGGTAGTCTGTTGGGAAAACAACAACAACAAAAAGCAATATTAAGCAATGTTACAGGTCTTGGTATAAAAATTGCAGGAAAAAATAAATATGCATTTCAAAAAATATATATTTCTATTGATAAGAATTAATAAGGACATACAGTTATTAGTTAAAAGGTATTTAGTAGTCACCTGTTAGCAGCATACGGTATTGTAGGATGCGCACAATGACCTGCAGCAACTGCTTTTTCAGGGTCCCTGCTTCTGGTAGCTGAGATATAAACACACGCTACATTACATAGATATATATTTAAAAACATGCCATCTGAGTAAATGAACACACAACTCAAACACATTTACATGTAATAATACAATACAAAAAACACTCAAATCACACAGTGCAGTATGAACATGTACTTAATGACAGTGGCAGGTTGATGGATATGCCTAATAACAAGAAAAGATTTGGTTCAGTTAAAGCTGTCAATCAATGAAAACAAAAATATAATATATCCCTTACTGTGCTTTGTATGTGTTCCAGATAATTCAATTTTTCATCATAATGACTGATGTATGAAGAGAAAATGGAAAACTCTGTCTTCTTTGCCAGGATGATTTCAGCAATACCTTCATTCTGATCCCTGATGAGTGAAGTGAAATGCAGAAAACAGATGAAGGGATGACAGATGGACATTATTTGAGGATGATAAACAATTGAAGGTAGCATATGCACATGCATGTGTGGGGAAGAGTGTCTTACCATTCTTTTAAGCGAGTCTCTAGTAACGTGTGTATATTTTGGTGGAGACTATAAATATCAGGTACCTCTGTCCACACTGTTATCAGCCTCTCATCCGCTTCAACTGACTATTGTGTGAAAGTGAGGGAAAAAAGTAGAGTTCACCTTCATCGCTATTTTTCTGACTTCACACAACTCTTTTTCTACTAAAATCCACAGACAATGTAAGTGAGAAATATGAATGTTCCACCTCATAGAGAAGTTGTAAAGTCTTGACATGCCTTAAAATGAAGAACAAGAAGCATGGTCATATTAACATAGCTAAATGGTAATCATTTTATCAGTGATGAAATTAATTTCTGCCAATCAGCTGACAGACTTCAGCTGTTGTTTCCATGACTTACTGGGCTTCACTGTCCAGAAGCTCTTTGGCACTATAGAAAGCCCTGGAACAGTTGACATTCTGAAATAAAATGGCAATAAATGAAAACAAATCAGTGCAAGACCCATAGAAACAATAATAATAAGCTTACCAGTTTGTCAGATGACTTTGTCTTTTTCTCTTGTGAACAAGCCACACCCACGGTCACACCCACTGTTCCATCTTGTCTCACATTAGGAGAACAGAAGGTGTAGAGGCTAAATAACAGAAAAAGTAGAATCATGACACATTCACAAAAAAAATAAATTAAAATAAAGAAATAAACTACCTAGTTAAAAATATGCAGGAATGCAATACTTTGAGCTTTTAAGGACTAACATACATATTAATGCCTGTTATTAGATCTAACCAAAAGATCTAACATGCGTTTCATTTGCCTGATATTTACCTAAGAGTCGCCCATCAAGCTTTCAATATGTTAAATAACACATTTGCTTATGATTCCAACTCTTTATGCTGTTTATAGTGTGTCTAGTTTCTCTAAACTGAAACATACTGAAGAAGAAAAAACATTTATTTTCCACAATGGTATTGGAATTAATCCTGAGCTTCATGTTAATAACATAAACATAATAAAACAATATATCAATTATATAAACAATTTTACCTATCTGTCTCTTGCTCAGATGGCTGACTTTTGCCCTGGAAGCCCGGCAGACTGCTCATGTCCACATAACCATCAGTATCACTGGCTGAACTCTGATTTCGTTGACTCTGAATGACTGGATTCAGGAGGCGAATCCGCACATTCTCATAGTGAGAAGCAGCATTTTGAACGTTCTCGTAATCTGAAGAGTCTGTATTGGGAGATGAGAAAGATCGAGGTTTGGAAAGGGGATGGGGCTCAAGGAGAGACCCTAGCTCCATAGAAATGGTGCTTGAAGCCAAATCATTATTAAGGGTGAAGTTTGGTCCCCGTTTTTGTCTATTCTTTTGAAAGACAAAGGATGAAGGGGATATAGGTGGTGTGCAATCTGGAGTGCTCTGCAACTCCTGGCTCCCTATATTATGCCTGATAAAATCCATGCGTTTGCATGAACCTTGCGGACTTGACTCAGACGAGGACCTGGAGGAGATGGAGCGATTATCCATAATGCTTTTACGATCTGATTTCCTAAGGAATCGTAATGGCAGAAGGTATCGCTTGAACCCAAAATCAGGCTTCTTGCAAGAAGCAGAGACTTCGTTCGGGAGGGATGGAGAACTTTTTCTGATTGGTCGCTTTGTGATGGATGCCAGTTCAAAAGGGGGTGGTATATCAACTCGGGTGACTTTAGCCAAGTTTGAGGTGCCTTGTGAAAGACATCCTAATGAGCCTGTCAGTGCAGGTCTACTATCTCCAAGGAAACACTGATCTGAATAGAAGGAGCTTGGGTGTAGCAGAAGCCGCCTATTTCCTGTTGCAGGGCTATTCATTAGGTCAACTCTCTTACTGGAGGTTTCCACAGATATAGAACGAGTCATAAAATACTTCCTGTTCTGAAGGAAGTCTTTGGCTTGGATTTTTGGCTCTGTTTCTTCATACATATGATCTACTGTGAGTTCTTTTCTCTCAGATCTACTCAAGTGGTCAATCACCTCTTCTTCTTCTTCTTCTTGTTCTTTCCCAATGCTCTCTCCTTCTTGATTTTGTTGTAAACTTTGGCCTTGGCTTTCAGATTGCTGTTGAATGATTGAGAAAGCATTGATGGCATCAAGATTTAAGCTAGCAGGTATCGCATCATCATGTTTAACCACATGTTTGCTACAGTAGTTGTGATTTGTATCTGTTATGTCATCATCTGAGACCATTTCAGAGCCAGAAAAAGGCTGAGAAGAAGAAGAATTTGAAAAAGAAGTCAGCTCGGACTCGAGGAGAGTTTCATCTCCACTGTCTGATGAAGGACAGTCTGGAGAGTCAATAGCAGCTGAAGGATCCTGAGATGGACTGTTGTCTGATAAATAATAGTTTCCTTTTTCTTCCATTTGATCTTTTTCTAACTGTATTTCATCCTCCTCTTCCTCGATGGAAGTTGAAGACAAATCAGAGCCATTTAATCCCTCCTCCAAAGTTAGCATCATAATATCTCCATTGGCATTGTCCTCTGTTTCTTTTATTTGGAAAGGTTCTGTTTGTTCAAAAAGGTCACACTCGGAAAGTCCATCTTTGTCTGCTAACGCCTCACCTGCATCACAAATATCAGGAAACATCCCATCTATGTCTTCTTCACTTGAAAACATTCTGTCTGGGACTATACAATTTGGATAAAATGCGTCAATTAAAGTTTTATTGATGCAAATTTCATCATACAGGAATCTGTCTGTGTGTGCACTGCATCCATAATCTGCATTAGAAGCCAACTGAACATCACTAGAAGTTTTATGTGATGTTGATACACCATTTCTAGTCAGTCTCCATGCTATATTCCCAGTGTCCTCTACTTCAATCTGATCGGTCTCTATATTATCATCCACGTTTCTCTTACTGCATGAATCAGAGAGAAGGTCCATCGACTCTTCCTCATCCTCTGACTTTAATGTTTCACCTTCTTCTAAACCCTCCACCAAATCTAAATCAATTCCCTGTGCTAATTGATCCCCACATCCTAACTCATCTCCCTCTTCCACAATAACATCTGGTTCTGTCTCTTCTGCTTGCATTGTCTTTTCTGTATTTATTATTTCCGCTGTCTTCCTATCTTGTGACACTTCCTGCTCCAGAACTATTTTTCCATGCATTTCCATGATAAGATCTCTTGAATTTGGAGACCTTCGGCTTTTGTTAGTGTGAAGCCTATTGAAGTACATGTTTGAAACGAGATGATGCAGGAGATATTTTCTTGGTTTGGATGCAATTTTTGTTTTAGGTTCTTGATTATCACAAAATTATTCAGAAAAAGGTGGTTGATATTGCCCATTTAAGAAAGGCTAAGCCTGGAAGTGTCCTCTGGGGCCCAGGAGATGCTCCTGAAACACGATGAGAAAATATTAATATTTACAAAAATAGTTTTTGCTGGAGAGTAGCATATGAACATTGTAGCAATTCAGGGGATCAAAAAGTAGTTCATCCTCATCCATCCTCACTATAAAAATATTTATTTCCTTGAAGATTGCTGGAAAATGTAAATACTAGCCGATTTCTGTTTCCGCATTTCAAAATTTTGTGTGTTATTTGTTTGTAAAATTTATTGCAATTTCTGAATGAAAATTGTTTTTCAGGGTGATTTATGCATTAAGGTTTTCTGTTTACAGTTGAATGAAACAGACTGCAGCTATATGCTCAAAATATAGAACATAAAAAAGTAAAAAATAAAATAAAATAGAAATTTACAATAAAAATCTGACTAAAAAGAGATTAATTTTCGTCAACTTGACAGATTTAAACATTTGCTTTATTTTCTAAGGTCACAGTAAAAACTTTTTAACTGCATATTTGTACTTTTATGTACTTACATGTATCTTTTGTCTTTAAAACATGTATTTCATTATTTTACCTTTAAACGCTAAACTAAATCCATCATTAAAATTATGATCTACACAAAGTGAAATGCACCATTTAAATAGGCTACTGTATGTATTGTATGTACTGTATGTTTGCAATACATATTGTTATTTTTACTGCAAGATGTTTCAAACACAGCTACAGTGGAAATTGTATTGTTAATGCCTCCAAAAATTATTACTATATGTTATGTCCACAGCAAGGGCCAAAAGTGCCTATATACTGTATCTTAAGAAATAGGCTATTATCATAAGAAAAATATCAATATGTTATGCTCAAACAAGTGCTGGCATTTTGATTAAGCAAATAGGCATATTGCATATGTTCTACACGAGGTGCAAACAAAATCTTCACAAATATTTAAATAACTAATCAATGTAATCCGAGCAGCTGTACATTACTCCATATAGCACAATACAGTAACAAAGTGGAATTCGAAAAGTGTGCAACTCAAAACTCGATACTATTTCACATAATTTCAGACATTTAAATTTCCCAGACCCATATTTCTCTTTTCCTAAATAAAGTTACCATACTTGGTTTTCGTAACCACATTATCACGTTAAAAAACTCACCTGCGCTCATCGTCGAACATCATCTGGGATCTGAGACACGTCAATGACAGATCAAATGCATTTGAGCACGATGAAATCGTAATCCAGGGAGAATTTACACGAGATTATAACATGAGATTATATATCAACTATTGCATTATCCTACTTCATCTTGCGATATAACTGTAGTACAGGCGCTCAGCACGAGCACGAGCACCAGCGCGCGCAAACACATGCTCTTTTTGCCTCGACTTCCTGAGGAAAGGGCGTCAGGACAAAAAGCAAAAACAGGAGTTTTTAAATCAAGGCTAAATTAGTTTTCTTTTCTTTTTTTAATTGAGAGAGAGAGAGAGAGAGAGAGAAGGCCTTTGTATAAATTCAGGAGCACACCGATGTGATGACAGATTTGTCCTAGCCTGTATCTCACACAATATATAATACATATTTAAAATAAATGTTAAAAATAGAGACTGGACTTTGGTCAAAGCTATTTTAGGGAGTTTGCTTTACATGAAATGGCTCTCTTATCCCGCATAACCTTCCTCAGTAACAGACATCCAAAGAGCAGAATATTCTATGTTCTAATATTTAATTTTCTATAAACTTGTCCCTAGTGACAATTAAATAATGCACCGAAACACGCACACACACACACACACACACACACACAAGAGCATTAATCTGATTTTGACATTCAGATTAAATCACTGAAGTGAATGCAGAAAAACAGCATCGGGACTACAGAATATCTTTTTATGTACATCTCTCATACTAATGTCAAGATCACGGGTTAAAACCATAGTTCAGATGTCAGTGTCTGTTTGTAAATGCAAAGTAAAGCACCGCTACTGTTGCACTGACCAAAGGTCTAGCATCATACGTTTGTCGATGTTAACTTGAACTGCATCTTGTGAAATGACCAATGAGCTAATCCAGGGGTAAAATGTGCAACTGTTATTTTTACATTTATGATTAATAGTAGGAAGCCATTTCTATGGGCTTAAATAAGGCCATGACCTTTTCCCAACAGCTCTACACAAATATGCTTCCTTCCTCAATAGTCTTTAGCCTGAGTTTAGTCTGGGTTAGTATGAACATTCAATTCTCCGGGAGAAAAGTACAATGAAAGAGATAAACAACCTACTTCTAAAATAAGACATAAACATAACTTAAATGTAATACTTATTTTATTTTATTTGCTATAGATCGTAAACAGTTGTAAATCTTGTTTCTAAAATGATAGATTTTTTAGTAATATCCTGGGTATTGAGGGCAGAAACGTGTGTGTATTTAGATGGGAATATTATGTCCTTCTCTATTAGACTGTTTATCTGTTTGGATCTTTATTGCAGCATGAAAGGGATTCAGAGAATTTTTTTCCTTTTCATTCATTCCAGATTTTAGCAAATCACTAAGTCACAAGCTTGTGATGAACTACAATAAAAAAAGAAAGTACAATACACTGTATCACATCATAGTGTCTCCGTATTTTCTTATCCCTGATTCATATTCACCACATTTAGGCTCAACACCCTGAAAGTGTTGTAGTTAGTCATAACCTGAATGTGTAATTCTGGTTCCTTCATTCACAGTCCAAAAAAAAAAAAAAAAAAACAGGAAACCAATGGAGGGGTTTATCTCACTGGCACACAGAGCATCTGCAAAGTCTGACTCACTCAGGTTTGTAGTCATCAGGCTAAAGTAAGCAGTCAGTAAACCTGCTAAAGACAAATGTTAAGTACATACACACATAGACACACTAAGGGGAGACAAACACGGTGACACAAAATCACTGTTCATTGTTTGAACAAAGAAGGGAAAAAACACCCTGAACACTCCACCCTCTCAAGTTCAAGCAGGAAATGCTGAGCATGATAGAGCAGGCTGAATATTTATCAAGGATTCTGTCAGCTTTAGCCCTTTTGATCATAATTTTCACTATAAATGTGAATGTGCTTACCAGTCAATGACTCGTTGAAGCAGACATTACTTATTACTGGATAATTAATTTTCATAGCAGCTATGAAAAAACATTTTTCTAAGGAACTTACTTTTGCTCATTATTGAGGTGTTTCTAAAAGGTCCAACCAGTAAGAAGAGTTGAGGAACTGACACAAGAAAATATCAACTAAATAAGGAAGGGGATTTATGGTTTCATAATTTCCAAAAAAGAATTAGTGTCTTAACATATAGTTATTGGCTGTAGGAAACGTGCAAGCTCTGTGTTAAAATCCATATCAATTTCTATGAACTGTAATATTGATTTAAAAGAGTTGGATGTAATCTTTATTAACTTATGTTGGTGACTCACCGAAGCTTGCTATCTTTGGAAATTAAATGTTCTTAAATTTATTCAAATAGAAACATATATATCGCTTAAGAATTAAATAAGCGTTCTCTATAGAATAATATGACTATTATGCAGAGATTGTTTAAATTTAAATTTTATTTAACAAACACAGCAATAGGATAGTTATGCAAAGCAATTTAAAACCCATTTAAATTTTTGTAATTGATAAATATATTAACTTAATATGGTCAAGATACACAAACCCTTGATATTAAAGCATGTTAAAAAGATCACTGAGCAGGACTGTTTCATCATCATCCTCATCCTCAGGCCCAAAATTAAAACTCCATCCTTCATAACCAGGTTGTTCGCCCATAAAGAAGTCATCATCCATCCGTAGTGAATGAAGCAGCTCCTCTAAACCAAAATGCTGGAAACCCCTTTTACTATGAAATGTCCCTTTTTTGACAAAGGGATTGCTGTCCATATCCTCTTTTTCATCTTTCTTGAACTTTCCCTCCCTAGCCTGATCAGATTTAGTTAAGTAGTCCATTTGATCATAGACTCGTCTTTTCTCCCTGTCGGATAGTACTTCATAAGCTGGAGGAAAAATGTAACAAAATTAATCATGAAATACTTCAGTTATATATATATAGAGAGAGTTTTACAAACAAACACACACCTTGAGCAATATGTGTAAAGACCTGCTGTGCATTAGGACTTTGGTTTTTATCAGGATGGTGTTTAAGGGCCAGCCTGTGAAATGCTTTCTTGATCTCCCTTGAAGATGCTGAGCGAGAAACTCCAAGCAGGGAGTAATAGTCACTCAAACAAGTACAGAAACACACACATAACAGAAGTATGATGCATAAATGCTCTGCTGTAGCCATCATCCACCTGAGAAGCAAATGAGAATAAAAAACCCTGCATACATATAACCTTTTCAAAATATTAAAATGCAAAGTGAATGTACTAGAAAACAAAAAAAAATATTATGTTACCTTAATGAGTAATGTCACATTTACTCGCACAAACACTTTTCACTTTTTTTAAATCAATCCACTCCTCAAGTTCACACAGGTGTCCTAGAGAGCACCCACAGGTGTAGCTCATCACATCAACTACAGTAAATGTAGGCTTTGCTTTATTTAAACATGCTAGAACATTTCATGTTTAATTAAAGCAAAGCCTACATTTACTGTTTTATGTGGTGTGTATGTGTGTCAATGTTTCGACGTATCTTACCTGCTAATGAAAACGATTCTTTCACGAAAAAAAAATGCCGCCTTTCATTTCATTTACGACGATTCGTTCACTTAAAAGATATGTTCACGAAATAAACGAGCAGGGCAGCTTTTCGTTCTCGTGTTCAGAAGCTCACTTTGTCGAGGAATAAGCTCGTTCTAAAATCTAGAGCCTCGACATTTTAATTTAGCATAACAAGATTTCCTTGGTTTAACGTTACCTGTAATTAATCAGTTTGATTAAATGATTCTCACACACACACTACTGGTACTATGGTTTGATCTGTTGAAAGCTACTAAAGGGTTGCCAGGTTTTCCCAGCAAAACACGCCCATTGCTACAAAAAATAGCCCAAAGCTAGACCAATGGCTTTTCAGGGTTAAATATCACGTTATTGGGGTCGCTTCAATTCGCTGACGTGAAAAACATCCAGCCGCAACAATGTCAGAGAGTAGCCCAATTCCGCGGGAACACCACGGACTTGGCAACACTGAAGCGCACCTGAATGGATATTTTTAGTGAACTGATTCAAAAGATTCGATTCAATAGAATGAGTCAAATTCACTGGAGCTCTGACATCCACTCACGTGAGGGCGCTGTGTGTGTTTCCCCACATATCTCTTCACGATAGTGCTGCGCTTGAGCGGAGTGTAAACACACGGTTATGGCTGCTGAGAGGGGTGGAGGCGACAACAACCTCAACGACGAAATGGGCAACCAACTACAACTCCTGCCAGGTTCGTATGCCTGCTAGTTTCCTTATAAACACGGAGTATATAGTAGTATCAAAATCATGCCATCTTCATGTCCTGCTCAGAACATGCAGGGAGATCTTTACTGACAGATCCAGATCCAGTCAGCTGACAAGGGGGCTTCTCTGCAATCTTCAAGTGTCTGCGTACACCTGTTATGTAAAACACTTAATTAATAACGATATTCTGCGACACGTTTCGTTTCTGTAGCCTTAATAGCTGCAACAATATTGTTGAGTGAAGCGTGCACGTATTTGGTTGTTTCATTGTATTGTCAACAGACATTCGTTATTATAATCATTGTGTTATTTATCCAGATGAGAAATTTTCTTGCACTTTGCTTATTAATGGCTTTATGCATGCCTGGTTGTCCTCAAATAACTCTGTATGGTTAAAATCGAAAGCAAATTGAAATAGGTTGTGAATGTAAATGTAGATGTAGTTGACAAAGTGAAAGTGAATACTAAAAGAGTGAAGTCACATTTTTTTTTCTAGTGTTAAATTTAAACAATAGAGATCGATTCACAGCAGCTTCATAGTATTACAAAGGAATTCAATTCAGTTAAATGCCAATGTTGATGTTGCAAAATTCATGAATTAAGAACAAATCTGACCCAGCTATAACACAGAAGTCAACTGTGACATTATTCAGCTCAATTCAGTTGAAATTTTGTTGTCATCTAATAGTGTCAGTGCTGTCAAATCGATAATATATTATTGAGTATTAAGTGTCTGTTAGACCCCAGTTAATCAAGTCGGAGTCAGAAACCGGAGTCAGTTTGGGGGACCAGTTTTCTTCTGTCCTCAATGAATAAACACGATGTGATGTTGATTGGGATAAGTGAGATTATATTCTAGCTCTAATCTTTCTGTCTTTCTACAGAAAATGAAGAAGAAGAAGAGGATGACATGGAGACTGAGGATCGAGATGGTGAGGATGCAGAAAAGCCAAGTATTATAAACTTTGACACGAGTCTGCCAACTTCACACGCTGTGAGTGTCATCTGTCAGCAGTACATTTAAACTAGTGCTGTCAAACGATTAAGCACAATTAATTGCATCAAAGGTAAAAGTTTTTGTTTACATAATGTATGTGTGTGTGTACTGTGTATATTTATTATTTCTATATAAATACACACGTCTGTATATATTAAAGAAAAAGGTTTTATGCTTCTATAATATATTTATATATGATATAATTTACATGAATATAAATATATACACCTAAATACATGTAAATATTTTCAAAATATATGCTGTATGTGTGTGTTTATATATACATAATAAACATACACAGTACACACACATATATAATATTAAAAACAACTTTTTTTGGATGCGATTCATTGCAAATAATTTTTTGACAGCACTAATTTAAACACCAGTCATGTGACCTGACCTGAGGCTAATATGTTTAAAATCATTTTAAGTATATAGCACCTTATTGATTCATTTTGAATTCATTGGCATGCACATAATATGCACGTAGCTGATGGTCAAAGTATTGCTATATAGGCTTTATATAAAATCTCAATCTCAAATTTTTGCATGTTTGTCTACGTTTGTGTGTATGTTGTGAAGTATCTGGGCTCAGACATGGAGGAGTTTCACGGCCGTACCCTGCATGATGAGGACAGTGTGCAGAATCTGCCAGTTCTTCCCCAAGTCACACTCATTCTGATCCCAGGCCAGACGCTACCCTTGCAGCTTTTCCGGCCACAGGAGGTCAGCATGTTCCGCAACCTCATAAGCCAAGACCGCACGTTTGCAGTGCTTGCATACAGGTATTAACATTCACAAGATGCAGAATAATAACTGCTCCACATTAATGATCACTTACCTTTGATTCTTCTTCGAGAACCATGCAGGTTGCAGTGGAGGGGTTGCAGGTGTATTTATATTTCTTACATTTGTACATGCACTTTGTAGTTTGACGTGTTTCTATCTCTCCCAGTCCTGATGCGAGTGGAGTGGAGATAAAAGCGGAGTTTGGGACGACTGCAGAGATCTATGCTTTTCGTGAAGAACAGGAGTACGGCATAGAGACAGTGAAGATCAAAGCTGTTGGACGGCAGCGCTTCAGAGTGCATGAAATACGCACACAAGCAGATGGGTAGGGCTATATACATGCTTTCACTAGGTACTACAATGTGCTGTCCACAAAATGTACTGTAGTAATAAACCACCTCGCTATTTTTCAGGAATGTAATGTGAAAGAGACACTGCCATACATGCACATTTTTGTTTTTGCAGGATTCGTCAGGCAAAAGTACAGATTTTACCTGAGAAGATTCTGCCAGACCCTTTATGTGCACTGCAGTTCCTGCCACGCTTACACACACACACACCACAGATCAAACACTCACAAACAACACCACCGCAGGACCGGTGTATCCAGATCTGTAGACAGGTAACTGATGTACATGATATGTTTTTATTAAAGAACACACAGTTCTTAAACATTCTGGAATCAGTTTTTTTTCTTTTTTTTAAGTCACCCTTGTAAGTCATAAGTAACATACATTTTTCTTCATGTAATATGCTCTTATTTTCTTTTACAGAAGAAGATTCGTTGTGCTAGTATGACCTCATGGCCTCCTTGGGTGTATGCCTTATATGACTCTGTGAGTTTTATCTCTCTTTATTAATTTTATTATATTATACATTTTACTTTATCCATTTTTCAAATGCTCATTTGCATAGTAAGCCTTAAAGGTGTGATTTCTTTTTTCCCCACTTTAACAATTTTACCCCCTTAGAAATGAACAGTGCTTTTGACAAATGTTTCTAAAAACGTACAATTTAAAAAAAAAAAAAATCATCAGCATTTTTATAACGTGAGTGACAACATTTTAGCACTGATGCTTGTGTATGTGTTTCTCTAGAAAACTCTCATGAGCAGAGTAAAGAAACAGCTCCATGAATGGGATGAAAACCTCAAAGACGAGTCCCTGCCTACGAATCCCACAGGTACACACTGGGTTCAGGCACACAGATGCTCTCAAGCTCACACACACAGTCGAGTAGTTAGAGAGTGTCTCTCTCCCTGCAGATTTCTCATACAGGGTGGCCGCGTGTCTGCCAATAGATGATGCTCTGCGACTGCAGCTGCTGAAGATTGGCAGTGCCATCCAGAGACTGCGTTGTGAGTTGGACATCATGGACAGGGTGTGTATATGTTTGGTTGTCTCTGTCTATAAATGTTTATGTAAGTCTCTCTTTTTGTCCAGTAACAATATGTTTTGCAATATGTATGCACTTCATGTTTCCTTACAGTGCACCTCTCTCTGCTGTAAACAGTGCCAGGATACAGAGATAACTAGCAAGAATGAGATCTTCAGGTACAGACAATAACTTTAAAAACACTGAGAATTTAGTCACACTCAAAATATTACAAGAACAGTTCACCCAAACATGCTAATTCTGTTATCATTTACTCAAACCTGTATGAGTTTATATCTTCTGCTGAGCAGAGTAAGATGTTATGAAGAATGTGGGTAACCAAACAGTTGTTGGTCCTTGCTGAATTCAATAATATGGAAAAAATATCATGGAAGTCAATGGGGACTCACATTCTTCAATATATCTTCTTTTGTGTTCACCACAATAAATCTATTGAGGGTGAGTAAATAATGAAAAAAAATTCATTTTTGTGTGAACACAAAAAAATTACATTCTATCATCATTCACCCTCATGTCATACAAGTGGATGGTGATTCAAGGCACCAAAGTGCATCAAGCACCAATTAATAAAATAAAGCTCAAGTGGTAGAGCATTGCATTACCAAGGTTGGGGGTTCGAATCCCAGGGAACACATGTTAGGAAAAATTGTTAGCCCGAATGCAATGTAAGTCGCTTTGGATAAAAGCGTCTGCTAAATGCATACTTTTATTTAAATTTAATTTATAAATTTAAAGCAACATGAAAGTGGTTATATATACCATTAAAGTCAACAGGAAATAAAAATTCACTCAGTCTTATTTTCTAAATGCATGTTGTTGATCCTATTGTGTTCAATTCATTCATGCATAAAAACATTTTTCCCTCTATTCTATACACTAACAGACTTTCTTATAATCAACTACAAGCTTAATCAACAGCTGATGGATAGAACCCAAGTCCTCACCCTACACTTTTTCTTCCTCGATAATCCATTGTACATAGAATTTGTGGGTGATCTTTCCTTTTAAGATTGAAATGAAAACAAATACTCATTCAGCACTCCTCTGTTTTTAGTCTCTCTCTGTATGGGCCAATGGCAGCATATGTGAATCCACATGGTTATGTTCACGAGACGCTTACAGTCTACAAGGCCAACAACCTCAACCTGATTGGACGACCTTCCACACTACATAGTTGGTTTCCAGGGTGAGAGTCAAAGCTTTTGTACATTCAAAAATGTATTTTTGATCAATTTTCATGTAATTATACATTTATTCCTTTGCTTAGGTATGCGTGGACAATTGCTCAGTGCAGAACCTGTGGCTCTCATATGGGCTGGAAGTTCTCAGCAGTAAAAAAAGATCTGAGTCCACCTCGGTTCTGGGGTTTGACTCGTTCTGCCCTCTTACCGACAATCCCACAGGGCGAGGAGGGTGTCGAGGGGTCACGCTTGCTGTGCCTGTAATGTGATCTGAGCATTACTTGTGACATTTAACCCTACAGCCCACAAGCATATGCTCCCCCAGGGGTCTCTTCTGTTGACCCCAAAACCTCACCCAGAGAGAGAGAGAGAAAGTGTGTTTGTGAGTTTATGTGTGTAGATGTGTGCATGAAAAGGGAGAGGAAATAAAAGGGGACAGGGTAGCTTAAGATAAAGGAGTAGAAAGAACAGAATGCAAGTTGTTGCCCTCACACACCTTGTGCTGTGTAAATTACAGCCTGATACGTGCAATATCATACCAGATGGACTCTTTAAGATATTACAGTCTGTTGTAATGCACTTAATTTACCGTCTAGCAGTCTTTTCTTCATTATTACTGCCTAGATAACTGTTAAGCAAGATGTCATCTTGATTGGATGTTTATGAGTATTGTGTTAAAATAGGGTCAAATCTCTAACACCAAAGTGTGATGATATAATTTAGTCTTACAGAAAGTCTTTTCATGTTCACTTTTAGCAACATAATCAACAATCATGTAGAATACCTCAACCAGTCAAATGCTCTTGGACATCTTCAAAACAAGATCTAAACTGCTTGAATTAAATCATTCCCCATATGCTATGTCCCATGTGCTTGTGTCCATTTGGCACACAACTCCTGGCTAAAATGGTCAGTTGGTGAATAATAAAGGAAATATCAGGGAGTTACCATTTATGTTATCTAGACTCAATATCAAGAGCAATTCTCAAAGGGTGTTTTGTATTTCTCAGTTTTGCTTCATCCTTTACATGTTTTTTATTTGGATACCATTTCACTGAAAGATGATATGTGTATGTCGATTTGAATGCCAAAAACTTGTATCCAGAACGGAATTGGTTTGCCGAGAAACTACAGTTTGCATTGAGAAAATTCCTAAAATATAAAGACTCTGTGCACGCTCATTAAATGGAGTGCAAAATACACAGTTTACACAGAAAATCAGCACACAAACACGCTCATTCTTCACTAGAAACATAGCTGTAATAAGAAAACAAACATGATACACACTGACTTGCATATCTGTTATGTGCAAGAGATTAAATACTGTTCAGTGCTGATAAATTCTCACCAATAAACCGCTTCTGAAATGTTGCATAGTGTTTAATCTTTTCTTTTCAATTTGGGCAGTTTCATATATGTTAACATTAGCTACATTAGTGAGCATGAACCAACAATGAAAATAGTTCTAAAGTGTTTATTGTTCTTGGTTTATGTTTAATTCTGAAAATGATCTGTTATTATTTAACGGACATGAGATAAATCCTGTTACAAATATATTTCTCATTTTTAGCTAATGTTAACAAGTGGGATTATTGTAATGTGTTAAAATTTTTGTATAAACACTTAAATAAAAATGATATTGTATGTATACATACTGTGGAAATATCAAGTCTTCTAATCCAAACATAGCCATAGTTTGATCACACATTTCTGGACAAACTTGGAAATGTGTACAAAATGGAAAATTATTATTGCAAAATAATTTTTTGTCAGTTACATAAAATCATCCTTCATAAGCTAAAGAACATTCTGTGAAACTGTAACCATGATATATTTAATGCTGGGACCATGTCAAAGATTGAAATCATAGTGAAATTAAAGGTTGAAATCAAACTTTGATGCTTGTTATCTATTGAGACTAGCCTGGATTTCACAGGGAGGGTCAAAATGTTATTAATTTGCTGATTTTATTTTAAGCTTTTTGCTGAATTAAGGTCATGTGACAACAGTGAAGCATAATGTTTGAAATGTCTGTTGTTTCATAATTCTTATGCCATTTAAGAGAGAGAGAGAGAGAGAGACTGTAGTTTATTTATACTGTAATGCTTTACTGTAGTGTCTCATTTCCGACCAAACCGCCAGAGGGAGATGTTGCGCAGTGGCGCAGTCTTCTTCACTGGCTCTCACATGATCACGCAGTCACAACAAACGACGACAAGCTGTACAGATGAAATGTTGATAGTCACGTACGCGTTACGTGCCCACCGTTCCCCAATGCTTTAGGCCGTGGCGCATGAGTTTATTCTATTCAGAAGAGAACTCTAGCGTTTCTAGTTCGTGTATTTATTTGCTTGCAGCGTGGCTGCTATTCGTATCTTTGCATTAGTCTGGTTTTGTCTTTGGCGATGCCTCAGGAGTCTGCGGAGGGGCCGCTGCCGCTGCCGCTGGTCCGGTCTCTGGTCAGCCGGACTCCGGCCTGCGTGGTGTTCTGTAACTGCAGTCCGCGCGTCGTGAAGCCCGTCTGGATCAACTTCAGCGGGGAGCCGCAGCCATACGCTGTTATTCAGCCGTACACCGGGCGAAGAATGACAACTTATGTGGGTTCGTACAGTTATTGTTGCTAATTAGAAAATAACTGTCTGAGACGTTTGAATTGTTCTGGGCAACTTCAGCCTGTTTTACACCTTTTATGCCAGTCAATGTTTAAAACGACTCAACACAAGTGTTTTAATTACATCAGGCAGACCAAACAGTTCGGGTTTATATCATGAACTAACAAAGTATACTTTGACACATCTGAGAGTTTTCCCATAGGTGATTATTAATCTCTAAATTGATTCAAACATTAATGTGACCCAAGTGTAAGTGATTCAAACCCATTTCATTTTTGGTTTCATGGTTTTTTTGAACCTATTCCAAAATTTCTGACAATATTTTACACTAAACTATACTTTTGGATTTAATTATTTTTAGAGTTTACACCAAAAAAAAAATGCTGTTTTCAGTCACTGATGAGGATAACAGGTTTGGAACGAGTAATTAATGACAGAGTTTTCTCAATGAACTATCCCTTAAAGTAGTGCAATGATCTGTTTGAACGAAAGTTTCTCATACTGTTTTTCTGATTCTGTCAGGACATCCATGGATGTTTCGGGATGCAGAAACTGATGATCCAATGGTAGTCAACAATAAAGAGATGTATCTGCCAGCTGCTCTTGAAAATGGACAAGTCTCAATTGCCAACATCACATTGCCTGGTATCCATATTTCTTTCAGACTGATAACCAATTCAGTCATTTTGTAAATTAGCCATATAACTGCGGATGTGAATTTTTGATCATCTAAAATTTAATTTGATATTTGTTTACCAGTGTTGACCTTGCGAGATCGCTGTCTGCAAGTTGTGAGGCGGTTGGTGCAGAGCGAAGATATCTGTCAGTTGGAGATCGCCCGCTGCCTACAAGATGACCTTGCTCAGAGACCCAGCATTCACGCCGATCTACGACGCATTAGCCAGCGGGTGGAACAGAAGCTACTGGAGAACAGAGGACAGCAAAACAGATGAAAATATGAACATTAACATGAATGTGAATAAGGGCATATTTACTAAGAAAACCTGTGCAACATTATCGCAAATGGACAGTACAGTCTGGCACTGTAAAATACCTGCCAAACCTCAGATCAGGAGGAATATTTTCTTAATGAAATGGACTCTTCAAACATAGGTATCTGTAGGTTTCACTGACTGCCGAATGCAGATTTTGTGTGACTGTGTTTGTGTGGAAGGCTTTGCAATATTATATTTTCTGATTACAGTTCTCTGTATACTTTTACTCTTGTTTCAGCTACATATTTGGAAAAATCTTTGTAAATAACAATAATAAAAAAAGTTACCAAATATTTTTAAATATGTCTGTGTGTCCATTCTAATTATGTAAAGCTAATGTATTTTGCATCAAGCCAGCATTTATTAGTAATCAAAATGTATTTATATGGTTGCTAATAACTCATTGGAAGTGCCAAATGCTCTTAATATTGCCTAAATATTGGGCAAATATTATTTTTAAAAAAACATTTTAACATAGTTGCAGCTTGCCCATTCAGTTGATCAGCAGTTTCTAGCCATGCAACCTTTCTCTCGTGTTTTATGATAGCTGTACCTTTCATGATTATTAGTAGAACATTAAAACAGTACCATCTGTAAAGCATTAAAGCATTGAAAAAACTCATTTTAAATTGAAATCAGACTACATTTTAACTGATAAGAGGAACACACATTAACTCATTTAAGATAGTCGGGCCGTATTAGCAGCTTACATTCGATTTACAGTTACTGCTATGAATATATATATTCGGGTGAATGTGCAAGACACACGGACTCGTGTGCGCACTTGTTCAGGTGAAACAAAAATTATATATAATTATATGTAATTTTTGTTGATATGACACACCACTAAATAAGGGGCATCATATATATGTAATTTGGCACACAGACACGTGCATGCAAGTGTGTGTTTGTGTATTGGTTTAACCTAATGTTATAATGGAAAGACCAAATGCCCCCCCTCCCAAAAAAATTTTTTTTGTTAAATAAAATGCGTTTAAAACTTAGACAACCACCGTCCCACCATCTTCCTTCAATTTTTTTTTACAATTCGACCCCTGTATACACCTGTTAAATAAAGCCAAAATGATAATCGATAACGCACTTGGTAAGTCAATTTAAACACGCCCTTTCTTATCCCCTCAAAGCATACATACGTGCTAGAAATGTGCACACTCCATACTTAGTCGTCTCAAACTAAGCGTTCACATGCAACGCTGTCTAGGCCCAGGGTCCAGTAAAATGTTGATTGTTGGCAGGAGTGAACGTATTGCTAATCACATACGCACGTGATCTACCTGAACCGTATTCCTTCGTACAGGCCTTAAGGTTTGTAATATTATCTTTGTTGTTGCTTGGATTGAATCGTGTTTAATCAACACTATTACGCATTTCTAGATAGTTTAACTTACGTTACCGTTCCTGTGATCGTCGTTATGTGCCCTGACGTTTGGGGTCACAGTTTTAGGCCAGACATGAGGCTTTTGCTAATCATTAGCATCTGTAATTAACTAATAGCTCTTTGAATATTGTTAACATTAACAATGTTAACGTGTTTTACACCGCATACAGGTTTATGCCTTTTCTTTGTTCATGTATAAAAATAAATACAAGTATAAAAGAGACGCCGATGTGTTTAAAAATTTTAGCTTAACGTTAACTTAACTTACCTGCAGGGAAATACCTTTAAAAAAATTTTTTAGTTTTAAACACACGTAAATATTAAATTAATATTACTCTATATTTAATTTAAGTGAGTCTCAAAGTTTTTGTTGTTTTTTCAAAGAACCTGCAAATAAATCCATCTCAAATATGCCTTAAAAAGGCTGCACCTGTTTGTATTTCTCATTTTTGATCATTTTTATACTTTATGTATACATTTCCTTTTTTTTTCTCAAGGTCTTAGTATGATGAACCACAAAAGGGAAAAGATTAAGTTTACATGGCTGAATAAGGCCAAGGGCTCCCCCAGAAAGCTGATGAAGAACAGTGTGGGTGTGGCACAGCCAACATGCTGGGATGGAGATGATCAGGATGCTGCTATAAGAGAGGCTGGCTCTCCTGGCCTGAACACATCTACTGGTTCAACTGGACTGGGCGACATGGAGAACATGTGTCTCAGCACCCCACGCAGTACACCCAAAGCACGCATAAAACTGACTGGATGCCACAGAGCACTGTTGAAGAAAACCAGTCCTGGTGAGGTAAGTAATAATATAAATTATACATTTGTGCTATGTCTGTATTTAAAAATTGCATATATTTGACTGGACTTGCGGTTTGTGTGTGACATACAGGACACTTTTTCAGGTCAACAGTCTTCTGTTGGACCTTCACCTCCTTCTGCTGGAAAGAAATGCAGGAGTCTAGAAGAAGGGCAGAAAGTCATTCTCCTCAAAGCGCTGAATGATGCGATGGGGAATGCAGACAAAATGTCATCAGTTAGTGGGCCTAAAAGTCTATCTGCAAAGACAACCCCAGATACGCTTACAAAGGTAGTTGAGGAGAAAAGCACATCTGAGCTTGACTGCTGCTCATTCAGTGAGAAGATTGAACGTCTGATCGCGACTACAGATCACAAGCCTCCCCCGCTGGAGTTCATAGACACAGAAGATGAAGGGACAGGAATAAAGCTGGACACCAGGGTAATAAATACGTTTTTTTTGTTAATTTTTTTTATAAGTTTGATACGTTTGTTCAGCTGCAATGGTATTAAATTGATAAAAAATGGCAGTAAAGACATATTTTTGCAAAATAAATGATAATTTAAAATAAATGCTGGTTTTAAATATTATCAACTGTTTCCAACATTTGATAATAAGAAATGTTTCTTGAACACAAAATCGGCATATTAAATTGATTTCTCGGAACTATCATGGGACTCCTCAGGAATAAATTACATTTGAAAATATATTAAAACTGTTATATAAATTGTTATATAAAGTTTTTACAATGTGTATTATCGAATAAATGCTGCCTTGGTGAGCGTAAGAGACTTCAAAAATATCATACCATTCTCAAACTTTTGAACTGTATATGTTAGTGCTTAATAAATGTATTAAACCACCACCCAATGTAAGGTTTGTGCCACAGCTGCCCTAAACTAACAGTATTGGTGATTAACAAAATAATTTTTTATGTTTCTGTAGTGGTTGACCCACACCAGTATGTGTAAGCGCTTTAGTCACAGTAATGTTTCTAATTCTAGAATATAATTGTTGGGATATACTGGATTTAAAGATAGATCACAAAAAAGTTTAATCCAGGGGTCACCAGACTTGGACCTGGAGTGTCGTGTCCTGCAGAGTTTAGCCTTCAACCCTAATTAAAAACACCTGAACCTGCTAATCAAGGTCTTACTATGTAAACTTGAAACCTCCAGACAGGTGTGTTGAGGCAAGTTGGAGCTAAACTCTGCAGGACACCGGCCCTCCAGGATCAAGTTTGGTGACCCTTGGTTTAATCAAAGACAAGTTTTTGGGACAATTAGAAACTATTTGAAATCCTTTATCAAGAACAAGGGATGGCATAAAATATAAAAAGATGTTTAAATTTTTTAGTTATGTATATAAAGATTCTTTAGTTGTTTCAGTTTATTTGTAATAAATAACAATAAAAAAATTTTTTATTACGTTTTTGGACAGATTCCTAATATACTGTATTTATATTTTCTCTTTATTATGACAGGTGGTCTAATATGTTTAAGCACTGTATTATGAAAGCAGCTCTATGGAAAGCATGGCTATTTTTGTACAGCTATAAATGTCTTTTAAGAGATTTGCTACTGACTTTGTCTCTATCTACAGAGTGTGATCCTAAAGTGTCCAGAATCGCCGGATTGGTCAGATGTTGAGGACTCGGAGCAGGTTCAAGTTTTCTCACAGGATGAGTCTTTCGAAACAAAGAGGCGACAAACAGCTGAGCTTAAAAAGGAAAGTGATTTTGTGGACTATAGTGACACTCTTCCAGCTTTGGAATGCTATCCTTACTCTTTATCACCAGCTCTAAAGTCTTCAACATTCCCTCAAGCTCTGTGGGAACCGGAGTCAGAAGTGGATAACAGTTTCCCAACCGTCCCAGCCAGGGGTGTGGTGCTTTTGTCAGAGCATTCCCCTCAGAATACAGCCTCTGAGCTCGAGCCACCCAAGAACTACACGCCTTGTAGGACAGTCAGACACTCCCTCAAATTAAAAGAGACTATCATCAGCGGTTCTCCACTGGACGATGGTTTCCCTGGGCTCAGAACCTTTGCCTCCACCCCATATACACCTGGTTACTGGGATTACTCGCATCTTACTACACGCAGGACTTCAGAATCAAGTATTTATGCATCCTCACGGATGCTCCTCGCTGGGGGCAGTGCCACTCGCAGGATCTCTCTTGGCTCGGAGCCCCTCTGGCTGTCAGATTTGAACTACTCCCAATCAGATTCTGCTGGATTCATTGACACACACTGTCATCTTGACATGCTCTATGGGAAGTTGGGTTTCCGGGGGAGTTTCCAAAAGTTCCGGAGTGTGTATGCGAGTACTTTCCCAAGGGAGTTTAGGGGCTGCATCGCCGACTTCTGCAACCCACGAATCACAGAGAGAGAGGCTATCTGGGAAGGGCTACTAGGAGAGGAGAAAGTGTGGGGAGCTTTTGGTTGCCACCCGCATTTTGCCAAGGAGTATAACCACGCTTATGAGCAAAGCATCATGGGTGCTATGCGTCACCCTAAGGCCATTGCATTTGGAGAGATCGGTTTGGATTACTCGTATAAGAATTCCACGGACTCGTGGAAGCAGAAAGAGGTATGCCAGACAGGATGATTACTTCCAAATATATTTATATCAAACTAAAATATATTATTTCTCACAATTTCTTTGTCTTTGTGTGTCAAGGTGTTAGAACGGCAGTTGCATTTGGCCGTCGCTCTTGGGAAGCCTCTTGTTATACATTGCCGTGATGCTGATGATGATTTGCTGAAAATTATGAAGAAGTGTGTCCCCTGGGATTACAAAATACACCGGTCAGTGCTCCCAAAACAAACTTGCTGGTTTAATTGATGTTGCATAGATTTTTGTTTTTAGAAAATAGCACACATACACATTTATGTGTGTATGTATGTAAAATACTGTATATAAAAATGTTTTCTCAAAAATACAGTTAAAACAACAATAGTATTGCAAAATATTATTGCAGTTTAAAATAAGTTTTCTAATTTAAAATGTAATTTAATCCTGTAATTTATTACATCGTTTTCACAGAAATATTAAGCACAACATTTTATATATATAATTTTTTATTTTTTTTTTAATACTGACTTGAGTCATTGTGTGTTAGACACTGTTTTACCAACAGTTACTCTGTGATTGAGCCATTCCTAAGTGAATTCTCTAACCTGTGTGTGGGTTTCACTGGACTGGTGACATACCATAACGCTGCGGAGGCTCGAGATGCTGTGAGGAAAATCCCACTCAACAGAATCTTATTAGAGACGGATGCACCATATTTCCTTCCCAGACAGGTATCAGTGCATCTTACTAGGTGCACATTGTTTGATTCCACATGCATATACTGAATGTGCATGTCTTGTCATTCTTTTATATATACATACACATAATATTCCTCTCTCTGTAGGTTCCTAAGTCCACATGCAGGTTTGCTCATCCTGGTATGGGCATACACACTCTTCATGAGATTAGTCTGCTGAAGAACGAGAGCCTAACCACAGTACTGCAAACAGTCCGGCAGAACACCAGACATATATACGGCCTGTGATTGGAAACCCCATGTTACTATAGCAACTGAAGTCCTTGCAATCTTAGTCTAGCTGCCATCAGCTTAGTCTTGCTAAAAAAAAGTTAAGATTTATATTTGAATGTACTGAAGTGTGCTAATAAGTGTATGAGTATTGATAACTTTAAGTTTTGTAAGTGTTGTAGGGAATTTCACCTCTGTTAAAAATGTTAGTAACTATTAATTTTAATATCTCTTCAGTTTCGTGTTTTAAAATGGTTCTTTGTTCTAAGGGTTCTTTTGTTCTTTTGTATCTGCATGCATTCTTACAAGTTATGTATGCTTGTAAGACATAAGTGACATAAAATGCTGGCTTGTGTCTTCCCTTATATTAGAATAAGTGATTTCCTTTTGCTATTGTGTGAAAGTTTATGCAAGAATAAAATGTAAAACAGATTGTGAAAACCCACAACAAATAGCTTTTACCAGGCTGTTGGTTTTATATAAAAGTAACTTTTGTCTAAATAAGATTGAATAAATGATCTTGTATGAGCGGGTTTATTAATTTAATTTTTTTGAGAATAACGACTTAATTTCAGACTTTATTAAATGTGAAACAGATGTGATTGAGCAAGGAGAAGAGAAACCAGAGGCAAAAAAAGATGAATTTTCTTTTTTTTTAATACTTTATTTTGTCATTGTGGTTTTGGAAAATTATTACATCATTTCTACTTTACAAACATTTTAATGGTTTATAAGGAGCTGAATCTTGTAGAACTTTTAGCTCTTGTCAGAATTCTGAGGAGAAAAAAAAGAACACCCATTTAATATAATTTTGCAGAAGACTAAAATTATTTAAAGACAACAAATTTTGTCTTGAAGAATGATCTGCCAGAAAGCAATTTTATTTTCAGGGTTTTTTAAAGATCTAAGACACTTTCTGGAAAATGAAACCAATTTCCATAGTGAATTTTTAGCTGTTTTATTGCATTCACCATTTTTATAGTTACTTGTGTGGATCTGTTCTTAAAATAAGAGTTTAACTCACCAAGTGGGGAATCGCTAAGAAGATTGACCAGAACCTTCTGCAGAACAGGACCATATTTCTCATACTCTGTTTCGCTCAGAGAGACAGACAGTTCGAACGGAGCACTCATCTAAATGAATAGTGAGAACAAATTATGACTTAATCAGTAATTACTGATTGAAATCCTATTCAAAGGTGCATTTGCATTGAGTTTCTTTTTTTTTTTTTTTACCATGAACTGGTCATCCTCTTTAATCACTGGGATCTCTGGCTCTGCAACATCTCTTCTGCCCATCCGGGGTGGCCTTCGACCCTTAAAATTGGACACATTTGATGCCAAACTTCTAGCACTAATTTATGTAATTTTGACATTCTTCATTTTTAAATTGACATACATTTGATTTACTCCAAACATATAACACATCCACCAGACACACACTGACCTGTGGTTTCTGAGCAGGACTGAGGAAGCTGGTGCCACCTTTCACAGACTCAACACACAAGGAAAGAGCACATAAGAGCACAAACATGTGGCTGGCACGACGACGCAGAGGCATCCTGGGAAGTCACCTGGTTTAGTTCTGTTTTACGACAACACTCTTAATGGCTGCACTTTAAAAGTCTCAAATATGTATGCAGAATGCACAGAAATAGTAAAAAGTCAACCCCACCTTCTGTAATGATTCAACTGCTTCAGTAGGTCTGCACACTGAGATCTGCCTCTCACTTTTATAATAGCCTTGGGTTAACAATTAGCATTAAAGTCTACAACTAACTGAAAACAAACAGAACTAAAAATCCCTGATTGTTTCTGTAGGTGTGTGAGAGAGATTTCCCTTGGGGTGATATGAATATGATGATAACAGACAAGTAAAGTCATATGGCGGTAAACTGCTGTGTCAATAGCTATTAGTGTTACTAGACCACTGAACTATTGCCATAGCAGGTTTATTTGACTGACCTGGTAATTCCTCTGTAACTGGAACTCGTGGCCTATTTGGTGCGAACACACTTTTAAGTGGACTCACCTTTGTACGTGGTTGGCTGCATGCTCTTTCAACAACATGGTCATCCTACCATTGTGAAAAAATTATTTGAGGTATATTTTTATGGTTCTGGTTTGTATTTAATTCATTTTGTTTTGATCAATAATAAGGATGTATCAGAGTAGCATTGTATTGAGAATATTGTTCAATTTAGCTTGAAGCTAGTTTTGGTTTTCATATTTTTTTAATAACAAAAAATTGACCACAGTATTACCATGTTTTTTTATGACACGATACCAGCATAATGCCATATTTCTGTACATTTAACTTGGTAGTAACTTGTGGTCATGGCAGGTTAAAGCAACTTGTCGTTAAATTTGTATTTTTTTATTTACATTTTTTATATATATATACTGTATATATATATATATATATATATATATATATATATATATATATATATTGTATTTTTTTATTTACATTTTTTATATATATATACTGTATATATATATAAAAAATGTAAATAAAAAAATACAAATTTAACGACAAGTTGCTATATATATATATATATTTCACTAACAAAAAAGTAAAAACTTGTAGTGTGACCTCCGAGACAGTAGATGGCAGACTGCATTTGTTCTTTACAGAGACACTGTTTTGCTCTCCGAATGTCAGTGTTAGCCTGGTCTACCTAAAAAGCTAGTTAATATGGATAAAAAGAAGAAACCATACAATGTTACTGCGTCATCGGTAAGTATTTCGTTTCTTAAAGTGCTCTTTTAAACAAGAGGAATGAGAATTATAGTTTTGTTAGTGTGTTATAGTAAGCTTAGCATGACAGCTAATAATAAACTTGCATTGTGAGGCTGTTTTTAAACTGGGAAAGATTGCTAGATCCTTTTACATCTCTTAACTAACATCTACTTTATTTACATTTCAGCTGGTTGATTTGAAAGCGGAATTATATCGGAAACAGGAACAATTTAGGCACGACCGACTTGGCCAAGATGCAGGAGCCGCACAGAAGGCTAAAACAAATATAAAAGTAAGACACGGGCATACAGCTAGATTTGATCACTGAATTATTACATAAAACGCCTGTTGTGTTTGATTATGTGTGTATGTGCTCATAGAAGCCCAGTATCTGGAGCAAACAGAATGAAGGAGTCAGTGCACGAGCTCAGAGGGACGTTCAGCAAACTGCAGAGGAAGAAAACACACTCGATAAGTCCAGGTAAACGGGTACTACATTATTCTGTTTCTTTATATCCTCTTCATTAATTACAATTCTTTGCTCTAAAAGTAAAATGTATTAATTTGGGTATATAACCCAATAAAACGAAATATCAATGCAGGTAATCCCAAAACTGGGTATTCTGTGAAAATTTAAGCATGTTTGCAGAAGACACTTTGTTTAATAGTTTTGGTAATATAATAATCTATAACAACCTGTTTCCTTAATATTTTCATAAATTATTTTATTTGATGCTGACTGTCTGACATTCACATATTGTAAAAACAAGAACTAATACTAACGAGGACAGATTATTAAACTTTTTATTTGTGATCTAAATACTTTTTATTAATGTGATTATAATAATTGGAAACACCTTACTGTTTTGAGTGCTGATATATGATGTGATGACGGTAATGTAACTCTAATATATAATAGAATATAATGATATGATGATGACATTATTTTTTTTAATAAAACATTGTTTGGAATATATTTACTATAAACAGAGTATAAATTGTTAAAATGATAATAAAAATATAATGATGTTAACAAAGAATTATTTATTCAGATACATCTAAGCATACTATAAAGCTCATTCATTGTTCAAATTGTGTAATATAATCATATTAATGTTCTGTTGATGATGAATTTTTGTTTTTTTGCAGGCAAAAATTGGAGGAAAAGGCACGTCTTTATGAACAGATGACTAAAGGAGATTTCCCAGGTATATGCTTGCTGGCATTCCTACATGCAAATTATTCCCTTCTTGAAATAAATTTTCCTCTGCTTTGTGTAACAAAAAATGAACTGGTATTGAAGTAGACTACATTTCTTTTAATCTTTAGATGAGGAGACTGAAAGTCTTTACCTAGTGGACTTCACCCAAAAGATCATCAACCAGAGGAATGAACCACAGACACGCACTGCAAGTGTAGCAGGGGACAGAGATGGAGAGGACTCTGATGTGAACATCCCTGTTCCACCCCCACAGGACGCAAATGAAGAATGGTACCATGTGTTTATAAATGTGTTTTGAACTGGATGAAGAGGCAGTATGATTTGAACTCAGCTGTCGGTTTCTTGCTCTCTCTTGTTTAAGGGTGGACTATGTTGATGCATTAGGACGCTCTCGAAGATGTCTGAGGAAAGACCTACCAGATTTTCAGAAAATGGACCAAGAACTCCAGAACAAGAGGTACATTTATTGTTCTTACCTTTGCTTTTTTTTGTTTGTAACAAATTGGTATTGTTCCTCCTCATTCTGTATCTTTTTTTTTATTGTGTGCAGGGTGACGGGTGCTGACAGGACACTGTTATCTGATGACATGAGGAGAGAAATGCAGAGAGAGCAGTGGGAGAGAGAGGAAGAAGAGCAGATGAAGAAACCTGTTGGACCCATTCACTATGAAAATATCAAAGACCAAGGTGATGGAGAAGACTGGTCTTTACATGCACTGCAATCTGTCTTTTGTATAGCACAATTCTTAGTGCTTTTGTGAGACTGTTGAGTTACATCTTCACAGTGTCTCATATGGATTTTTTGTGTCTGTTTCAGAGGCCAGAGAGCTGGGTGTTGGGTATTTTGCTTTTGCCCAGGACGAGGACCAACGAAGAAAACAGAGAGAAACTCTAGACATGCTGAGAGACCAGGTCAGATCAACTGAATTAAATGATGAGTTTTCTAAATTAGATTGAGCTGCCTAGCTAGAGCGCATTTTAAGGTGTCATTGATAAGTGTGCTTAGATAGCAAAGACTTCAAAGAGCCCATCCAGTATCCAATAAATACAATATCAGCTGATAGACATCTAATCTGACCAGTAATCATATTTATTTATTGTATATTTTAAATCAATATTTGTTCATTTCAGCTAGGTTGCTGTCTATATATGAGCTCACTATATCCTTAGCTTCTCTACTACTAGCTAAAGTCTAAATCAGCTTTTTACAATTCTCTTTCTTTCTGCAGACCACAGATCAGCGCCACAAACGTGAGCAGCTGAAGGAGAAGAGGAAAGCTCAGCTTGAAGCTCGACTCGCTAAAGTGAGGATGAGGAGGATGAAGAAAAGCAAGCTGGAGCCAGGAGATGAAGAAGAGGGTGTGTTGCTGTATATTAGTTATTTAATGAATAGTTGAATGTGTATCTTTGTTTTGGTGATGAATTGTTTGGGCATATGTGGTTGTTTTTGGATAATGTCTAATGTTCTGTTGTAGCTGCTGTTGGTGATGCTGGGAATGATGAAGAGGATGAAGGAGGTTTGGTTGGACCTCCAGCCCCTCCAACAGTGCGGAAAGTGGAAGTAGAGATTCAAGAGAGAAAAGACACCAAACCTGGCGTTCCATATGTAAGAGAGTGGGACAGAGGCAAAGGTACATAATCATGCACAGCCATATTCCTTTCTTCCTCTTAATTGGCTCTAGTGTTTACATTTGCTTTTTTGAAGATGCACAAGGTTTGTTTCCTTTTCCAGAGTTCTCCTGGGGTCAGTGGACCAGTCGTCGTCGAGAGGAGCGAGACACAGACTTTGCTCCTCCTTCTGCTTATTACGCAGATGACACAAGATCCAATCACAATAGAGCCACAGACAAATGGCAGAGCAAAGGAAAACTTGCCTTCAAGTGGTCTGAATCCCAAAAATCCACAGGAGATGACACAGAGAGCATATCTACCTCTAGTCAACCTTCTGACATACCCACATATGCACAACCTTCTCAAGCACAAACTGCTCAAACACAGAGTCTGGATGAACTGTTATCTTACTACAAACACTCCACGTAAAAGTACAAGTCTGAAAATCACTGGAATCTGTTGGACTTGGCAAGCTGCATCAGTTAGTCTGGATGCATGTCAGTCTTAAGCAGCAGTGGCAGTGAAACTTTGTACTAAAATGTAACTGAATTGCAACTTTAAAATAAAGAATGACAAGAATTTTGTTTGATTTTTGTGCATCTTTTATTCCATCGCTATTCTTAACCATAATTATTCCATTTTTGCCAACAGTTCTTCAGCTTGTGAAGACAGAAGTCTCTCTTGTCCATAAAATTGATGTTATATCATAAACATGATAGAAGATTTAACCTATGCTGAGACTGTCAGTTTTTCTGTTCTAATAAAGTGTTTCATTGTGTTTGTCACTGCCTTTTTTGTTAAATTATTTAAAACCAGGCATCATGTTATGAACACTGGGCAAAGTTTATGAGTTGCACCTGACTGCAGTGTAACTCTGCTTAGTTACTCAGTAGCTTTTAATGAGTTGCTTTACAAGTTACTTTGTTCACATGTAATGTGTGAGTTTATTCCAGATGTCATTTGAAAGAGGACGTTAAAAAGCTATATTCTATAAAATTTCACATACGTCCAAATCGCAGGACTACAGTGACCTTTGATCCGAAGGATATCCTGTCTCAGCAGGAATGTACGTGTGAGCATTTTGTATTGACCAGAGAGAAAGCAAGGAAGGAAGGGAAATAGAGTAGAAAACTGAGGTGAAGAAGAGAGAAGACATTAAAATGGTTCATATGGTGTACTGAGAGACCGATCTACTTTTAGTTTTATCTCATATTTCTGTTTTTCCCTCCCTTTTGAAGATTCAACCAGTTGAATGAAAGGAAGATGGTAAGTAACTATTTCTGGTTGTGATTATCACATGACTAACATGCTGTTCAGCCATCTGCTGATCGTAGTCAAGAGTTACATTTGTTAATATTAAATTATGCTTTAGATATCATGAAATGTAGTTTTACACCATTGGTCATTTACATTACAATAACAGTATTTTAGAATGTATGATCAGTTATAAATATGCTATTTATCATTGTTAATTAATGTCAGTTCATAATGCATTGCTCTTAGTAAATGACTAAAACTGTAAAAACAAATATGCTGGATTATTATTATTATTATTACCTCAAGAGCTCTATTATATTTCTCAACACAAATTTGCTAATTAAAAACTCCATGAGTGTTTATAACTGAATGCAATCATCTTTTCACATAATTTGTTTGTACTGTGTTAATGAACATGTCTGTGTGAGTGTTTTAGGAAGGTTCAAGTGCAGAAACAGCACTAAGTGTCAGTGCAAACAGCATCAGAATCACTGATGTGACTCAGGATGGAGATGTTTTGACGTTCGCTATCGCGTCCCAGAAAGTAAGCTGCCTGGTAAATGCTTAAAACATGTTGTAGTTTTACGTTGAATTGAACATTAAAATATCATTACAATTACTTTCCCTCAGTTGCACAGCAGTGCTGGGGTGTGTGTTTTTCGAATGTATGAGGACTTTGACTGGCTTCAACAGAGTCTATTCTCACAAGAAGATCTTCCCGGACTTCAGGGAATTATAGTGAGTGAATTCTCTAAAACTCACAATTAACATCATTGCTTATAAATTTTTAAAAGTATCATATCTATGAATGAGAAAGACACTCAAATGAGATGATTATGCCCACAGTTTCCTCCTTTGCCCTCTAAAGCACTTCCATCTCAGTCAAATACCCAAACCAAGGCACTCAAACAACTTGGTATGTATGATTTGTATATGTATAGGCATACACAAATATATATCTGAATAATGTTAGTAAGCTAGTTAGTAAGTTTTTTGTTGTAGGTGTTGTTGCGTAGGTGCCACATGGTTTGATGTTTTGTTTCTTATGCAATGCATTTTATACATTTTCTGTATACGTGTTCAGGGTTCCTGGCTCTTGGACAGGATTGGCAGAGTTATTGTAAGGCTTTGGAGTTTTATCTCCAGCAGGTGGCAGCACACCCAACTCTCTGCAAGTGCAAAGCACTGGACAGCTTTCTTATTAACTCTGAGGTTTGCTATAAACACACACATACATACATTCATTAAATACAACTTCAGCATTACATGTTCTGTATGTGTTCACTCTGAGGGGGAAAAAAAGGTCACTTTGATGGTACTCTTTCAAAAGGTACCAATACCAATTTGGACTAATATGTAACTTAAAGGTACTAATATGCAGTAATAATAGGGGTATTTTTCTGAGAGTGTATGATGATTTTAACTGGATTCTCCAGCATGGAAAACAGCTTTGTTAGAAAAGACTTATGTTTATACTGTTTGATAATTTTTTCAATGTCACCACTTTGATCAGTTTTGAAGGACAGGTGATAAAATCTTTGTTGATAATCTTACTTTTGTCATTGCATGTATTTTTTTGACTAGTCTCCTGGAAAACAGCGAGGCAGGAAAGGAATCTTTAACCGTCTCAGCCAGGCTGTGGAGGAGATGAGGAAGGAAAGTCATAAGGTATTGGTGTGTGAGTTTGGCTTTACACCTCTGGGAAAAGTCTTTTGACCAAACACAGCACTGTGTGGTGACATTAGGAAAATTTACTATACAAACATCGTAGATCTAATTTATATCACATATGTAAATATGTAATTTAATAATCCCCAGGATGTGGACAACTTCTTTCAGAATGAGAGAAACAAAAACACTAATCTTGCCGCTTCGTCAAAGGTTGCCACAGAGGTACACTATTTAAGCTGATTTATTTCTTGAAGTTTTTATTCGGCCAGTGAACTCATATTAAAAATTATAAAATATCTTCTAATTCAATTGCAATTTTGTGTTCTTCTCTCAACAGAAATTACTCGATGTTGTGATGACGGAACAAAGTAAGTATTTGCAAGAAGTTCATTTGTATGTTTAGGACACGTTATTTATGAATACATACATACCACTGTGTGTTTGCATGTTTCACAGAGCTTGCTGTGGCCTGTGGACATTTCGCCACATCTCTTCATCTTTGTGTGAATCAGGATGATGCAGCTGCTCTAGCTTTCTCCAAGTCAGAATTTGCTAAATAGAATGACTGTTTATGTCTGCATTAATGTCCACACATTGATTATAGAGAGAATGTGTGAGAGAAATGCATGTTTTTGTGTTATAAGAGTATAATCAGTTTATTCAGATGTTGTTTTTCTTTAGGGTTTGTTTGAAACTATCAGATGTTATTGAGGCAGTAAAGGTAAGACCGCTTTGCAACTATTAAAGGGTTCTTAGTCATTCCTCTGTTTATCTACAATCGTTCAATACAAATAATTAGATATACATTTTTTTCCCTCTATCTTTAGCGAAATTTTGAGAAAGTTGCTAGTAACAATCTGTCTACTCTTGGTTTGGGTCTGGACCTGGAGTCTCGCTACCAAGAGGCAGAGAAAGTATGTTTTACTGATTATGTGTACTATTGCTTGCTTCTATACACAACATTTAATACAGAGTAATTTACCCTTTAGTTTAGATACAGTATTACCAATTAATTTGTCTTTTCTCCGAAATAGTTTTGTTCTGTAACGAAAAGAAATTCATTTGAATGATTTGATTTCGAATTAATCAGTATGACAGATAAAAACAGTCACTTGTCACCACTATTTGTGACAGAAAGAGTTCTTAAAAACACATTCACAGACCAGTGTTATTTTAGTATCAAAATAATTGTATTTTAATATCTTAAATTTGCTTCAATTTTCATATTTCATTTTAATTTTCAAAGAATTTTTAAATAAATTTTTCCATTTTATTATATTTTTTTTTTACTAAATGTAAAAGAGAAATGTTGCCTTGGCAACTAACAGACATAAAATATGTTTTGTTTTAGTTTCTTTTATTTCAGTTTCACGTTTCAAGTAATGAAAATGTTTTTATGGTTTTAGGTTTAGTTAGTCACAGACTGATACTCTGTCTGAAACTTGCAAACACAGATCTCAGAGTACTACAGTGAAAATCTCTCTGTGGATTTCTGCTTGTGTTGTTACAGGAAATGCTCTTCAGAAGAACCTGTAAACTGATTGAACTGGAAACAGTTAAGAAGGGTACAGAAAAAGCCAAGGCCAATAAGAGAGAAGTGGTATGTTATTATCTGCATATCTTCCATTCATTCTGTGCACACACACTTCCAAACTGAAGTGTTCACCTCATGTCTTTCTGTTTCTAATACTCTAGATGGAAGCATTTCAAAAAGCAGTTGAGAAAGAGTTCAACCTGATCTCATCTGTGGCTAAACAAGAGGTAAATACTGTGAATGATGTTAATTCAAATGAAGAATATTTGCTAAATGTGTCACCAGAAAATTTTGAAAAACCCTGTGCCATGACTTCTTGATCTGAACATGATCAGAAGTCATGTCACAAGGTCGTCAGTTCTTTATATTGTACATTTACAGAGGATATAGTATAATTGTTGGACAAATGTGTGGCAGATTGAGCGTTTCCATAGCTCCCGTGTGAATGTGCTGAAGACCTTCCTGATTGGCTGGTGTGAACTACAGCTCAACACAGCGAAGGAGTTCGCTGAACTCTACTCTCAGCATCTGGAAGCTTGTAGAAACATGTACTCAGAATGAATGAAACACACACACTATAGATCATAACAATGTAATTGTAATTGTAATGCTGGTAATGTAATCCAACTTTTTCCAAGACAGCTAAATAAGAAGAACCTTATCGCAAAATGATAAAAGTGCTTTGCAATTTCTGTTTATTCTGAAATCTTTTAAATTACTAGTCCCCTTTCATTTGATTGTACTTAATATTTTCCAGTCTAATTTGAACACCAATGTAACTTCCAGTTCCACAATCCTAGGTTAGGCTACAGATTTAGAAGTGAACTTTGTCTTGTGTTAGCTTGCAATAAAGCCATAAAACCCATGACTGTTTCTATTGCACACACTGCAAACCGCTGAGGTGATGGCTGCACAGAAACAAATATATTTATAGTGAGTTGGTGTTTGTTAAAGTAGTCATCAACATGAGCACATTAGAGTTTAAATATGGAGAGTTTAATGAAGTCAGAATAGTGTAACATACAAAATCACTGCAAATCTATAGATTTTCTGATAGGTTGTCTATTGAAAGGTTAAAAAAAAAAATATATATATATATACAACCCGAATTCCGGAAAAGTTGGGACGTTTTTTAAATTTTAATAAAATGAAAACTAAAAGACTTTCAAATCACATGAGCCAATATTTTATTCACAATAGAACATAGATAACATAGCAAATGTTTAAACTGAGAAAGTTTACAATTTTATGCACAAAATGAGCTCATTTCAATTTTGATTTCTGCTACAGGTCTCAAAATAGTTTGGACGGGGCATGTTTACCATGGTGTAGCATCTCCTTTTCTTTTCAAAACAGTTTGAAGACGTCTGGGCATTGAGGCTATGAGTTGCTGGAGTTTTGCTGTTGGAATTTGGTCCCATTCTTGCCTTATATAGATTTCCAGCTGCTGAAGAGTTCGTGGTTGTCTTTGACGTATTTTTCGTTTAATGATGCGCCAAATGTTCTCTATAGGTGAAAGATCTGGACTGCAGGCAGGCCAGGTTAGCACCCGGACTCTTCTACGACGAAGCCATGCTGTTGTTATAGCTGCAGTATGTGGTTTTGCATTGTCCTGCTGAAATAAACAAGGCCTTCCCTGAAATAGACGTTGTTTGGAGGGAAGCATATGTTGCTCTAAAACTTTTATATACCTTTCAGCATTCACAGAGCCTTCCAAAACATGCAAGCTACCCATACCGTATGCACTTATGCACCCCCATACCATCAGAGATGCTGGCTTTTGAACTGAACGCTGATAACATGCTGGAAGGTCTCCCTCCTCTTTAGCCCGGAGGACACGGCGTCCGTGATTTCCAACAAGAATGTCAAATTTGCACTCGTCTGACCATAAAACACTATTCCACTTTGAAATAGTCCATTTTAAATGAGCCTTGGCCCACAGGACACAACGGCGCTTCTGGACCATGTTCACATATGGCTTCCTTTTTGCATGATAGAGCTTTAGTTGGCATCTGCTGATGGCACGGCGGATTGTGTTTACCGACAGTGGTTTCTGAAAGTATTCCTGGGCCCATTTAGTAATGTCATTGACACAATCATGCCAATGAGTGATGCAGTGTCGTCTGAGAGCCCGAAGACCACGGGCATCCAATAAAGGTCTCCGGCCTTGTCCCTTACGCACAGAGATTTCTCCAGTTTCTCTGAATCTTTTGATGATGTTATGCACTGTAGATGATGAGATTTGCAAAGCCTTTGCAATTTGACGTTGAGGAACATTGTTTTTAAAGTTTTCCACAATTTTTTTAAGCAGTCTTTCACAGATTGGAGAGCCTCTACCCATCTTTACTTCTGAGAGACTCTGCTTCTCTAAGACAAAGCTTTTATAGCTAATCATGTTACAGACCTGATATTAATTAACTTAATTAATCACTAGATGTTCTCCCAGCTGAATCTTTTCAAAACTGCTTGCTTTTTTAGCCATTTGTTGCCCCCGTGCCAACTTTTTTGAGACCTGTAGCAGGCATTAAATTTTAAATGAGCTAATTAAGTGGATAAAAGTGTAAACTTTCTCAGTTTAAACATTTGCTATGTTATCTATGTTCTATTGTGAATAAAATATTGGCTCATGTGATTTGAAAGTCTTTTAGTTTTCATTTTATTAAAATTTAAAAAACGTCCCAACTTTTCCGGAATTCGGGTTGTATATATATATACCAGATTTCAAAAATTAATAATATAGGAATCAGTATTGGTAAAAGTAAAATACAGGTAAAACATTAAATACAAAAGAGAACATATCTTAAAATGCTTAAACAAGAAGAAAATATAAATAGCAAGCAAAATAAAATACAAAAAAACATTATAATTTTCAGAAATTTCTTGAATACAATTGATCATGTAATTACAAAACACTAATCAGGTCAAAAGAGAGAAACTATAAAATATTAAGCTCACCTGGTGTGTTTACTTCCACTGTCCTCTTATGACTACACTGTAAATAAATATTTTTTAAGTTGTAAATAATACAGATCACATATTCAGAAAGCATTTCTTCTGCTTCTACAAGGGAGGAGCAGGTTCACCCTTTTGCAAGATTTTCTTTTATCCAATTTACAGCAGGTGATGCTCTTCTGAAGGGTTTCTCGAGGGAACCGTAATACATCATCAAAATGAAATGCTAGGCTAACATGATCCCATACATAATAACGATCAAGCACAAGTTCAGCCGTAGCTATTCGGTCTTCTGTATTTAGTACCGTTTAAATTTGATGGCATCACCAATGGCTTGTGCTTTCCAGACAATTTGATTTCCCCCATAATCTACAAATGAGCTTTTTTCAATCTTTTTCAAACTGCATTTGCTAACATGGTAACTTTTAAAAAGTTTTAAAACAGTTATATGAACATATAAAGCAATTAGCTGTTACCTCTAACCATTTACATTGACCGGGATCTTAATATATATTTAAACATCTTAACAAATAAAAAAAATGAAAATTCTCTGAAACCATATGATCATAATTCTAACTAGACAAATGTATTGTGTATGGATTAAACAAGATCTTTTTCATCATTAACTTTTTTTTATTTTTTATAGCATATGAATGATTGAACCCCTCTCTGTGGACACACTGTTTTAGATGTACAGTAGTGAGAAGACAATGAGTGCCATACAGTATATTTGATATAATAATGATAAAATTAATTAATAATTGTGTTAAATGCAATCTATTATTTATCCCCCATAACATTTCCAATTGAAAATATTTAAGTTTTTAAACCTATTAGCTGTTAGCAAGAAACAGTAATAAGACAAACAGTTTGGAAATATGAGTCATATGTTCTTGGACATTATTGTGATTGTACAATAACGCATCAGCATGATACTCATTACAATGTTTAATTAAAATTCAGTTCAATTCAAACAAAGTCATTTTCATTTATTTGCGTTTTGAGTATAAATTGATATAAATTGTCAAGAATTGCCTACTTACACATCTAGCTGCCTCTGCCATTTTGTGAGTTTTAAACTAGTTGTGATGCTGTTGGTCGTCACTGTGAAAACTGGAAGCTGTAGTGCAATGCTCTGTATGTTTATAGTCTTTATTCTGCCACGCCTGTGAGGGCAGGGCTTTTTAAGAGACCAAACCTGCTGTGTGAAATGAGATCATGGCTAATCATATTGTTTTGCTTGTTTGTAAATATTAAAGGTGATAAATACAATCAATATTCCAATGAGCTGATAATCAATGAATGTCTGGAATTGTATAAAGGTATAAATGCATAGATGTAAAAAAGACAATATAATAGAAGCGTTATAATAAAGATTATTAAATTCACATTCATTTATTTCACAGATGATTTTTTTAACAATGAATTTTGTCATTGAGTTGCAAACAGGGTTTAGTAAGGTACATTTTACAAAAAGATACTTAAAAACAAAACAAAAAAGGTACAATTCTAGCTTTATTTCAAAATGGAAATAACTAGAAATCTTGCAAACACCAATCCATATTTAGTCAAAATGCAAACTAGAAGAAAGATTGGTATCAGATGAGGATATTGGTTATGACTCACAATTTCTTCTGCTAGATAAAAGGTTTTAGAGTTGGGCTCAGAAAGGAATGACTGCATGCTGCTCATCGTGTGACCAATAATTATGCTTTAAGGGAATTCTGCTCAAAACACAGTACATTTCTTTATTACTCCAAATCTGAAAGTAAGAAACAAGCCAAGGATCTTGCCGGAGGCAATGTGGACAAAATCAGCTGATTTTGTTTTTTTGTTTTGTTTTGGTCTTGCCCATTTTTAAAAGTGTTTTCAAAAGAAATACATACAATTATACATGAGATGTTAGAGATTGAGATAGAGCATACAGGTTATATTATATTCCTTGGACATACAATGAAGTAAATGAATAGCAGTAATAAATATTTACTGAGGATTCTACTAATAGCAGTGGACAAAAACATCACCTGCCTATGGCTTTAACAAATTTCCCCAATGAAAATACAATAGGAACAGATTGTTACAGAAATATATAATAATATATTAAGTATATGCATACTGTATATATATATATATATATATGTATGTGTGCCTATGTATCCATGTTCCATCCCATCGGATATTCTTTCCTACCTAAAATCGAGAAAGAATATCAATAACTGCACCCATGAGGCTTTGCCTGTTTGTCTGTTAATGTTTGTCAGTGTTCTATAATGATAAATATAAAGAGAGTAAAAAATCGTACCAGAGACTGATTGCTTTCCTTCAATGATGACGTTAAAGAATCTGGATGTTTTATCTAACAAACATACGATCCCTGATCGTCTTTGGTCAGGTCTGATAGAAGTAGAGAGACGTTTCCAGGTGAAGTTTGATTAAACAGTGTAATTCTGCCACTGTACAGCTCAAACACACTGGATATATCAGTGTAAATGCAATACTGTTGGATTCTCGCATGTCACTGTCACATCCTGTCAGCTCTAGATTTTTATCAGTACAGTTGAAGAACTCTTGCATAATTAATAGTTAGAAAACATATAGTCAATTAAACATTAGACACAATATAAAATAAATATTTTAAAAGCTATACATTGTAATATATAATAATAGGTCTACCACCATAAGTGCTTGTCATGTTGTGAGGCTGTTTTGTCCATTGCATTTTTTTCTTAAAAGAAAAGAAAATGATATACAGGAAAAACTAATCTTAAAAAAGAATGTAAATGATAAAAATACTTATAACTCAAAATTGTATGCACACATTTCCATTTCTTTATTTGGTAAGTGTCAGTGTAATAAACTGGATAATGTACAATTAGCCAGTTATTATTTGATAAATAAAAAAATAATCAAAATATCACATCAGAAATATATTTCTAAAATATATTGGGTGAAAAAAACTTCAGGTTTTATTATGGTGAAGATGAATATACTAGAACATAAATGCATTGAAAGTGAAGTGAATACTGACATTACTGGGGTGGATCAGCATGAACAGAAAATCAATGTGATATTAGATATTGAATTATATATATTTAAGCAAAGTTCTAAGCATGACCAATTTTCAGATTTCATTATGATTTAGTAAAGAACTGTAGGTGAATAAAATAAATAACGTTCAAAGCATATATTTATTACACCGCAAATTAAAAATAAAACACACATGACCATTTGTTGACAAACACGAAAGAACACATGCCCAGGTTCATCTCATTCAGAAAATCTCAGATTTATTAGAGTGAAACAGACACTCTCTTTGAGCACATCCCAGCATTAAGATAACATGTACAATCAAGTCAATGAAAACATTTCTGTAAACAAGAAAGCCATGGAGGGGACAAGATCATTTATAGCTTAATGTCATGCTGGGAAAATTCCTCATTCCTCAACATTCCAAAGCTGAGTCGACATTCCGAATTAAATTTTGACATTCTCCTATAATCTGAAGGCAGTTGAATAAAGTGAAACTACTACTTACAGACAACTGGTCCTGTAAGAAACCCATTCATATTAACAGCCAGTGTCTTACTGTATCTGCTCAACTCATTTTATTAAAATACATTTATATAAAAAAGAAAATGCCTTACTTAAAATAATTGTTTCACACTGTTATACTCTATATAATAATTCCCTTCAAAATATAAAATCATATGCGTATATATATCTACACAAAGTGCAACTGTAAATAAAGTGTTATTTCACTGAGGTTAAAAACACAACCATATTTTTACCTCTTTCAGTGCAGAAACTACTGTGGCTCTGAGTTTTAAAAGTGTGGGGAGGTAGTCTAGTGGAGATGGCTTATTACTGGGACTCGTGACTGGAAAGGGTCTTCAAATGAGAACCTGAACAGTCCAGTTTACCCTTAAACCTTGTGCCTTAAATTTGGATGGTGCATCTTAATGGAGATTTGACCAGTCTGTTCTTACAAGTAGGGGAGGGGTGACTTTATAATGGTGGTAAAAACAATCACAACAGAGTTCATACTTCTCCATCAGTGTCCCTGGTGACCTAACCCTATAGAAGCCTTTTATTGCTCAATATTAACAAGTTTCAATACAACACACGCAATAAAAATAGACAAGTCCGTCTACTGGATAAGGACCGATTTGGTTCATGGCCAGGTTGGACTAATTTAAGCGATGGCTATTTATACTGGCACAAAAAGAGATCAAACCAAGTTCGTTATTTTGACCGGCCATTTGGCTTAAACACACGTACTTATCATGGATTTTTGACCATGAACAAACGACACATTTACAGTAATATCTACAGCAAGTATATAGTTAAAATGAGAACATTTAAACAACTGTATTATTCTATAAATGAGACCAGAAAAGACCAGACCAATTACCAGAAAAATACATGTACACTACAGCACAGCACAGAGACGCCTATGTCTGCTAAAACTCAATGAAACATTAAAAATAACCTGGATTTGGTAGGAGAATATGTTACACATATTCACACATACACTGACACACCAATATATCTCACACAGCTGTACAGAAACACGTGTGTGAGAAGAGTGAACTAATATCTGTGTGTTTTTAGCACATGGCTGCTTCTGTAAGTCAGCCGGACTTCATACAACTGATGCTAAGAACGTTATTTCTTCTTTCTGCAGGGTTACTTCACGGAACCTCCTGCGAGAACAGAAAAACACACAGATAACAGTAAGGTAAAATCAAAACTTTTTAAACCCCAGTTTGTAAACTAATAATTAAAACTTAATGGAATAATTCACCTAAAAATGATGAAAAATGACTCACCCTCAGGCCATCCAAGATGTAGATGAGTTTGTTTCTTCATCAGAATAGAAATTGAGAAATGTTGCATTAATTCACTTTCTTTCATAAGGATCCGCAGTGAATGGGTGCGGTCAGAATGAGAGTTCAAACAGCTGATAAAAACATCACAAGAAGTCATTTACAAGTAGTCCACACTTCACACAGTCCACACCAAATAAACTCCAATTCTTTACTTGATGTGTTTGTTAATAAACAAATTCATCATGAAGATGTTTTTAACACTAAACCATTGCTCCAGGTTAAAATATCCTTTATCCATAATATTTATCTTGTGAAAAAGTATTTTCTGAATCAGGAGAGAAATCTGCTCAGGCAAACACTAAAAAAACTGTTTTAAATATATTTTGATATTAGACAACAATAGGGAATGGATTTTTTTTACTGGAGGAAGCATTATTATGGATTATGGAATCATATACATGGATTTGTTTGGATTACTTGTAGACTATTGTGATGTTTTTATTAGCTGTTTGAACTCTCATTCTGATGGCACCCATTTACTGCAGAGGACCCATTGGTGATGTAATGCTAAATTTCTCCAAATCTGTTCTGATGAAGAAACAAACCCACTACAAACAAGAAAAGCAGTACACACATGAGTACAAAAGGACATTTGGGGAAGTGGAACAATAACCAACCATTAAAGAATGGAAAGAGCGAGAGTCCTTGCCTTGCCACAGCGTTGTGTGTCCTTGTGATCGGAATTGAGGGATTTCCACACAGTAGTTTTAGACATTTCATCAGATATGTTAATATCAGAGGGATCAGTCCTGGACAACAGGTGGACAGAGTTGAGGAGAGGAGGGGTGATGGCAGGAGAAGAGGAGAGACGGAAAGGTGAGTGTTAGTAAGCACACAGTCAGATACACAGTGGACATTGTGGGGTCTAAGCTTATTTTGAACACCACTGGACAGGGCTCCAGGGTTTGCATTACATCACAGAGCTTCTGATGTGGAGATCTGCTGCAGTGTGGTACCTGGGGTCTGGGGTTCGAGGTGAGTGTAGAGGTTTGTTCTCCAATGGGATCTGCAGTGTGTCTTGTAATTTCTCAGAGTCATCAACCAGCATCTCCTGTGATTCTTGCTACTCATATAAACATAAACCCTGCATCACTGTGTTTATGTATTACATGTGACAAACTAAATTGCAAAATTAAGTTGCAGTACTCATTTCAGTTTACATGCAATACTAGCCTGATTTGTTTGAAAGTTTGGGTTAAGTTTGTTCAGGGTGGAACTTAACATTTATATATAGTCATTTAGCAGATGCTTTTATCCAAAGCGACTTACAAATGAGGACAATGGAAGCAATCAAAATCAACAAAAGAGCAATGATATGCAAGTTCCATAACACGTTTCAGTTAACTTAATGCAGTACATGTAGCAAGGTTTTTTTAATCATATAATAAATAAAAAGAAAACGAAATAAAAATAGAATAGGAAAAGAATAGAGCAAGCTAGTGTTAGATGATTATTTTTTGCTTTTGTTAATTGTATAATAAATAAAAAAGAAAACAAATAGAATACAAAAAGATTCTGTACTATACATTTTTACTGCTAATTTAAAGAATAGTATACTTTATGTATGTGAAAATAAATTTTTTAAATAGCAGTGCAATACAGTGTTGTATATTTTGTTGTTGGCTGCCATTCAGTTATTAGAAAGGAAATAAATAATAATAAATAAAATACAAAAAAAATGAATTGGCAAAAATAAATAAAAAAACGTTTTCATTTGTGATTTGTTTTCATTTGTGTGATCTAATTTTTGATTTGTTTATACTTAATTTTTTATGTTGCATTGTTAATCAAAAATAAAAAAATGTAGCTCAAAATGAGTCAAGGAAAAACAGGCTAAAACGACTTTCGGTTCATTTGTTATGCATAAAATGGAATGTTGAGCACATTGCATTGTGGGGTACAATACTGTGTTGTACACAGAATAATTTTGGAAATGTAGCTTTGTAGTTTTCTTCCCATAAAGACGTGTACAAACTATGCACAAGAACATATTGCACAGTATAGAAAATAGTGTTTCTACTAATATTCGTGTAAGGCCTTTTACCTGCATAGATGTTGGGATACCTTTTGCTTTATTAAACTCTGCATATAGATCACAAACCTCCTCTGTCTTTTTGGAATCATCATCCAGCTTCTTCTTTTTATTCTCAGGCATCAGATCATCAAGATAACTAAGCTCCCGTTTGGAAAAACAGAAGTCCAGCAGCTTACGGATGAACACTAACGCCAGAACCTGCAAGAGATAAACACTTTTTCTACTAATATCCTATATGATTCAAGTGGTTCCTAGATTAGCCTTCAGTGATTTTGGTTGAGCACAGCATTTACTACACAAAGGTCATGGGTTTTATAGCCATGAATTGCACGATCTGATAAAATGTAGTGTATACCTTATTTCTAAATTTAAATAATAAATAAATAGTAATGCTATATTTCGCAGCTCATGCATTCAAAATGTAAGTTGGCTTTTAAAAAAAGTATATGTTTCAGTCAGTCAGACTGATATTGTAAAATACTAGCATAGCTAAAGTCGAGTATATGAATGGAAGTTTTAACATCCCTGACAAAAAGTATGTGGTCTGTTTTGGGTCGTACCATCATAGGGAAGACGATTGCAGCAGGGGAAGTTTTGATGACCCAGAGCAGCACAAGGCAGGTAAGTTGGGTCAGAGTGAACAGGTGAACCTTCCTAAGAGGAACATGACGTAGATAAATAAAGTCTGGTTGGTGCTTCGCTGGCATGCCAAACAATTTCAGACGGTCAAAGAACTGCGAAAGACAGGACAGAGAAAGATGACAAGTGACTGATGTGTCGGTATGCACATGTATGTTTAGTTCAGACGATTGTCTCTACCTGAATGCCTTTCAGAGATGAGACGCCCATATAAAGAAAAACACCATAGAGAACTGGCATGGGGATGAACTGTGAAACAAAAGGCAGGACATTAATGCATTTTGTTATCTAAAGCAGTAGCTATGTTTCCATCTAAAGATGCAAAATTAACTTATTGCATAAATTGCATATTGCATAAAACATTTGCAAATAAAACACCATTTCCACCTATCATGTCAAGAGAACAAAATAGACGCTTCCTGATAAACTTGCACTAAAGCAGGAGAAGGCACTGAATATAATAATTTTCATATATGATAAGTTACTTTCACCTCAGAACAAGCAAAAGAAACACACTAACTGGAGGTGGATACCTGCTGTTTGGGAATGCAGTCATGTAAGACAATTATACAGGAATACTTGATGACAGACTTTGCTCAGGCACTTCAGAATGACCAAAACATTTCAGATGCTATGCAACAAGATTGGTCCGCTAGTTAGTCAAGTTATCCAATCCCACCGTCCAAAGTAACATGGCTTTTTTCATGCACATGGTGGAATTTATTCGGTAAATGTTTCCATCGTAGTTTGTGTGGATTTTTCTTATCAGATAAAACGTTTATCCTACTCAATTGTGCAAAAAACTAATTTTTATGCATATTTTTAGAATTTATGCGCATCTTGGCATTTCCTTCCAGTATTTTTTTATGCAATATTCCAAAATGCGCATACAAATAGGTGGATAGAAACATAGCTGATGACTTTAATATATTTTTCAAGGTGTCATCGAGTGCAAAATTCACTTTTACATGTTGTTAGAGCATAAATGTGTGTTGGCAGTGTTTGTACACATCCAGATTGGGCTACTTTAACACTGTTGCCGCAGGTTGCCCCTGGAAAGTGAATTTTACTGGAGGATCCCCAGGCAAAAATGTGTATTTTACCCCACGGAATGCAATTTTTATCAGGGAACCTCCCTCACATGCGATTGGGCTAGTTTTGGGCTAGTTTTGAGTAGCAATTGGGCGGTGTTTTTTTCTTGCGAAGACCTGGCAACCCTGCCCCCAATGTATGGTTTTCCTTTTTTGTGGAACACAAATGTAGACATTTTGAAGAATGTTAGTAACAAAACAGCTTCATGTCCCAATGACTTCTTTAGTATGGACAAATAATATTATGAAAGTCAATGGGACCTGAAACTATTTCGTACCAACATTCTTCAAAATCTTCTTTTGTGTTCCACAGAAAAAGTTAGCCATACAGGTTTGTAAAAAAATAAGAGGGGGTAAATGTTGACACAATTTTCATTTTTGGGTGGACTATCCCTTAAAGAAGGCCACACTGAAGTTTTGTAATTACCTGTAATGCTCCAGTCATGAACACAGATAAGCCCATGAGTAGAAAAATGACCAGACCAGTCAACCTCTGCTCTCTAATACCCAAAAATCGAGGTTGCTCTCCAGGGGCGGAGCTTTCAGACTCTAACTTCAAGCTGTTAACATGGGTAATTGATAGGACGGTTGCTGCAACAAACCAGGGTAACCCCATTATGGAACATACAGCCATCATCACTCCAACCATCAGAAGATCCAAATGGTACCCGCAACCTTTCTGTGTAGAAGAAATAGGGCACACACTTACATATGATCTGTGCATACACACATCCTCTATAAAGGCTAATTAAAAAAATAAACATACTAGCAGTTTGTGTTCCTTGCGGTTAATTATGACAGCGGTGATCTGCTGGTCCATGAAGATGAGGATGGTGCAGAGAAGAGCTGGTATTAAGGCAGCCAGTACAGTCCACCAAGGGTTTCGCCCAATAGGGTTAATGAACCAACCACGGTCATCACGCGTGGGCTGTAATACACAACCAATAAAATAACATTACTAATTATTTTTGTGAAAAAATATTATTTATTCCTTTGTAGGCAAAGCTGAATTTTTAACATCATTACTCCAGTCTTCAGTGTCACATGATCTATCAGAAATCATTCTAATATGCTCTTTTGGTGCTCAAGAAACATTTCTCCTTCTTCTACATATTCTTATTATTAACATTTCGATATTATTTGATGATCATAAAGCATTTTTTTGAGAATCAGAAAGCACCAATTCAGTGCATCATTGCTCAATAAAAGTATAATAAATAGTGTAGATTTTTGATTTTTAGATTTTTGTTTATTTATTTATTTTACAGTGTAGTGAACATTGTGATTTATTATGCTTATGGAAACTGTGAATTTCAGCATTTACCAGGCTGACAAAGATGTGAGTATTTCACTACAGGTGAATAATTGTGAATGATGCAATGCTCATGGAAATTCAGTCTAAATTGAGACATACTTGTTAACTATGGATTAAATATTAGTCCAGCTCATTTGTTCATAGATCACTCTCTGTGCACAACGTGTGTATCCAGATTAGCCTTGGGTATAAACTCAATTCCAAGACTCAGCATTGTCTAATCATCTAATCTGTCACTGCAGGGGCGCCACTCTAAATGAATCGTTTGAGAAAACGTGCCTAGAAACAAGACACAAAGAAACTGGACAATAACAGGACTGTTGTGGATTCTGAGTGAGCACTAAAAACTTTGAATACTAAAGCAGTGGATTCATCATTGTAAGGTAAGCTTTGAAAGAACATGATTTACAAGCAGAGCTTTTAAAAAGAACTGGAAACTTAAAGCATCTAGGAGAGTGTTTTCTCAATGTATCTCTTTTTTTTAAGAAATATGACCTGACTTTTGCATCTATTTGGGTTTATTTGTGTAATGTATATTTTGTTAGGTTAAGAGTTTGCAATAATATAAGAATATTGCATACAAGAAATACAATTAAATATCAGTTCTTACTCTGGATACTAATAATATGTAATTTTGTAATTAATTTGATTAAGTTTAATGATTATATAATTGAATGACTTTGGCTTGTAATAACATATGAAATGTATTTAAACAATTAATTAAATAAATACAACTCAAATATAAAATGACAAATGAAATATAATGCACACATTGCTTAGATCCAGTACATATTAATTCTGAAATATTAATACTACTACTACTGTGACTACTACTTCTACTAATAATAATATAACATTATTATTGCAAATACCTCAACATCAGCACAGAGGCAAAAACAAGTTGATCACAACACAAAGGTCCTATATCTTAGAAATTCTATTAAAAATCCTTCTACTTCCTGAAGAGAGAGCATGGATAATCCACAAGGGGGCAGAAGAAATGTACTTTACTATACCACCTTTTGGCAAAGTATTGATCAGATTAATGATTTAGAGGCCTTAGAAATCAATTTATCAAATATGATGCATACAGAGCTAAATACACAAACAAGTGTGTGTGTGTGTGTGTGTGTGTGTGTGTGTGTGTGTGTGTGTGTGTGTGTGTGTGTGTGTGTGTGTGTGTGTGTGTGTTGATTGTATTTATGTATAGGCACTCGTTTATGATGCCTACCTTGAAGTTGCTGGGCACTTGTAACTTTTGGGATGGAACTCCAATTAAATAATCAATCAGGACCATGAAAACAATTGTGAGGAACACAGCAAAATCACTGATCATTGACCGTACCTACATAACAGAAACACACAAAAATATACACTTTGTATTTATTGTATAAAAAATTACACTGTGTACGCAAAATCTGTTTGTTAATGAGTATTTTAGCCTCACCCGTGTTGGGAAGTATTTGCTAGTCTTGAATTGTTTCAGGAAGGTAGACAAGAAAAAGGTACCAAAAAACAAGATGGCCGACCAGAAGAGCACATCAGGAGTGTAGGGACCATGGTGTCCACACGCCGATCCAATAAACTGCCCCTGGAGATCTAAACACTCCTACTCACAACACACACACACACACACACAGAGTTTGGCTCATGTTTAACTGCACTGGCAGCCGAGACACTGACTCAGCTGTGAAAATAGGATTAGCACTAAATGCGATCTATGTGAGACTACACTGTGAAATAACACCGCACTGCAGTAATGGGACTGTACAGTGTGTCTTATGTTCTTTTTTTACTGCTTGACACCAGACTGGGGTTTATGACAATGTGAAGTTGTTGAGAAGTTAAAACTGAGATCACATTTTGAGGAGTACTTTTTTCCCATAGAGAATTTCACAGAAAGAAATGAATATTATTTCTGACACATACAGGGTATATTCAAAATCATCTGCACATCTTCACATGAGATTAAGATTCCAGTCATATCAGTGGCTGGTGAGCGTTTTATCACACTGACCAGAATATTGAGGTCACATGACTAACTAAACTTTTGTTTTTGCGGGATGATACATCTATGCCAGTAGGTGTCATTATAAAGTTTCTGTATTAGCCAGCTAAACAAAGAATTGCACTTTTATGGTTAGATCATGTACAAATTCCGTTTCCAGTGGTTAACTAAGATTGTGGGAGCATGTGGGTGGTTGAAGTACCGATACGGTGAGGTTGCTCCATGGCACTGCAGAGGCTGTTATATTCCTTTGATTCCACAGTTCTAGTGTTTTATTACTGGGGTTATCAGGCTCTGCACACCTACAGCTGATGGCACACAATACAATGTGTTAATATATATATATAAAGTCCTTTGCTTTTCATCTTTATCTCATTTACATCAAGGAAAAACAACTGATGAAAGATTGTTATTTACTGACTTCAAATTCGATGAGCAGGTGCCTAGGCATCTGTGTGTGTATGAGTTTATACTTACTAGACCAGTGTTAGTTTGTCTAGATCGGCATGTCTGTTGATGGGGTACAGTTCTCTAAGATGAAAAAGTTTCTCTAGTGCTTCGTAAATGAAGATAAGACATATAAGCGCAGCAAACGCTTCCTCTGTGAAACGTGTGATGTAACAGACCAAGGAACTAGCATCCGTTGCAACAAGAATCAGACACAGGAAAGCCGTCCACAGACCGATACAAGTGCGCAGGGACAGGTACGAGAGATCGTAGTCTCTACAGGGACAGAAATGGACAGGAGAGAGACAGTATAGTGGGTTAAGATCTTATCATATATGTAATATTTTGCAAATTTATGACACAATATAAGGAAAAAGGCTAAATCAGTAAATGAATGGAAAACTTCTGTCATGACAACTCTCTGAAAGTTTTGCATGCATGGTAATGTACATGGCAATGTTAATGTGTTTGGTCTTGGCAGAATAGATCTGCTACGCTGCTGCTGCTGTGGCAGAGCAAGTACCGAGATTTGCTAGAGCCAAAACATCCACAGACATGCTGCTGTGATTATGTAGGAAATACTACTGCTGCACATATAACATATAAAATAACCCCAATATATGGCATACATGAAATCACACCATGAAAGATCTATACAGGTGGAGCTGGGGAAGGTGGAGGGTTTCTGAAATGAGCTGCAACTGCTACAGCAAGCACTAGCTAAGTATTTGAACATTGAGCAGCAAGTTCATTGGCTGCTGATGAGAAAACAAACCAATCGGCTGCACCATGTGAATAATAATGTTAATATATCAGATTGAGTTATAATAATAATAATAATAATTGGCCTGCACCATCTAGAGTTTCATGACAGAACTTTGTATTTATTATTCAGTTTAAGAATTATTTAAGAATTATTTATCAAATGTATCATATTTATAACCAATGAAATTGTTCTGGGTAAGAAAGTGAATGATTAGTCTGGTCTGTACTGACTTGCAGAACTTAAAGAGAATTTTTTCAAACACAAGAACAGGTCCAGTGCTGCCCAGTATAGTTAGGGGCTGTCCAGCGAACAGAGAGTATGCTACTCCAGTCATAGACGCTCCTAAAAGAGATTCAATCGCACTCTGAGACACACACACACACACACATGCACACATATAAATACACATGACTGCTGTTTTGTATTACAAACATATTTTTCACATGACTTTGCCTAACAGACCACACAGAAACGAAACTGTGTGTTTGCCTACTTACAATGCGTCCTTCTGTAGCCTCTCCCAGAAGTCCTCCAAAGGTGATAACAGGAGACATACAGGCACAGTACAGAAACAGAAAAGAAGCTACACACTGCAAACTCAGACCGTCTTTAAAATCACTCAAATAAAATGGAGCTTTTCTTTTCACATCCAGAATCAGTCCTCCGAACAGCCTACAGAGAGAGTGAAGAGACATAGAGAGAGCAAAATTTCCATTGATTTCAAATGTTTTCATACTGAGCTAATAACATTTCTATCCCCTAAAACCTCTAACCCTCACACAAACCTTTTTATTTTTTGTCATATTGAAGACATTATTCAATATGTTTACTATTTTATTTTCCTTAGGGGGACTGTTTTTGGTTTTAATATTATAGTGAGGATATTTGGTCTTGCACAGTGTTGTTAAAAACCTGAACACACACCTTCCAGTTCTCTCCAGTTCTGGTCCATGGTGTTCTCCATGCTGCTCTTCCTCAACAGGAACAGCTGTTCCATTCGGCACTCCTGGCATCTTTCTTTTCTCCTATTCCGTCAGAGGAGTAGATAAATTGCCACATATTATCAATCGCTTTAATCACTTCAAGTGTTTTTTTTTCCATACCTGTGATGGGACACTTTTAGGAGGTTCTATGCGTATAGATGGGTCCCATTCCCCTGGAGGCAAAACTGTCACTTGATCCAGAAACTCATCTATACCAGCCAACAAATCACTTCTGTTCTTGGCCTTATATGCAACATCATGGAAAATCTAAATAATGGAAGAATAAAATTATATGAAATAAAATAAAAAATGTAATTAGCATTTTAAAATATTTTTTAATTAAATTTATTTTACAAATTTTGTATGTTTTTTAAAACATGTAAATAGTTTAAAATGTAAGTGTCTTAGTTACTGCATTAATATCTAATGAGATAATAATATGTATTGACCTCATCGGTCATGATGGTGGCCATGGAGCGACCGATCTCATGGTACTGTTGGGCTTTTCCATCAGGACCAAGCAAAATGAACACAAATCTACAGAGTAAAAAGTGATTTTGATCATTCTGTTACAGTGGAGTTATCAGCTTCATTTTCATACTTTTCAAAGCAAACACTTTGTACCTAGTGGGAATGGGAACTTCAGTGAGTCCTGTAAGCAGTACAGCAGGAGACAGGCGAATGAATGCAACAATGGATCTCTCTAAAAAGTCCAGCTCCCCAACCAGCACATTGGAAGCTTCTGCTCCAGTGGGGATCTTTTTCATGAAATGTGTGTCCACCTAGAGAGAGAAGGTCATAGCAGTGTTATTTTTGTATTATTTGTATTTATTAATATTTTGAATGAGTCTTTTTCATTTTATTTATATATATATATATATATATTTTTTGCTTTAGTTTAATATTATTTCAACTTTGGTTTTATTAATTAAATACTTTTTCAGTTAGTTGCCAAGACAATATTTCTCATTTCATTTACATAAAAAAATTTTTTCATCTCATATTAATATTTTATTTTAACTTTATTTTAATTGTAATATTTATATAAATAAATCAAGTAGAAATCGCATGGCGGTTATTCCAGTCACAAACTCCAGCTGTTTATTTCGGTCAGGGTGACAGTTATAGATAAGAGGCACAGCAGGTATGTAATCTGATTGGGGCCACCTCTCTGCCATCCTTACTGTCACTCAAATGGCTGGCATCTGGCTTATTAAATTTAATTTCCTCTTTCCTGATCATTAGCATAACAATACACAAACAAGCTGCAGTACCTCTAAAGGTCACCAGATGGCAGTGTTTGTGTGAGTGCATTTGTTCCAGAAGTTCTTGGTAACCGATTCATTGCCTGCCTCCAGTGCCTCCAGTGCCACTCAGGACATTAACAGAAATAAACTGATTGAACATGTTTGGTTTAAAGAGTTATCTTGCTCAGTACCAGCTTTCCTTTATTTTATTACATCCATCTGTGTTTTCTGAAAACTGGATGTAGGAGAGATTTTTGCATTTTTTTTATTGTGTCTAGCAGCTTTGATTACATTTATTATTATTATTATTCACTGTGATTTATTTTGAAGCCAAATAATAATCTATGAGAATATGCTACATACAGTATACATCACAATCATTAGTGATACTGTGTCAGTTTTAGAGTAAAATAAATGTCTGTTTAATTTCGACAAAGGTGTGCTGTTCTTTTTGATGTTGTGGTTCTAGTACCTTGCTGAGATCCATCTGGCCATTATCCACTGCTCCGATCTTTACATCTAGATTTGTAGGTGGAGGCTGGGGAGAAGTGGCAGGACCTGAGAGATACAATTAAATATGATACATATCTACAGCATCCTACAATATCCACCTCACATGTACTGTAGTACCAAAATAAAATGATATGTTTATTTCTATTACTAATAATCTAATATATTTATTAGAATGAAATAATTCATTTGTAAGTTTAACCATAAAACTTAAATATTAAGTTTTATTATGAGACTAATATGGTAGAATCACTTATCAGCCAAGTTATATCCACTTTTTCATCTGCAACCATGAGCATGCAAAACCAGTAAACCAGTTAATTTTCATATTATACCCAAAAGGATACCATTTAGGATCTGATGTAATCTGTAAAACCCTATACGGAGCATAACACTCCATCCAAAGAAATTATGTCAATAATGCATGACCAGAAGTAGTCCACCTCCAAAAGAATGATTTAGATAACTTTAATCAAGGAATTTGGAAATTCTGTTTACAAAATAATTCATAAATGAAAACAGAGCTTTGCATTTCTCCTATGATATAAGAACAGTCGCGCCCCATAGATTTACATTGTTAATGTATTACTGTAAGCACACCTTTGACAAATCAACACTATTTAATTATATCCACAGGGCTTAAGTTTTATTTAACCAATAATATTTCTTCATGATGCACATGTAAATTGTGCAGTTTAGCTCACCCGCCTTGTCCATGTGATGAGGATCACTCTGTTTCCTGCCTGAGTCAGTAAAGGACTTGACCATGGGCAGCAGGTTGTTCCTCTTCTTGTCACTCTGGTGGTGATGCTTCTTCAGAAGTGCCTCTCGAACCTTCATTCTCACACTGTCATCCAGTTCATGAGCTGCCTCCTGATGGTCAAGCACCAAATCTACACACAACAAATTATAAATATACAAACCAAATACAATCAACTATCGAAGGTTGTTTTTATTGTTTGCATGATTAACCTCTATGATTAAAGTGATGATCAACTTCATATTTAGATCAGAATATGTTCCATTCTAGCAGTGATTTCTCAGCCTCTCACTTTCTCTTTTTCTTTAAAGCCTCACACAATTCCAGCCGGAGCTGATGCAGCACTCTTAATCTGCATCACTCACTCTTTCCATGTCTTCCAATCTTTACAGTATAATTAATCTCCCTTGGTCACACTGTCTTTCTATTACTCCAGCATTTATCTTGTTCTTACCATTGCTGCAACACTGATCATAACAGTTATGCTTCAACGAGACAGGTTCTATTATTAGTCTGTTAGACTTCAGTGGCTGATAGTCATTGATCAGTACATTTAAAATTATACAATGTATTCTTCTTCTTAAGCACAAATGGCATAAATTATGTATAAAAACTTGCAGGGTTGTAACCAGCATATATGTATTGATGTGCTCTCTACAGTCCTCATATGTTATATACTGAATGTGTAATTGTGCCACTAGTGGCAACCAAACAAAATTACCATAAGAGGAGTCCAAGCTCATGCTACTGAACATACACAATTTTGAAAGAACAGCCACTATTTTTAAACTCTTTGAAAAGTCAACCTACATATGGTGTTTTTAACAATGAAAAAAATGACGCACTTCACCATTAAGTGCACTTTTAATCTAAACGTTTCCTATACTCTTTAAGGTGACACATGCTGCTGACAGCTGTGCCCCTTCTTTTTTAAAACTAAGAATCAGTGGGTGTTTGGTGTGAGTTTTTGTGTGTGTCTATCACCAACATGAGTGGGAGTGCGAGGTTACAGTATGTGTGAGGTTACTGGTGGTCCTAATAAACTGCAGGATCCCAACACACACTTGCCATACTGCTGTACTAGTCCCCATTAAAGACATGCACTGAATGCATAAATATAAACTTAAGGGTCAGGCTCAGACGGATTGTGATCAGGTTCAGCAAGCACTTTATACACTGACATTTTTAGAATCTGATACAGTAAGGTGAAGTCTTTTTTTAGTGTTAAAAATGTGTCCTTTCACAGATAAACATGTAGAGTGCTATACACATTGATTTCTGACTGACCTGCAATTTCCTCAATGCAGCTGGCCTTTATGTCCAACAGGACAGTTCCATTAATGATACAGCTCCGTAGCTCAAACAGACTATGGAGAGAGAGTGTAGCTACATACGGCTTACTCCACCTTTCCCCTCCATCTTCCACATCCTCCTCAAACTTTAACCACCTGAGAAATATTACGAACAAAGAGATACACATAGATAGTCTCTTGCTTCAACTCTCAGAAGGCAACAGAGGGTTGTTTGATAACCATTAAGTTTTTAAAATCTGGGGTCTGGGAACCTTCAGGGGGCTGCAAGAACTGGGGGGTCTGTGGAAAAGTTTAGAGGAAAAACAGTGTAAAAATGTTTTACAGCTGCTTTTGCACAAGAATTATCATATTTGGCAGTCTATGACATCTGAAAAATTCTAACCCCCGGAGTTATCTTTTTGGCACTGAATATCATGTTTCAGGACGTACTGTATGCATACCTCGCAGTTTCCTTCCACTCTGCATCTTTGCCGTCTTTAACACAGATTTCGTCAAGTTCTGTGAAGAGGTCATGTGCTGCATGCTCCTCATCCTCTTCAGTGCCCAGAATAAACTGAACCCTCTGGGATGGAGTATCTGAGAAAAAGAGACAGGATGAATGAGAGAGAATTTGTAAAAGTTCATTTTCACTGTGAGAGAGGAAGTAGAGAAAGGAAGCACAGTAAACAAATGTCTCATCCAAGCAATTTTCAGTGTTTGTTAACATAAACCTGAGTTTATGTTTTTAGGTTTTGTGGTCTCAAGGGTACAATGTTGAGAAAAAGTAATAAAGGTACAAAGTGTGCTTTTTTCACCAAATTGCAGGATTTTGTCACCGATAAATAACATTCAGGCACAAACCACCTACGAAGAAGGCCTATTTTAAATTTATTGATTTATTAATTACCTTAGAGAGATTGTTTTGAAGGAAACAATATGCTACCGATATAGGGCTATAAAAGTGAAGCACTGCAAGGAAGCTTTATTTTTTTTTGCCAAAATCACATGATCTACGATGTCCAAAGCTTTGTTCACCTGAAATTCACATGACTGCTTCAATTGGCCAACAAGGAGTGAACCTTAGTGCAGTTTTCCTTACTCTAATATGTTTTTAACAGTGAATACCTGAATTTATATATGAATCCCAATGTTCATTTGACTATGAAAAGCCACAACTGGGGCATGGTTAAAATAGACTGCAGATTTTATTTTATTTTTTATTATTTGTTACCATTTATTTTAATTATTTTACTTTCAGCACACAGAAAAAATAAATAACTTAGACCACTTTTATTTCTTAAAAAAAAAAAATTAGATGTTCATTATTTTGACCACCTGATGGCTGCAGCATACACCGTGTTTAAAAGCTTTTACTAATGATCCTTTTTACAAAACAGCTGAAAGGAAAGACTATGTGCTTTCTTTGTAAAGCTTAACCTTCACTATTTGTCTATGAGTCTTTTTATTAGCATTAGGGATTTACAGTGTCTCTCTGGAGGTTAAATCGTTATGCAAGTAGGTGGCGACAGAATGTATTTTTCATTTGAATCATTCAATCAACCGAATCGTTCAAAGCACTGAATCATTTTTGAAAATAACGATTCAAATGAGTCATTAAATCATTCACTAGCCCGAGTAGTTTAAAACACTAATTCATTCAGAAGCCCAGCCATCCTGTGTTGCTTGGAGACGCCCAACGGCAAATTTTCGTCGGGGGAGCATAAGTAGGCTAGATAAAATTATTTTATTTTAAATAAAATTTTATGTCTAAAATGATACTTATTTTTAATAACCTTACTTCTCACTTATTTGTTTTATAAAAGGAATCTTACATGGTCACATTTACGCATTTGAATGTTGCGCTTTCGCGAGCGTTTATTTTCAATCCTAGATATAATTTTACAGATTCACCTTCCTGTGAATGAAGCTACAAGCGTTTGCTCGACTGGTTACTGCTGCTACTGTCGTTTTTACCGTGCGATGTTGCGGCACTTTCTGTGTTCGTGTCTTCTTGAGCCACACTTCCAGCCCGCATCCTCTCAGCTCTTCTTCTGTGTTTGGAGCTGTGCGGCCGGTGATGACGATGAGACGGCCTGCCCATGGGCATCCGTACACCCACAAACAGAGTCCTGTGACCTGAGAGAAAAAGATAGCTGGTGAGATTCAGTGTGATTTTCCTGTTAATATGACTGCATTGAGCTGTTGCTGTATCACATGAATGACTAAGTGTTGTGGTTGCATACTAACCCTCTAGCTCTTCTTTCTCATAATGGATATTTAGAACTGAGCTGGTGCCACCATGGTCCACCACAGCCTCCTCATCAGGCCTCTGTAATACACGTTTATTTGTTTTTAATGACAGTGTAAATAAGTACATACAGTACTATAGGTTTACTAACCTCTGTAAACTTTTAACAGCATTGTTTTTTTTTTTTTGGTTTATTTTGAGAATGGCACACAAAATTTAGTTTTTCTATCACTGAGGGGAATTTCCGTTGACTGCTTTTATAATGAGCTAATGACATGTTTTTTATCCCCTCAACCGAATACTCGCAGAAACCTTTCATTTCTACATATTTTCACTGTATCTATGTGGACATTTGGTCCCGACAAAGTTAACACACCTAAACATACACACAATGAATTCAGACTTGAATTCGACTGCATTTTAAATGAGGGACCTGTCACAGATGATGAATGTGTGTTAGGGAAAGACAGACTTATGAGTTATTACAGGGACTGGGCTTGCGTAAACTGACATTTACTGTATTATTCTAAACAGTGGATGCTATATTATCAAGCTTTTTAAGGGGTAAAATCATCTTTTTTTACACTTTTTTCCATAAGGAAATAAATACATAAATATTTGTCATGTTATTACAATTATTTTGCATAGTCATAATTGGCCCATTTTCTACCCTCTCTCTGACCCTATTAATTAAAGTTTAAGAAGTAGGTTTTTGCTGCTTAGTTTAATTTCTTAAGGTTATTAGGTTTTCACAGAACGTCATACTGTAGGACTCATAATAAAAAGATCTTAATCAAAAGATTAAAAAAAATTTCCCCATCATTTGACACGTCTACTTATTCTCTAATGACAAGTCAAAAAGGTATCTATTACCAAATTAAAACAATTCACTTTGCATACCTTTCATAAAATAAAAAAGTACACTTAGTATCAACATTTTTTCTTTAGACCAGACATATTTTATTTAGCACTGCTTGACCCTCAGACACAATATAGTTCATGTAGATGAAAATCTATAATCCTTTGAAAGTTTAGTTATAACTGTATGCAAAATAGATGCACAGTTGCCAAATTAATACATACAATCAAAGTTGCATTTATGATCTTACCTGACTTTGTGGTTGCCTGTTAATAAAGGTACTGTAACCCACTACCTTCAAACAGTCAAAGAACACTGATACTTTATTAAGCTTCCTATTATTCACTTCCTTCTTTACCTTTGTGTGTGTGTGAGATCCCTCTGGGATGCTGCTATCTTTCCATGACAAAGATGATTCATCAGTGTGTTTTCATGGCTTTCTTTTGCAGGCACACAAGCTTATAATTCATATAAACCCTGTTGAACATTTCCTGCATCAAAAGTACAGCCAAACGGAGCAAAATATTCTCACAGGCTTTGTAGTGCAGTACAATAATAATAGATCCAAGAAAAGCTTTGTCAAATGAACCCAGTGGTTTTAAAATGATCTATATTCACTGTTGTTCAAATGATGCTCTGTTGTGTATTTTGCCTGAGGCTTATCTGTATGTTTGATCAGTGAGATATTGATTGGCAGTCATAGTGTGGATCAGCATTGAGGTCATGCATTAGATTGTGTGTTACAACAAAAGCACCAGTAGCTTTCAACTATAATAGCATCCGCCTTGTTTCCAACATCCCACTAACATATAATTATGGTACAGGCATCTTATCAAGGTCCTCCAGAACTACAATTATTATAGGCTTAAGAACAATTGCTTAAGTTTCTTAGCTTCTCTAATCGTAAGATCACCGACTGTGATTTTATTGTGATTTTAGCTTGCATTTTCAGGTAATATGTTACATGGCTGCAATGCAAAATCACTATAATTATACCTCACTTCTAAATGATTACTGTTCTGTTTTGAGTGTTTTCAATGAAATGGATCCATTTCATACAGTCATGCCCTCTGCTTTCCCTTTGAAGAATGAGTGCATGTGTGAATACAAGAAAAATAGTATTTTGCAAAGGGGGACCCATTAGTTAAAGAGCCTTTAAGTACTGTTACTCCTTTAATAAGGATATTTGTTCCCACACATATTCCACTGCATGTTATGGTAGGATTTGCCAGAATACAGACGTACTTGTATAGATTGGTGGGTTATAAAAAAGTAGAAATATATTTGAAGTTATACTATAGTTATAGATAAACTATAAACCTCACTAAACAAATTGTTGGGTTTTGAACAATTACTTACTAATGACTTTTTTTCTTTAGTGTGTGTAATCATTACTTAAGTTGAACACAAGACAACCATACAATTTATCACTCAGACTGCCTTGTCATCCCAGTCATGGATCATCTGAGTACTTATTGTCATTAAAACACATACCCAGGGGGAAGGAGAAAATAGAGATCGAGCTAATGAATTTTTCATCTTCTGCTTTATGCTATTTTTTCCTATTCCTTCTCTCTCAATATCTCCTTGTCCTTTTCCCTATATTGGTCTGACATGAGCACATACCCTAATTAAAATAATAACAAAACACTTGAGCTGACTAGACTGCTCCTGTGTCACCTAGTACTCCTTTGTGTGTACAGTATCTGTGTGTCACTCACAAAGGGAGATTTTCCACTTACAAAAAATGGCTTCTTCTTACCTCTCCTTATTACCAGGCAACCATTCCGCAGTCCCTGATCAAGGACACATACAAATAAAACAAATCTACATTGTATGGAAACCTTAACGGCAATTTTATTTTTCATAATTTTTACTTTCTATCTTGCAGTCGTGATCTATGAAATCACAGTTGCGATCACAAATGCTACCAAAAGTTTAAGGTCAATATAATGTTTTTATATAATATTAAAGAAATTTATAATTTTATTCAGCAAGGATGCACGTTGACCAAGATGACGGTAAAGACATCTATAAATATAATACCTTTATTTCTTAAAATAAGACTGTATAACCTATTTTAATTTTTATTTTTTACTTTATCTCACAATGTTCTAATTTTTTCCTCTGAAGAAGAAATGGGATAAGTAGTAATTTAGATGGTTTAGTTGGACAGCATGACAGTTTGGCTGCCAGTACATGAATATTGCCCTTTTGCCTTTAAATGTCACATGGGCCATTTCTTGCCCTTCCTCCTCTTTCCATACCATTCTTTAGCACATTGCTTTGACAGTTATGTTAGTATAATCTTGACACAGACGACTACCACTTCCACTTCCAGATGCTCCCATCTGCCTGAACAGATACAGTGGCACATGCACGCACAAACCATAAAATCATTTCAACACTGAATTGAATGCTCTTATGTTGTTTTTCATACAGAGCAGAATGTATGTTATCGATAACTGTTCATTTTTCAATAAACAACTTAAAGCATTATTTTAGGAGAGATGGTCAACCCACTGCATTATTCAGACTTACAAATAAAGAATTGGTTAGAGAGAGTTGAAGTACTACCTGTCAGTCTTTGCAGAATGACTCATTCACTATTCATTTCCACCTCACCCTTTCTATCACAATGGCATCATAGCCTTCATGCATGCCATGCATATTTAAAATAAAAAATAAACATTGGTTTGCATGTTAGCTTAAGTGCATTTGTATTAATGTTGTGTGTGACAAGTTTGTGCATTTTACAAAGACATTGTTGGTTCCCTATTCTTGTAATGTATGCTTGTGTGTGAATGCTTACTGGATCATGCAGCAGTACTAAAACAATACCATGGAATTAACATGTTTTTTGGCATAATACCAAGGAAATAATATATTTGAGTATATTTTGAAATAAAGGTGCTATTATTCTTATTATGCTATTATATACATTAGAATATATTCTATATACTGCAATTACAGTATAAAATTTACCCTGCACAAAGACTGCCTTTTATTAGCTAACTATTTGGAATGGATGTGGGCAGAGTACATTATGTAACTATTCATGCTCTCTGATACCTGTTTCAAAATGACAGTCAGAAACAACTGACCAAATGAGAAAAAGAGAGATGTTGACTGGTATAAAAAGAGCACAGCATCAGACAAATAGTGATGATAAAATGAAAAAAACATTATAGGTAATGACTCTCTAAACTAAAACATTGTTGAGATTTTTCTTACATACTGTATATTTATTTTTAAGGCCCTGAATAGAATGAGATACAAAAATATATTTTAAACCATTTTTTTTCACAGTTGTAAATTAAAATGTATATTATCTTTGCAAAATGGGCAGTGTTTATAAAGTGTGAACATGGTATAGTTTAATCATAAATGAAGAGGACCTTTTAGAACATTTTGACCATCAGTGCTCAACAGTAAAAAAATCAGTTTTAAAACTATTCATAAAAGATTGATAAGAATTTTCTTGTAAATGTATTAAATAAATCCTCTCAGGATCATACTAGAAAAAAATGAAGGTATGAAATGAAATCTGTGTTGAAATGAAAAGTTTCATATTGACCCAAGACAGTTCTGAATGGTTCCCTCTTATTCACTCTCTCTGCTGAGAGTGTCTAAATAAACACACATTTCTCAACAAATGGAAAAACTATTGATCATTTTTCCTCACAAAGAGAGGCTTTACACATGCCCTTTCTCTCCACAGTCCCTATCCACAGGATGATAAAGTTTTCTCATACACAGGTGCATCTCAATAAATTAGAATGTTGTGGAAAAGTTCATTTATTTCAGTAATTCAACTCAAATTGTTTAACTCGTGTATTAAATAAATTCAGTGCACACAGACTGAAGTAGTTTTAAGTCTTTGATGATGATATAAACATGTGCGATTATCATGTACACTTGCTTATCCACGGTATTGGGAGAAAAATAACACACAGTATCTGACCTGAACATCAGAGACAGATGCCGTTATCTCGAATCTCTATCCCATGCCAAAATATGAGTTAAAATTGGCACTAGTATGGGAATACTTCTTAAATAGAAAAGACAAATGCTTATTTGTCCTCAACACAGTTTGCAAAAACTGTGTTCGGAAAGCGGCTGCAAAACGAGGAAACGCATCGAACATGTTTACCTATTCAGAATATCATCCCTCCATGCAGATACAGCTATGTCCCATTTATAACTTAAGGTTTAAGCATTATGATTTCTGTGATGCTGAGTGAATCCCAGAATCCAGAGAATTTACAGTAGCTAGCTACAATGCAGATGTCACATAAAATGTGTGATTTGATGGATTGATTAATAAATCAAAAACAAACCTGTAAAATAATGACAAAAGCACTGCTATATAAATATATAGGCTAATCTGTTTGTTTAGCATGTCTCTCTGTGAATGAGCGGCGTTGTGTCTTGTACTACATACTCAAGTATGTGCCGGCATTGCTTATAGTGCCTGGTTTAACATTGCCTGCTGTCTCACTATCTGAGGACGTGAACACAAACACTTAGAGCATCACTGAGAGAACAATTAATAACTATTTCATCATTTTATTTGAGAAAACCATGGTCAATAACAAATACATTCTGACACTCTGAGCTCTTCAGTACAACCCGTCAAAATAAAAATCCACTTTTAACTCGGAGAAATTGACAGAAATTATGACTGTACTATAATGTAGCCTACTTCTAAAAGAATAATAATAATAATAATAATAATTTACATAAACGTTTTTAAGGAACATCATTTTTTCCCTCATTTTATTTTAGTAAATCTGTTGTGCAACCCTTTGCAAATTTTTTTTTACATTTTTATGCATTTTCATTACCACCATTTTTGATAGTATATTTGTATTAAATCATAAAAGTACAGAATCCAGAAAAATTAAGTCAAACCAGAATTTATGAATTTGTATGAGTAATTAATGATAAATATAAGTTAGTAAACTAATAAATAGTCAGTGATTACATTTTCTTGTTTTTGATTAATAAAATTTGAATAAACACATGCTTTCAAAGATTTCTTCAACCAAAAAGAAAAAACTGTTTTGATTGTTTAATATTGTATACCATGAAATCATATAACCGTGATATTTTCTGAGACTATTATCATACCATGAAAATCTCATACCATTACAACCCTAGCAGTGACTTTGGTTTCCAAAAAACACAATGGACCAACACCAGCAGATGACATTGCACCCCAAATCATGACAGACTGTGGAAACTTAACACTGGACTTCAAGCAACTTGGGCTATGAGCTTCTCCACCCTTCCTCCAGACTCTAGGACCTTGGCTTCCAAATGAAATACAAACTTGCTCTCGTCTGAAAAGAGGACTTTGGCGCACTGGGCAACAGTCCAGTTCTTCTTCTCCTTAGCCCAGGTAAGACGCCTCTGACGTTGTCTGTGGTTCAGCAAATTCCTTGACACGTCTGTGTGTGGTGGCTCTTGATACCTTGACCCCAGCCTCAGTCCATTCCTTGTGAAGTTCACTCAAATTCTTGAATCGATTTTGCTTGACAATCCTCATGAGGCTGCAGTTCTCTCAATTGTTGTGCATCTTTTTCTTCCACACTTTTTTCTTCTACTCAACTTTCTTTTAACATGCTTGGATACAGCACTCTGTGAACAGCCAGCTTCTTTGGCAATGAATGTTTGTGGCTTACCCTCCTTGTGAAGGGTGTCAATGATTGTCTGATGGACAACTGTCAGATCAGCAGTCTTCCCCATGATTGTGTAGCCTAGTGAACCAAACTGAGAGACCATTCTGAGGGCTCAAGAAACCTTTGCAGGTGTGTTGAGTTGATTAGCTGATTGGCATGTCACCATATTCTAATTTGTTGAGAGTGATTTGGTGGGTTTTTGTTAAATGTGATCCAAAGTAATCACAATTAAAAGAACCAAAGACTTAAACTACTTCAGTCTGTGTGCATTGAATTTATTTAATACACGAGTTTCACAATTTGAGTTTGTTCCACAACATTCTAATTTATTGAGATGCACCTGTATGTTCAGAAGTAACGAAACTCTATTTAATTCCCGTAATGTTAATGTTTTTTAATTTAATTTAATTATTTTTTTTAGATCGGCTAGTGAATCTTTCAATGTTATGAAACTTATAAACAAAATAATTCAATAATTCATATTTAATTAAAATTAAAATAGTCAAAATAATTCATGAATTCAGTGCTACTGTACAACATATTTATATAGTCTTTTGGATTTTAAGTCATTCTTCCCTCAAAATCTTTATTATCACCACTGTTAACTTCCCTTGGCACATACATATGAGAGATGCAGCAATGCCGGATTCATGAACAAATGAGTTTACCCACTGAATGACTTGTTCATGAAGTGGATTGATCTGGTTTCCAGTTTACTCAATGATTCAGCTGCAGTTGTTAACAACACACTTGAGTGGAAATAATCAGTGAATAATAACTGTTCAGTGTGTTTGTCACTCACTCACACAAAGCCATTGTATGGATTTAGAAAACTACAAATATACAGATGACTTTCATGATACCTTTGCAGTTTTTTAGCTTTATGGGAATAGTTCACCCAAAAATTTAAATTTACTTTAAAAATGCTGATCTTCAGGTCAACCAAGATGATAACAGATAAACAGATTTAGAGATATTTAACATTTCATCACTTGCTTAACAATGGACCCTCTACAGTGAATGGGTGCCATCAGAATGAGAGTCCAAGCAACAGATAAAAACATCACAGTAATCACAAATTATCCACACAAATCTAGTCTAGTTTTAAGGTCTTGTTAACTGAAAGAGGTTTATTAAGAAACAAATAAATCATTTTAAGGCATTTTAACTTTAACTTTCCATAATTCATATACACAAACATATTTGGGTTGTACTTTATTTTACAGTATGTGTGCTTACATGTACTTATAGTGTACTTATATTGTATTTATCTAAGAAAGTTCTGGTAATACAAGGTAACTACATGGGATTAGGTTTAGGGGTAGGTTCAGGGTTAGTACCTATAGTTATTACATAGTAATTGTAATTATTATAATAAGTAAATAGTATGTACATGAGGAACAGGACTGTAAAATAAAGTGCTACCCATATTTGTTTTGGACAGTTTTCGCTTGCGATTTGTGCATATTTCTCTCCTGATTCAGTTAAGATGACTTATTCTACTAGAGAAAGCAATATTATGGATAGAGGACTTGTATTTAAGCCAGAAGCAACAGTTTGAAGTTAGAATGATTGATTTGTTAATAACAAACATGCAGCTTTTACTTCAGAATACAATAATTGACAGACTATTTGTAAAATAATGTTATGTTTCAACTCTCATTCTGACAGCACCCATTCAATTCAGAGGATCCCTTAAAAAACAAATAATGCAATGCTTCATTTATCCAAATATCTTCAGATGTATAAATTCATTTGCATCTTGGATGGCCTTTGGGCAAACTCATTTGGGTCAAATTCATTTTGAAACCCTTGTTAATGTACAAGAGTAACAAGTAAGTTATTCATAATTTCTCCTTTTGTGTTCACAGATGAAATAGTCAATACAAGTTTGGAATGACAAGAGGGTGAGTAGAAGATTAATTTTTTACTAATGGGTAAATTAATCCTTTCATAGCCTTAATGACAGGAAGCAGTAGCTGCTCAAAAGAGCCAGGAGTCAGGTTTCCTCCTAACATGTCAAATGATAAGCTACAAGCATTTCACTTTACAAGCAGCGTTTACTTTGGCGCTGAAAAGCTGCTCCAATAGCGCTGTTGCAGTCTAAAGACGGACCCTCAGTAAGAGAGGATGGCGTCAAGGTCATTTGAGGGTAACGGGGTACATTGGCAGTATGCGCTCCCCAAAGGAAGCCATATTTTGCACAATAATCTCATTGATACAACATCATCAAATGCTAAAAGCTTTCATTTCTAAAACAGTTCATGGCGTAACGCGCTCCCTCTTGCAAGAACGCCCATAAACCTTGACAAGACACCGCTATACCGGCAAGCACACAGTTAGAGTGACGCGTATAATAAACGAATGATGCGAGCTGGTGGGAATACTGCTGCTGCACGTGCCTGTAACACCGCAATAACACACATCCACGCGCGGAGATAGAAACTGCCCGCTTTTAACGGGATGCAATTATAGACCGAAAGTGTAGCGTCGATAATATATTTTGTGGCAATGGGGGCGAGAGGGAACACACAGTACTATTGATCCCTGCACTAATGGGGCTCCCGGATGTGTTTGTATTCCATTCAAGAATTTTATCATAAAAAGGCAGTCTTATGTAGATGGTGATTTATGACATAATATGGCACATTACATGCTGTTTCCTATAGTAGATGTCCTATTCTAAGTTACTGGAGGAATACAACGAATTAACACACTTATCAGTTTTGCAATAAACACATAAGTACGCATCGTATGATCTACCTGATAGCTCAGCATGCTCTCCTGGTCGCTGTTCTCGGCAGGCATGCTTAACTCCGTTTTAAAGCAGAGTCAAAGGTGCGTTGATCGCAGCTTGCACAGAAGGAATACAGCGACGCGGATCAGATTTGCAGTTCCTGTCGAGAAACTCCAGATCACTTGATGCATATACGGTTAGACATGAAGTAGGCTACTCTTGATCCCTTCTTAAACTAACATTGAGGTGTACACGCGCATTCGCCCTTTCTATACTTTAATGCTGTTGTTAGGCGCGCGCTCTCCAGGACTTGGAAAGAGGTACTGACTGTGGCAGCATCATATGTGGTTCAGCCAATCAGAGAGCTCGAAATGGGACTGTTGCTGAAGCTGTAATTCGATTGATGCGTTTTTGCACCTATACAAGAAAGTGCCAGAAATAGTTGTACAATTAATGAGAGTGAAAATAATGTGAATAGCGTGACAGCGTCTCAAGTAAGAGAAGTTTATATAAGATCGTGTTGTATAGTGATACGCAATGTAGAAAAAGCATGGTTTAGTGTCTAGGTAAACTACTTTTTTAAAGCCAAAATGCCGTAATTGATTAGTGAATGGGGTTTATTTTTTTACGATAAATGAATAAACGCCATTAACAATGCTACTCATTTATTTTTCACGATACAAATATGTCTGCATACGTAAAATCATTATTTTGCTTATCTAGACAATAATTAAATAAAAAAGTATTTATAATTACGTAATTATTTTCTCTCTGCTTTCCATAAGATATATAAAGACGCTTAACACCATGGTGTTATAAATTTCGGTTTTTCATTCAACTCATGACTCATAACATTTCTTTAAAGTATAGCATACATTGCCATCTAGTGTCTTTTCTTATGTACAGGCAGCCTTACATAGACCGACTTTATTCCAAAAAGACAGGTAATCACAAATAAACAAAGCAAAACATAAATATTTTAGAGGCAGTCCACGCAGTGTCTATGGAGCAGTTTAGTCTTACAGTAATCATGCATTTGATAGCCTAAATTGTGATGTGTGCATGTTATTGTGTTCTTTCTGGCCAAGCTAAAAGATCACGTAGACTTGACAACTGATATGACGCTTTAACAATCAATCTGTTATGGAACAGTGAACAATTCAAGTGCCTTTCAAAGCGACTAATTATGACACTTTTAATAGACATTAAAATGTTAGTTAATTGTTATTACTGTGCCCCCGAGGAGATCTCTATATAATGAGGATGTGGATTTCAACCCCACTGACATTTCTGAAACATTCTATATTTAGCGCTAATGTTCGTAATAAATCAAAAACCTAGCCTGTATATCTTTAATTTAATGGAGCCAAAAGAGTATAATGAAGGGATGCTAATTGAATATTTCACAAATAGTCGTTGTTGTTAAGCATTATCTGAATATTAGATATTAAATTCCTCAGTGTACAACTGTAGCATTGTGTGTTCCGGCTGGGTTTGACGCACGGCGTCATCCGTTTCCAGGAAACAGTTGTCAAGGGTGATGTAAACAGCGCCGTGTAGCTGGAGTGTGTGCCGTGCGCACGCGCTGAACGAGCTTTTCTCCGCAGCTCTACGGGGTTGGCAGGCTGGCCGCACCAGTGACCTTATCGATTTCAACAGACTGCTTCTGGCGGGTGTCAAATCCAGAGGTGACCGTCGCAGTCCAGGTGAGTTTGCTCAGCGATTCTCAAGATCAATATGGCCGTGAACGGGCCTGCGGAGCTCCACGTGTTTTTGTTATTTTTTTAAGTTTTATAATGTCAAGTGGATTTATAAACTAGTGAAATAAGTTTGAAATTAAATATTGCGACGTGCTTCTTTATTTACTCAGTACAGTTCTACTGAGTTGGGGAGGAATGCGCATAGAATTTTTTTTCTTTGTTGTATGTTTGATCCGAGCATGAGCTTCTGTGTAAAGTCGTTTCCAGGCAGTTATAAATTACAGTGTTCAACTATTGATGCATTAAAACACGGACAGCTTTCACTTCTCATGGTTATCATTGTGACCGAGAGCTGTCATCTCTCCATTTTAATATATATTGCTGTGTGAGAGAGTTAATGAGTGAACAATGTGCATTAAATTTATCTCACTTCGAACTTTAGGTTGAAAAGGGAAAGACTTGCCCATTTTGTGAGTGATATGAGAATTAACTCAAGCATGCACCAACATATGCAAGGTACAGTATGCCACATTTTAATATATATACACATTTTTTCCCCTCTTACGATGTCACCTAACATACTCACAGAGATATTAGAAGTTGAAAGTAAAAGTATGGGATCAACAGGTTTTTTTTTATAAGAATAATTGTATTCAGCAAGCAAAGGGTAGAGACACTTATTATGTTTAAAAAAGTTATTATTTCAAATAAATGCTGTTCTTTTAAAATTTCTATTCATCTAAGAATCCTGAAAAAACTGAAAACTAAAAAATTCTGTTAATATTTCACAGTATTACAGTTTTAATGTATTTTATTCAAATAAGTGTAGCCTTGGTGAGTATAAGATGTTTTTGAAAGGCATCAAAAAAAACTTGAACAAATATTTGAACAGTAGTGTATATCAGTTAGAACTGTCATAGGTACAGTGATGTTTATACTGGAATATTGATATTAATAACCTACACCTAACCCCCCCTCAAAAAAATAAAATAAAAAAAATAAAACAAAACTGTTGACATTAGTAGACTGAAATCAAAACATGATTTGAACTATGAACTGTTTCAGATATTGAAGACCAATTTAATGTTTTTTTTCTTTATATTTGCCAACACAACCATTGCCAAATCCTAGAGTCATAAGATCAACCCTGTTATTTATTTTGTACAGCATTCTTGTAAAGCATTTCTGTATGTCACAGTGCAACCCTTGGAAGGAAGAGCTCGTTGTAATTATGTAAATCTGCCTATGTTAAGTGGGGACAGACTGAAGACAGCTAAGACTCTAGTGGACAAGGCTATAAAGGTTAGGCTTCTAAAATCCTAATGAATCACAGCAGAAGAAGTGCATGGATGAACTCCAAATTATCTTTAATTTTATAATAATAATAATAATGATGAGATGACATCAAGATCTCAATGAACATACACTGTTTATTTTGTTGATTCTAATGTAGGAGAAGAAAGTGTTCTCAGTGCTGGGTCCCTATCCTATAATCCGTGCAGGCCTGCGTGCAAGAGGATGGGTGGAGCGGCGCCTACCATGGCCCTCTGTCCCCCAGCCACGTCGACATGATCTTGAAACAGAAGCCACAGATGAGGGAGACAGCAGTGATGATGATGGTGAGAGTCTCTGACAGAACTATGATGAGATACTATGCATCACTCTGCATAGACACATAATAAGGCTGGTCGGTTTCTGTGTGTGTGCACGTGGGTTTGTTTACTAGCTATACACAGGGGACTAAATTGTACCCAGAAGTTAGTTGCAAACACACTGTTCTGTTGGGAATGTTTTAAATGTAAACATGATTAAAAATTACCATATTTAAAATATTCAATAGCTATAGTCAACTTTGTCTAGCACCTTTTTGTCAATCAGCATGATCCCTGTTTCTAAGTAACCATAATTCATTAATTTAAACAACAGAAGGTTAGGGTTTTTCCACAATTACATTTATTAAACAAGTTATTACTTTTATTTAGCAAGGACACATTAAATTGATCAAAAGTGACAGTAAAGACATGTATACTGTAATATTTCAAATAAACGTGTTCATTTGAACTTTCCATTCATGAAAGTAATGTGAAAAAAATCAAGGGTTCCACAAGAATTCATAATAATAAGAAGAAATGTTTCTTGAGCATGAAATCAGCATATTAGAATGATTTCTAAAGGAGCATGAAATGGGTGTGCGATATGATGATTTTTGATCGTGGATGATTAAAATGTCTCTATGATCTGCTTTTGAAAAAATATTGTAATATCGTGCTACAGCGCGCCTCCGTCTCAATAAAGGCTTCACATCAAATGGTATCTCAGCTGTAGTTACTCTCAGGGGACACTGCACACAATCAAAAAAGTACATTATTTGCATGTGCTTTAAAGCCCTGCCTGTTAAACATTTAATTTGCGTGCTGTTCTGACTTGTGCTTACTCTTACTCTAAACGCCTACACATGAAGCGCACGCACGCTAAAAAGCTTGTCAGCAGTGCCTTAATACTGGAGTGGAAGTTGAAAACACAAGGATTACATATAAACACAGTTGGTTATATCTAAAGTGATAGTAAACATCTGAGAGAAAAATGGACGAGTGCCTGTGTATATTAAATGCAGCTCTTAAAGCAACAGTACTAAACACCTTTTGTCATTAAAGGGATAGTTCACCCAAAAATGTAAATTCTATCATTATTTACTCACTCACATGTTGTCCCAAACCTGTATTCTTTTCTTTCTTTTGCTGAACACATAATAAGATACTTTGAAGAAAGTGGGTAAACAAACATGATAGTGGGGAAAAAATAAATAAAATACTATGGAAGTAACTGGGGACAAGCAACTGTCAACAGAAGAAAGAAATTCATTCGGGTTAAAAAAAAAAAACTTCAGAGTGAGTAAATGATGACAGAATTGTCTTTTTTTGGTGAGCTATCCCTAATGTTTAATAATATTAAAGTGATTTAATTTTTGTTTATTTGTTAATTAAATTTCTTGAATACTAATGCTAAATACACCTACTGTAACTGAAACCTTTTTGTTTTATTTGTATATTGTGTGTATTTGTAACGTGTATCTTTGCCCACTTCGGCCTGCCATTTTCTTTATTTTAGATTTTGTTACCTTGTAAGGCTTTGTTTTTAAAATAGGGAAATTAGTTTGGCTGTAATGCTCAATCAACTTATTGTTTGAGGTTTTACTATTTTACAAAATAGTAAAACCAACTTGACAAAGAATCAAGTTTAAATCGTGAATTTCTGGAAAAAATCGTGATATGACATTTTTGCCATATCGCCCATCCCTACATGAGAGTAGTAGTAATGGCTGCTGAAAATTAACTTTACCATCAAAGGAATAAATTACATTTGAAAAAAAACATTTAAATTATAATAATATATCTCAATACTAAATTCAGGGTTTCCGCGGGGCCATAAAAAGTAAAAAAAAAGTCATAAATTTAACAATAAGAATTTAAGGTCATAAAAAGTAATAAAAACGCCCGGATTTTACATACAAGGTCATAAAAAACATTTAGCCACGTCTTAAATTGATATGCTAGTCCATTCATTTGTTATTCCATTAAAATGCACTCGCAGCGACAATGGCATTCATTTGTTTCGCCTGTTGTAGTTCTGTATGAGGAATCTGGGTGGTATCACAGCGTTCCAGAACTACAAGGTCCATGCGGCAGCATACAGACTTGTCAGAAGGACTTTCTCAGAAACCTGCGAACTCCGAACATACTGTATCATACTGAGTCACTGCTTAGCTTAATTAAAATCATCCTGGTTATCACAATGGGGAAATGTACCTTTAACGATCTATGGCTCGAAGATGCTGCGTTTAGTAGCTGGCTTAAGTCCATCGCTAACAATCGGTAATCAAGCATCCAAACACAAGAAGCGTAAAAGCTGAACAGAGTAGCTGTGTTAGGTGCGGAGAGATAGCCGCGTATCACGAACAGTACCTCCTGCACATGAACGAACAAATACTAATCGCAGTTTTGAACAAACAAAAGGATGTGAAAGAGCCCAATTCAGTACACCACGTTTATGGCTCACGCAGAGAAAGGCGTCTCAGAAACGCATGTACACAGAATTTGCTTCTTTTTGCTCTTGTGCCGACAAATACATACAAAATATGTCAAAATACCTGCCTTGGAAAATATGCTCGAAAAAACTTTTTTTTTCCAGTTATTTGTCAGTTATTTCTTAAGTGAAAGTAAACAGTTGAGGAAAAAGATGCGTTCATCGTCTCTTAAAGTGACCGCGCCTAATTTAGTTACAACTGCTGTAATGTTAATCCAAGAAAATGAAAGAAAAATCATTCACTGCTCTTGACTGCATTACTTTGTAGTTTTAACAAGAATTTATGTACAGTCAAACAAAAAATTCTCCAGACTCCAGATATAATTTATGATATACATATTTTACTAGTAGGTACAGGACACTAATACATTTATGTAAGTGAGTATAAGCAAACTGTGACATATTATACCCAAAGAAAATAGATAGATATAAATGTTTTATCTATCTATCTATATATAACATTTTAGAAGCAATAGCAAATAAACTGTAATAATGTGAGAAATGTTCAAAGTGTCTGAATAAATTTTGGTTTGATTGTATATTTAATTTATACATTAAAGACTATCCAGTGCTATTTTACATTTAATTATTCGGTTTCTGTACCTGGACACCTACAAACTTGAAAAAAAAACGTAAACATTGTGTAAATAGCACAAATAAATAAAAATGAACAAACATACAAATTAAACAATTTCAAACAGGGCCCACTGGTACAACCTTCACCGGGGCCCCGCAAACCCCAGCTACGGCCCTGCCTGTGGGTGTTGAATACTGTGACTAAACACCAATTACACTTGTTATTTTGGAAAGTAATGCCATAAAATAATTGTTAATTTACAATGTTACTTTACAATGTTACAATTGTTAAGTGTTCCTGTGTTGTTGATACTCGAAGGCGAAGGCTTCAGTTTCTTAATCTTAAGAAATAATAGAATAATTCTTTAAATAATAAAACTTGTTACTTTCAATGAAAGTCAACAATAAAAAAAGACTTTTGAAAGGAATTTTAATGACTGAAGTTATTTATCGTAATTCGTGTAGGTCATAAATTCAAATCCTAATAGTCATAAAAAGGTCTTAAAAAGTCTTAAATTTGACTGATTAAACCCTGCAGAAACCCTGTAAATTTGTTACTGTATTTTTAATCAAATAAATGCAGCATTGGTTAGCAAGAGACAAGAGACATTTAAACAATCTTACAAACCACAAATGTGAGTATGTGTGTGTGTGTGTGTGTGTGTGACGTATACTGTAAATGCTATGGTTGATGCATCCTGTGAAACTGTTTAGTTAATGACCCACTGTAATCTAAAGCTCGATATGATAGTTTGAGTTGCTAACCTGACACCACTCATTCCAGCAAACAGATGCCAGCGACATAGATCATGCTCTCTGTCCCTTGACTACTGTCACACCACCTTCTCTCTTTCTTTATACAGACTTCGGAGAAGAGGGAGAGAGGTACGATGAGGCAGATGATCTTTACGATCTAATGGTACGTTTAGAAACTCTGGAATTCCATTTCACTGATAGTTTACCTAGCAGCTGGAAGTGATTTGTCGACAGTGGACAGTCCCTGATCATTATTTAAAATTCCTAGACACGGTTGGTTCGCAATGAGACGCCATATTTCTACTGGACAACCAGGAGGGATTCAATCGACTGTCGATCTTTACGTAAAGACCAGATGACCAATCATTACGCAAAGGCAGGATCTTTCACCACCAAGGTTCATGACAAATTTTTAAACCAAAATTCTTTTATATAAAAACACTTTCCCTTACTCATTACCTTTCATTTCATATATTTCAGGTTGGTTTGTGTATACACTTAAGAAATCTGCAGTGGTTTGATGCAGCAGATCCCGATACATTTTTCCCACGCTGCTACAGACTTGGGGCGGAGGATGATAAACATGCTTTTATTGGTCAGTACTCTTAATTTTTATTGTCCCCTGTTGGCTAATTGTTTCCTTTTCATTTAAAAGATTATTTTGCCCCAAAGAGATTTACACCACATGAACTGCACAGTCTCCCTGGGGCAGTCTCGGGTTAAATGTGTTGCACACAGGCACAGTTGTGACCTATGTTCTACAGTATGTAGCTTTTCATGGGTTGCTCTGTCCTTGGATTGAACCTGCTGGATTGAACCGGACATGATCTTCTGAAAGAAATTGATGTTGTTCTCTTTTTTACAGAGGACTTCAGAAGAACTGCATGCACAAGTCTACTGCTGTATGTTTTGGAGAAGTATGGAGGGGATTCAGAGTGGGAGAGAACCGGAGAGATGTATGATGCTAAATCTCATGGTATGGCACACACTAACACAGACATACCCACATTAGGACTTAAAATTATTCACACATCTTCTTCCCTCCTTTTTAGGTCTGAGCAAGCTGCGTAAACAGCATGCCAATCAGACGGTTGGAACCTCGATAATTGACAATGCATTGGATATATGTCAGGAGTATCTTAACAGTTTAGAACACTGTGACATAGACAACACTTTGGAAACAATCCCTACCCTCTCAGAGCAACAGTGGAAGGTGTTTCTTCGGAATTATTATTTAGTTATTCAGTGAGTATGATTTTTGATTATTATTTATAGTGCACTTAATGAGTCATATCATGTTTCTTTAAAAGTTTGATGGCTGAAATTCTATAATGAAAATCATTTAATAAAACGAAGCTGCAAAAATGTCTTATTCCAAATGTATGCAACTTTCTAACATCAGACAAATTACAGAATTTGTACACACAGTTATGTCAAAAACAAAAACTTTTTGTTGGAGTCTTGCGAGAGCACAAAAGATTTAGAAAAGAATGCAAACATTTTTTATTTTTCTAATCTGTAGAACAGTGCAAAAGCTTTCTTGCTGATTTCGTTTGCAGTGAAGGACTGATGATAGAGGGCTGTGAAGCTTATCTGGAGCGTTGTAAATGCATGCTGGAGCAGATGAATTGTGTTTGCCCTCAGATGGAGACTGATGGATTCTGCAACATCTGGATCATTAAACCTGGGGCCAAGTCACGAGGCAGAGGTGAGTAGGTGAAGACTGTGGAGTAAAAGTGGAATAAAAATACAGCAAAACTGTTTAATTTACTTTGACTTTACTGTTGTAGGTATAATGTGCATGAACAGGTTGGATGAGATATTGAGTTTAGTAAATGCAGACCATGGCATTATGAAGGACAGTAAGTGGGTGGTGCAAAAGTACTTGGAGCGGCCTCTCCTTGTGCATGACACTAAGTTTGATGTAAGACAGTGGTTCCTGGTCACAGACTGGAACCCTCTTACTGTGTGGTTCTACCGTGAGTGCTACCTCCGATTTTCCACCCAGCCTTACTCCACTCATACACTGGATAGGTGAGAAAACAAATGCCAAACATTAGGGATAGTTCACCCCAAAATTAAAACATTTACACATGCAAGTTGTTAAAAACTTTTTGAGAAAAATCTATCTATCTATCTATCTATCTATCTATCTATCTATCTATCTATCTATCTATCTATCTATCTATCTATCTATCTATCTATCTATCTATCTATCTATCTATCTATCTATCTATCTATCTATCTATCTATCTATACATACATATATACACATATATTTCTTTATTTTCTTTCTTTATTTCTTTTTTTCATCCAGTGTTGTTTTGAACCCCACTGACTTTTACTGCAATGACAAAAACTGTTGAACTTCTAGAAAATATATACTTTTGTGTTCTGTAGATAAAACGAAGTAATGTAGATTTGAAGTAACAAGTGTGAGAAAATGATGACAGAATTTCCATTTTCAGGTTGAACTATTCCTTTAAGAGATATTATTTAATAGGCTTCAATTAATCTAAAATGTTCTGCTATCCACTCTCAGTTCTGTACATCTTTGCAACAACTCCATCCAGAAGCATTTTCAACCAAGCCCAGATCGCAATCCTTGTCTACCCGCTGAGTGCATGTGGTCATGTTCACAGTTCCGCACCTGGTTGGCTGCTTCAGGCCAGGATATTCTGTGGGAAGGGGTGGTTGTTCCAGGTATGCAGAAGGCCATTATCCAAACTCTATTGACTGCACAGGACAGTGTGGAACCTCGCAAAAATAGTTTTGAGCTCTACGGAGCTGACTTTATGCTGGGACGGGATTTGCGACCTTGGCTGTTGGAGATCAATGCCAGCCCCACCATGGCACGCTCCACAGGGGTCACAGCTCGACTCTGTCCCGCTGTACAGGAAGACACCTTGCGGGTGGTGCTGGATCGACGCTGTGACCGCAACGCTCACACTGGTGGCTTCCAACTCATATACAAACAGGTACACATACATAATGTCAAGATCACCAAACTAAATGGAAAAAACAAAAAAACATATATATACTACTTAGCAAAAGTTTATGATCAGATTTTTTTTAATCTTTCTTATGGTCTGGTCACTGAGGTTTCATTTATTTGATCTAAAATGCAATACAGTAATATTGTAAAGTATTATTACCACGTTAAAATAACTGTTTTCTATTTTAAATGATATAAAATTAATAAATGTGTTTAATTCCTGTGATGACAAAGCTGAATTTTCAGCAAACATTCTTTAAGAAATTCTTCTAATATGATTTTTGATATATTGTAATTTTTAACATTTCTTATTATCTATGTTGAAAATAGTTGTGCTGCTTAATGTGGAAACATGGAAACCATTATATATTTTCTCAGAATTCTTTGATGTTTAAAAAATTCAAAAGAACAGCGTTTATTTGAAATAGAAATCTTTATTGTGACTTTATCGATTTAAAGTGTCCTTTCTGAATTAAACTATTATTATTAAAAAAAACAACAACAACAAAAAAAAAACACTGACTCCAAACTTTCACTTATAACTTTTTTAAAATAATTAAAAATTGATCGATTTAATCAGTGAGGGGAAAATGTAATTGTCTAATAGCTTTTTGGGTCAAAATAGTGTCCTAAAAACTAACTTTATTTTCTAGATGCAAAATATTGTCTTTTTCTTCTGTCTTCAGGCAGCAGTAGAGGTTCCTCAGTATGTGGGAGTGAATCTTCTCGTAGAGGGGACTTCAATCAGGCGTCCTCGAGCCCCTGTTTACAAGCCTCTTACTCAGTCTCACCCTGATCCGCCATCAAAATCCAGCAGTTACAAGTCTTCGCTCATAAGCAGCCATTGCATTTCTGGTAAGGAGAACCAATCAGAAGAGGTAAAGAAGGCCTGTGCTACCCTCTCCTCCGGTAAAGTCATGTTAGAGAAATCTTTGGTCTTTCAGCCTAAACTGAGGAAACGTCCCCACAGACTCGTCTTGCCCTCAACCTGTTGTGTCCTTCCCAACCCAGCAGAACTTCATCGTCAAAAGCTCTCACACACTCACACCCAGCCCAATCACCCCCCGTCACACAGGACACGAAGCAACCTTCCATCGCTTTACCGTCCAACCCTACCACTGGACGTAATACATCTACAACCCAGACAAATGGTCACCTCCGGTCGCTACAAACATGAAATGCATACAGTTAATATATCTTATCCTGTCTTGCGTATGCAGAAATACCTGTCGCTAAACCATAGACTGTCTATGGACACTTTTACGTACAGAGAAGGGCCGAAGTCATCCTGATGAACCTTTTGAAGAACATGATTTAATTCAAACAGATTCTTGTGTGATAATATGACCTAAAAGGAATTAATAAGTTTTAGATCGCATCAGTTGTATTGTGAGTTTATATTTCAGTGCACTGTATTTAAAACCCATATCCCTTGGCAATCTACTGTCAAAAATAAGAAAAAGCATATTAGTTGAGGAAGAGGATTCCAGCATCTTTTTCTTGAGCACAAGCTTTTTTTTTAACCAGTTTTCTTTAAAAAAATCCTATGCAGAATATTGACTGGTCACTTCCACATAATGTATGCATACTGTACTTTGGCCAGTGTTTGTTAAGTTCCAAAAAAGACCAAAAAGCACATAATATTATAGACCATATTTGGCTGAGATATAACCATTTTAAAATCTGAAATCTGAGGGTACAAAAAAAAAAGTATTGATAACATCACCTTTAAAGTTGTCCAAATGAACTTCTTAGCAATGCATATTACTAATCAAATATTAAGTTTTGATATAATTACGGTAGAAACCTAACAAAATATCTTCACGGAACATGATCTTTACTTAATATCCTAATGATTTTGGGCATAAAAGAAAAATGGATAATTTTGACCCATACAATATATTGTTGCTATTGCTACAAATATACCTCTGCTACTTATGACTGCTTTTGTGCTCAGGGGACACAAATGTACTGTAGTGTAGTGTTTACTCTATTAGTTCGGTCTGTTCGTGAATCCGCACTAGATGGCGCCCGAGGCCGAGAAATCACAGCTATGCCCTTCTGCACTACGCAGCATGTAGTGTTCACATTCATTCAGCAGTTCATTGAGCGACATATTTGACTATACAACAGCTTGAGAATTTTAACTTTTTGGGAAAACATATCTTAAACATAATGCATGGAATTGAATGTAAGATAATACAGTAGTACTGTTTTGAAATACCTAGTTCTGTAAAATACTGAAATGGGAACTTTGCACTGTAGTATTAAGCTTAATGGTGCTAAATTTTGTATTCTCCAGAAACAATCAGGATGTTTCCTTATGAGCTGTTCGTTCAGTGTTACTGGAAACACTAGTGACATTCTCAAAATTGTAACATTTTATGCAGTTCAAATAAAAAAAAAAACTATTAGATTTTAATATAACTGTTTTTGCATTATTATGATGGTAAACCTTTAACCAAACTCCAAACCACTAGATGGAGGTAGCATTCATCTTCGTAATTTTTGTCAAGGCTCAGCATGGGTATAAATAAAATAGTATCTTTACATGCTACATCCACTATGATGGTTTGCTGTAATATGTGTTAATACAGTTTGGTATGTCAAAATGTCTAATAAACAGGGCTTTAAGGACATTTTTGTATTTTTGCATAAACTTGATCATCTTGATCTTCTAAAATAGAAGGCGACACTTGAACTCCTTTAAATATGTGTGTGACTTACGCTCACTTAAGTCTCAATTGTTTTTTTACTTGACATATAATATACATCATTTTGTATTTATTATATTTCGTTATTTTTATCCATTTAAACACATTTTTTATCAAGACATTTTCAGAATGTTTGCATTTGACTGTAATTTAGAGACACTGCACTCAGTCACATATCTTACACAAGTAAATAGAGACATGCTGAAAACTTTCATATCAACAAACACTCGCTTTATACACACCCATGCATAGACACTGTTACAAATATTACTCACTTTTACCATTTAGAAGATCTTAAGATCTTCAAAAAAATGTCTGATTAGGAAAAGCTTATAGTTCAAATCTAAAGAACTTTATGAGGGAATTATCTTTTAGTAAATGTGAAGTTCCCACTGTCCACCACGCTTTTGCATGGCGAAACTCTTGTTTCCTTTTATCACTTTAGAGTGTCTATACTGCAGTATTCCACGGAGGTTGGTGTCTGTGAACTGTGAGGCACAACTAATATGCATCACCAACCATGGCCATAAAAACCCATAGTAATACTTACGGCATGCATAAGTTCTACATTCAAGGCCATACATGCTTAAACAAGTCAAACCCTTTCTTAATTTTTTTTCTTTTTCCTGAATTATTTCAGTTATTTTATTCATACAAATAATTTCAATTGTGTATAGTTCTAAATATATATTTATATAGAAAATAAATGTATTCATGTTTCTGTAAGCCTTGTACTTATATTTAAGTATCTCATACATGCAAGTCTTGACAAGTAATTTCAGAGCTGAAAAAAGTAGGCATGTATGCACACATTTTTTACACTCCTATAGAGTTGTCTTGCTTTTCTATGCACCATCAGCGCTGCTGTGATTTATTGACAGTCCAAGCAATCAGCAAATGTCATTTCTCTGCTTTGGCTTTTCCTCAAAGATTCTTGAATGTCTTCCATGATGGTTTGACAGAAGTTCTTTGGAAGTACAGCATGGCAAGTATTGTATCAAAAGGCTGGAATGCCAGGTCATTGACCCATTGAGCTGTTAACTAAATGGGATGATTAAACTAGGAGAGGGACAGATAGCTGGGAGCAATGGATTTAGGTGTAAAAAAAAGAATCATGAGACTAAAATAACATCTTACACACTTTACATACCGCATGTTCAGGAAAGAAATGACAACTTGATAATTATAAATGAGCAGGATATTGGGCAGAATTGTTCAGTTTAGCGGTTAACATGCTTATCATGAACTGTATAATCAGTAATGCAATCTTATTATTTTTTTCAGTATTCAGCATGACTGCATTTTGTATTCAATATTACATGTTAATAAAACATAAAAACAATTAACATTGTCAGACTGACTCATAAAGTAATTTAAAGTCAGCTGTTCTGGGGCGTCATCTATTGAGTGATATAGAAACGCTAAATGATTTATCAGCTCACTGACACATTGCCATCTGCCCTGTAACCACATCACAAAATATGAACACGTTTCTGGTTCTACAGTCATCTGTTGCAGGACAAAGGAATGGTTTGTCATCATCACTATATTTCTTCCATTTTTCTGTTAGAATGACATATGTTCAGTCAGCTCTTTAATAGTGTAATTTAACTAAAAATGTATTCTTTATTCTTTATAAAACTTTATTCACAGGTCATTATTTACACTCATTTCTAAAAAAAAACTCATGTTAAACCTTGTGAACGTGCTGTCCTGTTCTCCTGCCATATCTTATCTGATTACAATGCTGCTGATAAATTGTATATGTACAGTATCTCTACTCAGAATCTCAATCTTCTCAATATTTTAAATTACAATAAATCTCAAATTCCAAGCCTCTATGGAAATGAAAAAGCATGTCATGAGAGAGCTTTGACCTTAATGCACTACCAGGTGTATGAAGGTTCTCATATGTACCTGTTGGTGTGCTGTTTAAGCAGGTAAAACATGTTGGAGTCATACACTGAAATAAACACCTTCACCTGCTAAACTGCTGTACAGAGGGATGCTGCAGACAGATCATATTTGCTTAAAGTGACTTATGTTCTCACCTTTCAGCATCCCTGCTGACACTGAATAAGCCTGTTCCCCCTTCCTGACCTGAAGGAATGTGTGTGTGTGTGGGTGTCAGTTCATTTCTCACCTATTTTCTCACACTTACTAACATACAGAGTGGCATCCTGCATCCTATTTTCATTCAAGCTATTCCATTTTTTTTAATGAGAATATGTCCAACTCTAATGTGCATGAATATACAATAATATGCTTTCAATAATAATGTGCTTGCAAATCCAACATGTACATCAAATGATATCATATATATATATATACAGTATATATAAAATCAACAAGTATTTATATTTTTCTTAATATATGGTTATTATTAATACAGTATTAAATCTTTATAAAATTATATACTATTATATTAATATTAAAATACTTTTCTTTATAATAATAAGTATTATTTAAATGAATGAAATGCTTCAGGTATACTGTTATGCATATATAACATTGTCCATTTAAAACTGAACATTGCTACCACTCCCTTTTAAGCCTTCAATATACACAGTTGCCTAATTTAAACCACATAACTGTTCCAAATACCACCTCATTGTCACCCTGTCCAAACCTTTGTATCCAGGGCATGTCTAAGCCTGCCATCAGAACAAATCTTATGATAATTTTCTGACGATAATTTTGTGCTTTTGTTAAGTACATTAAAATCCTTTAATAAACCCTGAACAGTTTAAACATCTCCAAATATATCTTAATTTTGATTAAAGAGATGGAAACCAGTGAGATTTAAGATTCTGTCTTAAAAAGGATGGATGCCCTCTAGGCTTGGATTCCAGATGAGTGTGGACAGATGCTTGGGTGTGCCACAAGTGTAGGCTACATGTGATAGAGAGGCAGGAAAAGATGAAGAGAGTGAGTATATTTATGGAATGCTAATCAATGTGGTAACATGACGGATCACATGTTACATTACCAAAATGCAACACTGATTTGACAATCTCCTTGTTACCGCCTCAAATGGATTCGCTTTGACCCTGGACCTGCATTCTTCATTTTAAACGACACTCAATTCGTGAATGTTTGCTTCTCGATTCTTTTGAACATTGTCAAATTATTTATTTATTTATTTATTCGAGAATTGGAAATAACAAACGATTGTTAGAATGAAAAAATTAAATAATAATTTTCGTCCCACCTATTATATTTTTTATCAGACGCTGTAATGTCTCGGCCCCGGGAAAAATAACACATTTGATTATGAACGCAACATACAATTTACCTGTGCAGGTACAGGCACGAGAGTAGAGCGCACGAACTCCGCTATTTCGTGATTTGATTGGCGCGAGAAGGCGGGCAGTTCTGAAAGACGATCCTGAGAATAGAGTGAATGTCTAGTGATGGATTTGGTTAGCTGCGGGCGTCTGAACAAGTCTGGGCTGCAGTACTTTCACTCTGCTAATAGCACAACCAAGGAGATGATTTTATTTCTCTGCTTTTAGTCACTGAGAGGATTTTTGCAGGCTGCACAGTTTTGAGGAGGGAAAAAGTCCGTTGGCAGATGCAGGCGCATCGCGCAGGAGTAGTTAGATAAAATTAAACTATTTTCCAGATAAATAAAGGCTCATTCAAGGGAATCTGACAAATCATGCGTGACTAGGACAACGTCGTTGACGGCTTTCGCCTCGGTGACCAGTTTTGAGTGGTAAGTAACTTATAAGTCCGTTTGTGTTGAATTGAGAGAGCGTTCTGTGGTCAGTGATGGAATTCTATTCAGCAATATCACGCTGTAGTGCCACTGATTAGAACTGATTTAGGATCAGTTATACAGCGAAGTACAGGATAAGTTTATAGAGGCTCTAAGGCAGTAATTCTCAACCTTTTGACCCCCATTGTCCCACCATATTCAAAGGCCTCAACATGTAGGCTTAGATATTTTCTAATGTGTCACGATGCAAAAGCTTCTTCTTATTTTTATTAGCAAAAGATAATGAATGTAAATAATTCACTAGATACATTTAAATTCCAAAAGTTTGAGCAACTGTAGCCTATTTTCTTATAAACATATTTTGTTTAGGACAGTGTGGGGGTCTTGAAGTCTAAAAGTTTGGGAACTAGTGATTTTACACTCAGTGTCAGTAATTCAGTTGTTTAAGATCAGTTATAAGGTCAGTAAAGCAATGCACTGAGGTCAGTGAGAGTTCACTAGGGTCAGTGCTAATAAAGTGCTCTAGGCTTGGGTAGAAAGAAGCGTCAGGATAGAGTGGTGACTCTTGAGTTTGAAGCAATAATGATTTATGGAAGTCATTCTGAAAGCTATGGAATGTCATCTTACCTTGTTTTACAATTTAGAGTGAACACAGCTTAAATGTGTAACTGCAAAATCATAAAGTCTGTCATGCAAAATGTCTGATGAACGTTGCTGATCACTGATATGAAACAAGCTTGTTATCCTACAAAATACCACAATTCTTATTATTTGACAGAACAGATGTGCTTCAGATACTTTAGATTTATTCATTTAGTTCTCATGAGATGTGTTAAAACACATCATCACTGCATATTTTATGTGTACAAAGCTGCTTGGGGTGTCCTTGGCTCCTGTGTTACAACATCATTATCATGTAGCATGCTTCACATTACACAGCAGGTTTGTTAAATCATGCCGGTTTCAAGACCAAAAAGGGAAGAGAGAGGACCTATCAGAAACCAGAGGAAAGGAATCACAACACAAATACAGTTCATGATTCAACCACATGTGCAGATGTTGGCGTTTTTATCAAGATCTTATAAATAAGAAAATGATGGGCTGGTGATGTGATGGAAGTGGAAAAGTGATATTTCCACATCAGCATTATAAACATTTCCAAACTGCCTGTTCAGTCAGAGGAGGCGGGGCATGGCCTCAGTTGAACTTGTGTGATTCGTCACTTTGAATATCTCACACTAGGTAAGCAGGGCTGGAGTGTCTAGGTTACCGTGGACACCTGCTGAACATGCAAGCATGGCTGAAGGGTTGCTCGTGTTAAGTGACTATAGTCAGACTGTGAATGTTATTGTGTGGGCTTTTTTTCTTGTATAAGAGAGTATGCATGTCATTATTAAGAACAGCTGGAATGCTCAGTAGTCTTACGTTCAAGATTTTCTTATGACTGTGCCAAGACTTAATTATATTGCCAAGAATAATTATTTCAAGAACAATTATAAATCAGCACCTTAAAGTTTCCCTGTGTTTGTTGATAACTTGCTCAGCTCTTTTGAAGTCAATATACTACTCTATTATACAGTAGAAAACACTTGGTTGCACATTTTTCACATGTGTGAACAACATTTGGGGCACATAACCAATAACATCTGCATTTCAGTCTCCATAGCTTCTTTGCTTCCTGATTAGACTGTAAGACATACAAAGCGAAGCATGTGAATGGAAATGCCTTGTGTTCATGTCTGGATACTCAGGCGTGTGTTTCAGAATTCGTAAACTACACATTTTTTTTCTGCAATGATTGTAGGGCAAAACTGGATAGATTTAAATATGAAATGTGTTTATTGAAGTGTAGACTTTTACTGGTAGCAAAAACTATCACAGATTTGTAAAATCACAAATTCAAGAAAATAATTAATAAATGGCAATACATGCACTTCACCATGCATTATCATTTTCTCTTCTCTTAGTTAACAGTTTTTTTTCCAATGACTTTGTCTATTTATTTTCTTATTTCTTTCTTTTAAATAAATAAATAAATCCAGTAAATATATTCAGTAAATATTTAGTCTGTATTTTAGTTGGTCACTCAGCTTGTTTTCTTTCTTACTTTTAACCCCCCCCCCCCACCCCACCCCCACCCCAACAAGAAGAAGTTAGTTTTTTCTTTGCCCTCTTTCTATCTATGTTTCGTTCTGGAGTGTGGGAGGCAGACTGTAATGAAATAATTGGCAGTGTGACCAGTGTGACTTTGACCCCCCCTTTCCTTTTGTATTCTGAAGGCGCGATCTCTCATAATTTAATATTTTGAGGATCAACTTTAGTCATCATGTCAGGGGAGGAATGTTTTTAATTTCATTCCTTTCCCTTTTGGGACATCTTCTTTCCAGACCATGAACTATTCCTTGTTCTAAAACAGTTTGAAACATGAAGGCTTTGACTCCTACATGAAGCATCAATTTGAAGGGGGAAAGTAGGATAAAATCAGAGGATAAAACACACAATATATTATTAAAAAAATAAACAAAACATGTCAATGTCAAAATGGCTAATGTATAAAAACATAGTTCTGAATCTGAATTTTACAATTATTAAACATTAAGTAAACTTCTGTGTTGTGGGTGTCAAAATAGCAACTGCTGTCCAGATATATAAATTCAGCTCTATAACATTAAATGTCAGTCACATACATGTTTTTGTCAAAAAAAAAGATAGTTCCACCAAAAAACGTGTCAGTGATGCCGATTTCGCCTTCAAACAGACTCCACTGGTAATGCTGCTGATTGGGCATTAGGTGGTGCTATGAGGTCATTTTCTGCATAGGACAGCTTATAATGACATAAGTGGGTTGACTAAATGATGACAGTCTTTTTAATTTTGGGCTAACTATCCCTTAAGGATATGTTTGCTACTATACTAGCTATATCATACGTTTCCTGTTTTAAGTAAGGAGTCTTCCCAGAGGTTTAGAAAGCTTAACCTTCTGTAAATAACAATTTAGTGAAAAAAGTTTTTTTTTTTGTATAACAAATGATTATACATCGTTGGATACCATAAGAAACATCACTCACAAACCTAGTCTAGTCAAATTCCTCAGACTTTTATGTTAAGCCACACAGTAAATAGCGTTTTTTATTACTAGTAAAAGTCAGGACTGAAATCAGTTTGAACTGGTTTCACAAAATCAAACATATATTATTGCATGTGATATTAAGCAAGAATTGCATTAAATGATGGCTTCATAGCAATGCTCTCTTGACCTCAGGTTTGCAATAACGCCACCTCAAAAAATTCTGTGCAACCATAGGTGCAAGAGCAAGAGTGCCGGAATGCACAGCGTGTAGATGGAGGAAGGGAGAGGCTGCCGTAGACAATCTGGCAGGTCAAACTCAAACGTGGTTCAGTCAGGATACTTATAAATGCTATAATTACCCTTCCATAAACACATAATTGTGACAGTGTTCCTTTAATTAATGCAAACAACGCAGAGAGAAACAAAGACAGACTGATTAAAAGGGAGAGAGTTAAATATAAATTGATCCATGGTTTATATTAATATTCACAGTATTTAAGAATGTGGCCCTGTTGTATTTATTGTGTAGTATACCATATTCAGTATATGCTTCTAGTAATTTTATTGCCATAAGGAATTACTGTTGTAAAATACTTTTTTAAAGGGACCACATCATATAATTTAGTTAATGGCACAATAAAAAGGATCATGTCACTGGACATGTTCACTCAGCTGAAAATAAAGCACACAAAAGTCCCACATGTGCATATGTGGGAGGTTTGATTGTTTAGATGAGTGTTTCGTCTGTTTGTCTGTGTATATATGTGTGCTCCAGATAGACATGTGTGTTGGGATGCTTAAAGGTTTTGTGGAGGTCTGGGTATTTTGTAAGTGGTTTAAAATATTTATGTTGTGGCATTTTGAGATTTCAAATGTGACCAGGTTTAATTGCCAACTAAAAGTCCTCACCACAATGAAGATAATACAGGTAAAATTGTTCTTGTTTGTCCTAGACAGTAGGAGACGCCAGAGAAATAAACCAATACATACTCAGTTATGCATTTCTGACTCAGGTCTTTGAAGGTTTAATGATGTCCGTGTGTGTGTTTTATGTGCGTCTCTGTTTGTCTGTGAGTTTTTAACCTTGTTTTTTAGGCAGGCCGTTTTCCAGAGCAGTCATTGTTGAGTGCAAACCCGAGTGACTCCAAATGTGAACCATGATTTCCTCTCATTACAAGATCAAAAACAGACCCATCTGCTGGAAATATATTTAAAAAATTGCATTTTTGAAAACACTCATTCATGTTTGGACCACTTCAGATGAAAAGGAACAGAACGATCCCACATATTTCCCCTCATGAATAGTAACAAACAAAAAAGTACTAAAAGTGTAAGACGTTATCTACAATGTATGAGCAGATCTGCTGAATGAGAATGTGCTCTGAGTTTTAGCACGAGTGCAAGCAGGAGCCTGTGTGTAAGTGTGCACATGCCTTAACTCTGTTATGGCTCTGAATCATACGATAGCACATTATTTTGAGCAATGACAGTCTGTAACCTCTGTAATCATAATAGCAATATAACAGGAATGTTCTTCTAAACAAATGTTCTCTCTTGAAAAATGCATTCTTCATTGGAAATTGCCAATAATAGAACTGCTTTTCAAACTTGCACAAACTCATCTTCCTCTCAGTCTTTGCCATTTATTTTATGTGGTGGTGATGGTGCAAGCCCCACCTTGCTTCTCTTAATTTCTTGTCTTTGAGCTTTTGCCAGATGTTCATGGTATCTGGGCACTCAGTTCACCTGGAGGAGGAACATTATGTTGCTGCTATTTAAGCTGAAAACAACACAGACTGCTAACTGAATAATCTTTTTTTTTTTTTTTTGGTTTAGATGATATTTCTCTTTTTTGTCTCATTATGTGTAGGATTTGAAAATGGGGTGTTTGCTGCAATGGACTCTGCTGCTTGCTGTGCTGCTGTGTCTCCCATCACGGTCTACAGCTCAAGGTAAAGATTCATTTACTATTTTTAGGAAGTGTTCGATATAATGTTTATGCACCAAAAGTGGAAAGAAACAGCGTTAGGTTGTTACCATTTTTAGAGATGTTACTGTTTTTGTTAATGAATTAAAAATTTAATCTGTGTTGTGCCATCGAAGTCAGGGAACACATACCTGTTTCATGATTTGAAATATCAGCCATTAGAACATGCAGAAACCAAGAATTAATTTCTCTATTAAGATATTTTGTTAAGGCAAAAAGTTAGAAAAATTATTTATTTTACTCGTGCATATTTTGATGTAGGAAAATATTTTCTTTATTATAATTGTTTGGAATATTGTGAAATGTTCACCTGTTTGGCAAGTGTTTATCATGTCCTGTAAAAAAAATTTAAGTTTAAGACAATTTCTGCAATTTCCACTTGAGAAGAAATCTGCCTTTAAACTTGACAGAATTAAAGATTTGACATTTATTGTAATAATTATCAATATTAACCGATAAGAAATTCTTTATCATGATCAGTGTTTTGACCATATCTCTTAGCCCCAGTCAACATTATAACAGTACTATATGAAAAAGGATTATTAATCAATTAATCGATTTCAAAAATGTTCACAAATTTGTTGATTAAGAAAAAAGTCTGTTTGAAAGAAAAAAAAAAGGATTCAAAATGACGTTTGTTATTAGCTAAATGTTTTAAAGTAATAGATTTTATTTTATTTTTCTTCGCATGAACACACATAGATCTGCACATTACTATTGTATTTAATTGTAACTGTTGGAATGAAAAAGTAGAATTCAAAATAACAATTATTAATCACTTGTTTCGAATAATAATCCACTTTTCTCTTATTTTTAATTACTGTAACTATTATAATTATATTTTATATGGTTTTATCCATTAACACACAAAGCTTGGCATACAAAGTAGAGTATGTAATATCAATCAATACACATAAAAACACACGCATGCACACTAATATCTGTTGATATCCAGTATGGGCCCAGTATATTGTGCATCCTTAATTTTAAATTCTGCACTTTCAGTACACTGTACATAGTACTCACATACTAGACAGTTCTCATTATGGGTACTTCCCATCAAAATGCAGTGACTCATTGATCAAATCAAACACAGCAGGTTAATTAGTTTGCTACTTAAGGGCATTCATTCATATAGCTGGTGAGTCACACACATCTGATGACTGGCTGTATACTGAAGTGTGTGAATAAATGGGCCCAGATGTTTTGTTTCCTTGAAATGGCTTCGCAGACTGGGTGGTGATGGTCATTTCCCGTGTGTCTTCTCACCCTGATCCTCCCCTAATCCTTTACTGAATACATGAATTGAATAGATCACAGATGTGAATGCTTATGGAAAAACTGAAGTTCAAGTACGCAGTTTTATTTGTCGTATACACAATGGTACACAGTGAAATGTTTTGTCTAGCCCTTATGACAGAATAAAATGCTTATGTGTAAAATAAAAAGAGTTCAAATTTAGGCAAAGAAGAAAATAAACAGTATAAGCACTGTATGTTTTTCCTATATGCATATTTATTACTGTTAGTGGCTGTGCTTGACCCATTTTTGTTAACACTAATCTAATTTCCGCACTGATGAAAGGATTTTTTTTTTATTTGTATTAATGAAAACCTACATATCCAGACTCAAAAGACTTCTACTCTTCTACTCTAATATTTGTAAATATATCTCTTTTATAGTGGAAAGGTCACAGTTGTTCATATTTATGTAAGTCTGTATTATTTTTTTCTGTTGACAGGCCAGTGCAATAATGTTGTTGCAGCAGACATTGTGTTCCTAGTAGATGGATCATCCAGTATTGGCCGGGCCAACTTTGTGTTGGTCAAGAATTTCATGTCAGGGATTGTCAAACCCTTTACCAGAGTGGTAGGACCCAGTGGCATCCGTTTCGGAACCATACAGTACAGCGATACTGCCAGGTCTGTAGATGAGTATGTAGTTTTGCTGATATTGTTGTGTTGTAGTTTGAAGTAAACATTGTAACGATTCCCTTTGGTTGAAATCTCTTTTTGCAACAGCTTTGCAGAAGAGGAGTTCTTTGAGTATTTTGAACATGTTATTGTAAACAGTATCTTTGTGTTTGATGAGAGGGCTGCACATATTATATTTGTTATGTACAGTAAAGGTTCATGGATGTATGTGTTGATCATGGACATTTGTTGATTATTGTTGTGAATTTTATGATACTCAGGGTGGAGTTTACATTTACTACATACCTGAATGGAACTGAGCTCATAACTGCCATAGAGAATATCAACTATAAAGGTGGAAACACGCGGACTGGTGCTGGCCTCAAATACATCGCAGACAACTTCTTCAGCCCTTCCTCTATCAGAGATGTACCCAAGGTGAGCTGGAGATTATGAAACACATGTTTGACTTGCCATATCTGTAGTTGTGGCATGGAACACAAATGTGTAAATGACTTTGTTTAGCTTTGAGTTATCCAACACAAGCTCTTGCTTAGTATTTGTACACTGACTGTGTACACTGTGTACACTACTGTTCGAAACATTTTGAAATGATCATTAAATTAAATTGATTAAATATGACAGTAAAAAAATCTAATATTTCTATTTAAAAATGCTGTTCTTTTGATTTTTCTATTTATCGAAGAATTCTGATTAAACTGTTTCACAGTTTCCACAAAAATGTTAGGCAGCAGAACTGTTTTTATAATTGAAATCAAAAATGTATGTTTCTTGAGAACCAAATGAGAATATATGAGTGATCTTTGAAGGATCACGTGACACTGAAGACTGGAGTAATGACTGACAAAATATATTAAAATAGAAAACAGTTATTTAGAATTGTAATATCAATATTACTCTTTTTACTTTTATTTTTAATTAAAAAAAATGCAACCTGGGTGAAATTAAGAGACTACATTCAGAAACATTAAAAAACTACTGACTCCAAACTTTAGAACTGTAGTGTATTTTTTTTTACAAGATTAATTCTTTGTATAATAAATACTGAAGTATAGCATACTTAAGTTTTATTTTCTCGACTCATCAGCTTCTTTCATTCTTTCTTTTAGATCACTATTCTCATTACTGATGGTAAATCTCAGGACAGTGTGAAGGAGCCTTCTCAAAAACTACGTAGCCTTGGAGTCAAAATATTTGCAGTGGGTAAGAACTGTTATGTAGAGTGTTCAGCCACTATTGTCATTTTTTTCTGGAAACTTTAGTGCATCTTTGGCCTGTGGATTCATTATGGACTAAAGTTAAAAAATATAGTTTGCTTCTGATTTTATAGTTGTTTCTTTCTCTCTTTTCATTACTCAGGTATAAAGAGTGCAGACCCAGCTGAGCTGAAGCTCATTGCCTCTCCTCCTCAAAGTGAATTCACCTCTCAGATTGGGAATTTCAAAGCTCTCAGCTCATTGCTGCCCCTAGTGTCTCGACGTGTGTGTACAACAACTGGAGGCTCTTACTCAAGTGATGGTAAGCCTTGTCATGCAGTAGACACAACGCAATTAAATGTATTGAATGTATGAATAATAATGTATTTTCATTTAGAACTTTTATATTTTTTAAATGTTTAATTGATCCTGCTATATTAAAATCATTGATTTGTGTAACTGTTGCACCATCAGAAGCCTACAGTGGTCCATCAGACTTGCAGTTTTCAAGTGAGACCACCAATTCACTGAGATTTCAGTGGAAGTCTGCAGGAGGGCCTGTAAGTGGCTATGTGGTCCAGTACAGGCCCCTATCTGGCCTGGGTCAACCAATAACAGCAGAGCTTCGACAGGTGAGAAGAATGCTCATCGAAAGAATGCTTTACAGACTAAACATCTATAAATGGGATAAAAATGACTTAAATGATAAAACCTGAGGAAGACTCAAAAACCTTCTCTTCTGTTCTGAATTTCTTTTCTTACTATGAATATTGTTGGCTTTGTGACAAATAGCTTATTTTTCTGATTAGTAAGTTGTTTGGAGTAAATCATCTACAATTAGTTAAATGTAAATGTAAACTCTTGCTTCAGTTAGTTACAAATATTTGATTTGTCTCTTAGATAGTTAGATAGATAGATAGATAGATAGATAGATAGATAGATACTGTATATAAATATAGTTTTAGTAATTTTAGTACTTCAGCTCAGTGTAGTTATTTTTAAGTTTTAAATTTTTATTTCAACTTTAATTCAGTTACTCAAAATTGCTTTCATGGTTTTAGCTTACAATAACAACAACAGTGGATCAAACAAAGTGTAGCATATTGGTCTCCACTGAAATGTCTTTTTACCTGCAGGAAACAATACCAAGTGACCAGCAGAGCTATACTGCACGAGAGCTGCGTTCAGGCACAGACTACCTGATCACTGTTATTGCTCAATACCCAAGCAGCTTGGGAGAGTCAGTGTCTGGCAAGGCCCAAACAAGTGAGAACTGAACACTACAGAAAATATGTGTCTTTTTTTTAGGATATCTTAAAAAACTCTGACTCTCTCTTTCCCCAAACTACCCTCTAGAGCCTCTCCAAGTTGTGACTGCACTGCGACTGATCCAGGCCGGGTTTTTTAATCTGGCCTTGGGCTGGGACACTCCAGCTGACCAAGTACAGGGTTACAGAATCACCTATGGACCTATAGGTGAGACTGACACACTTCTATATTGACAATAATCAATACTTCTATTGCATTTTTCAGTTATGTTTTACTTCTCTGAAAAGTCAATACCACAATTATAGTGTGAGTCAGTGAAAGGGGATTTTGGAAGATACATTTATAAGAGATAAAGACCAAAAAGAATGACTTGGCCAAGTAGCACTGTAATATATAGTACGTCAAACAGTAGTTGAGGAATTTGAACAAACCCTTAATTCTAAGTGTGAGCAATAGTAATAGTGATTATGGCCTTAGCAAGCACCACTAACTAATACTTTTAGCATTTTAATAAACGGAAGATGGGGAGGTGGGAGAGTGTGTTTTGGTTTCCCCAAGGCAATTTTGTTAATTGCTTAAAGGAGTGCCAGTTTGCTTTACCTGGTTGGTATCCAGGTGTGAGCTGGCAGAGAACAGATCTGTTAGATTAGGTGTGGCCCTATGTTTAATCAGATTAGTATTTGAAGCTTGAGGAAGGTGTTTCAACCTGCCCGTCTTAACCTAATGTTGCATGCAGATGAATAGATGCAGAAACTTTGATTTAAAATTATACTATGTCATTAACTGACTCATATATTGATGATATGCTGTGTATGGTTGGCCAGCTGGTATGAGTTGCTATGAGCTGCTACCGCTGTACATAACCCCAAATGTTTCTGAAGATGTACCAAAACATTTTGAAATGAAACAGGAGACAAAATGTATTTCTTGATTATGAAAATCTATAACAAGGTACTCAAACAAATATATGATGCATTAAGGCAAATAAGAGCTTTCTAATGTATCTACAATACATTTGCTCTTCAAAATAATGAGAGATTTATTATGTTAGTCAGAAGAGAGAAAGATGTCACATTTGCTATAACTCTGTCACGGAGCTGCTCTCAGTTCCCCGGATTCTGCATGTCACTTTGTATAAAGACATGAACATATAGTTGGGTTTTAAAAACTCTTTATTTCCCTTGATGTGGCAGCGAGGTGTAGAGCTGTTGGAACACAGACACACACACTGACTGCTAAGTGAAGTAGCTGTTGATATGCATCGTTTTGTTTATTACTATAAATATTGAAGTTGGTTTTCTTCTTTTTTTCTAATTATGAACTCTTTTTTATTTATTCTTTTGCACATTGTGTGGTCACATTGCACTCTAATGTCTTGGCAGAGAACAAAATCAAAGGAAAACAAATTAATTACATTTTTTGAGGAATTCTAAACTGTTGACCCTCTATCAATATTAGAAACACTTATGTGGCAGTGTTACCTTTTCCTTGTAATTTAATGCCAAGGTAATATAATACAAAGTTTAAATGTTAAAAATGTTCCAAAAAAATAAAACAAATCAGTCTGTGAAAATGGTCCATTAAATTAATGATGCATTGACGTTGAGCTTGCAGCTTAATAAGTGAGTCATGACCTACTGTAAATAAGCAGTCATGCTGATGGATGAGTACAGTGAGTTCATTCAGTAAAGGATTTGTCAGACTGATTTAGACTGAAGTTATTCCTAGGTTTAGTACAGTATTTCCACACTGCAAGCCATAGCTGAAAACATTGTTAGTAATTTTTTCTGCATGGCATAATTCATAACTTATGCTAATTGCTTTTCCTGGTTGATTTATTAACAGGTCAGCCTGCTGCACAGCTGCTGGAACAATCTGTGGGGGCAGAGTCTACTTCTCTGACTTTGGTCGGCCTTAAGTCAGACACAGAATATCTGATCAGCTTGTACCCTCTGTTTCCCCGTAACAGTGCCTCACCCGCTACCCTGACTGCCCGCACATGTGAGTACAACCGTTCAAAAGTTTGGGGTCAATGTTTGTTTTAAAGAAATAAATAATTTTATTCACCAAATATGTATTCAATTGATGTAAAGTGACAGACATTCATAATGCTAAAAAAATTACTTTCTCAAATAAATGCTTTTGTTTCCACAAAATATATTTACTGACATTAATCATGTGAAACAATGAGCACTGGAGTAATTGCTGCTGAAAATTCAGCTTTACCATCATTGCCAAACTGTAATAATATTTCACAATATTACTATATTTTAGATCAAATAAATGGTGAGTATTAGAGACTTCTTTCAAAAGTATTTAAATCTTTCCAAACCTATACTTTTGAAAGGTAGTGTATGTGAAAACACACAGACACAATCTGTCACAGTGTCTGGGTTGTGTTCCCTGGGTTTCCACTAGGTGTCCTCAGTTCCCACAGTGTTTATCATTTATCACTTCCTGTCTCCTTATTTGGTCACCTTCCTCCTTGTCTAGTTAATTGATTGTTCCCCACCTGTCTCCTGTTTCCCCATTATCCTTTTGTGTATTTATACCTGGTCTGTCTGAGTCTTAGTGACGGAGTCCTTGTTTAATGTTGAGGTTATTTCATGTCCGTCATCTTGCCTTGCCTTGCCTTGCCTTGCCTTGCCTTGCCTTGCCTTGCCTTGCCTTGCCTTGCCTTGCCTTGCCTTGCCTTGCCTTGCCTTGCCTTGCCTTCGTGTCTTGTATGTTTGGATATTCTGGTTTTGACCCTGCCTGGACTGTTTATGCTTTTTGGATTGCCCCTAAATAAACCGCATACCTGCATTTGGATCTCTCCCTTGTTTCTTGTATCAGCGTACGTGACAGAAGGACTCCGTCCCACTGAGATCCAGCGGTATGTCTTTTTCCCGTTCCCCAGCCAAGATGGCGGAGCGGAGAGCTAATTATCTCCGGCTGATCGCCCTCCGCCAAGAGGGCAATGAGGTGGGTGCCCTGGCACAGGTGTTCTGGTCCCTGGCCGAGGGTATGGGATACAACGATGCGGCTCTGAAGGATTATTTCAACAGCGGGCTGGATGATCCAGTTTCTCAGGAGGAGATGGGGCATTTAGAGACACTGGAATTCTGGGAACTGAGGACACCTAGTGGAAACCCAGGGAACACAACCCAGACACTGTGACACAATCACACAGTTTCCTCCTGCTGCATCACTAAAGTGCTCATGCCAATATATAAACCTCTGTCTTTGTATGTGCCTGTGTTTGCAGTGCGTTTAGAGGGAGTGCAGCAGCTTTCTGTTGAGACTATCTCGAACAGCAGTGTTCGAGTCCGCTGGACGGGAGTGGCGGGGGCCAGAGGATATAGAATCGTTTTGGGCCCTTTCACAGGTCAGCACATTTTTGAAGAAGCTCTTTTTAATGAAATGCTTCCTAGAAGGTGATAAAGTGATGAATCACCCAATGAGGATTTCTATGAGTGCGTTATATCGGATATGATTTCTCACTGTGTTTTTAGCAGATTCCTGTTTTCTGAGTCTATTTTGTATATGTCTCTTTCAGGAAGTGATGTGGAGACAATAGAACTGGGAGGTGATAGTGAATCTCACACTCTGGGGAATCTGAGACCAGATGCAGAGTACATTGTTACAGTCATCACCCTGTACAGTGGAGAAGCCGAAGGACCAGCAGCCACTGCACGTTTTAAGATAGGTACACAGATACACATGCAGACACATCTACAGTAAATGGTACATCAGGACAGAGAACATTTTTAAAAGAGATGCACTGATTTGGAAATGATTTCTGCATGAAATAGTTAGGCAATATTTCTAAAATCAACCACTAAATAAAATGAATAATCTAAATACCCAGTTAGTGTCTAGAGCATTCATTTGGACAGTTGTGTATTTAGTAGACCATGTGCAGATGGTCTTTAGTTAAGACGGGTGTAGAGAGAAAATTTAAGACAGCATAACAGGAAACAAGATGTGTCTTTTTCCATCTTGTACACATATTTATCATACGCAGACAGTGAGGTGCTTGCTTTCAATTTTGCCATTGACTCACTGTCGGCTAGATCAGAAAAGTAGAACTGTTTTCTGTCTTATGACTCACAGACTGCAGCAATCGAATGCGTTAGGGTGTTTGTACATGCGCATACATGTTAGAGCAGGAAACTAAAAGAAAGGAGGCAGTAACTGTCTATAAATATAACAGGACATAAAGTTCAGAAAGTCATTGTTTTAATATTTTATGGGACATGAAGGGAGATAAAGCTAAAAGAAGTTTAATACTTTTGGCTTTCAGAGCAACAGGTCCTGAGAGCCACGACTACGGGACCCACCAGCATCAGATTAAACTGGAACCTTATTCAGGCCGCCAGAGGCTACCGACTGGAATGGAAAGCCGGAGAGAGTATGAAACTGTTACTAAAGCACACAGACACACTTTAAAAATTGCCAGGATTGTTAAAAATGGAACTGTAAATTCTTACAATACTACGCTTCATTTAGATAATTTTCTGCAATAACACAGTAAATGAACACAGTAATTTACGGAAATTTTATCGGAACCCAATAGTTGCAATGTTACATGGAAAAAATAAGCATGATCAGTCTGAATAGTTAAAGGGGTGTTTGCAATACTTTTTTTTATCTAATATGAACAATCTGCATACATATAATTAAGTTTACATGAATAATGAACTGAAACATGAACTTTGCAGACTACAAAACAAAAATAAAAGTGACTACAGCAACAAGAAAAACATAAACAAGCAAACTATGTCCAGTATGACTGTAGAACAATTGTGTAACACTTTTTTTTATCTTTATGTGGTCCTGCTGACCGCAGGAGGCAGAGTTCAGAAGCAAGAGTTCCCAAAAAGCACCACCAACTATGAGCTCAAAAGTTTGCAGCCGAACACAGAGTACATCATTACTCTATACACACTCTACGAGGGGCGAGAAGAAGCTACTTTCTTTTCAACCAAACCAACAGGTCAGAACAATTATTTGATGTTATTACAATGTGATAACATTTTAAAGATCAGTATTGCAGCTAAAAAGACAAAAATCTATATTTTTCTTTTCATTACTCAATGTATTATTATAGTATTTTTTAAAACTGATAATTGGAAAAATTTCCGGGCTGCATTAAACAAGTTTGTAAAAACGTGATGGTCAATGTTTTTGTTCCAGTTTTGCATACCTTTCATGTAATATACTGACGCATGGCCTGTGTTTAGTAGAGCAGCAAGTTGGTCCTGTCACGAACCTGAGGGTGGTGGATTCACTCGGAAACATAATTCGATTAGGATGGACAGGAGTCTCTGGGGCAACACAATACAACATCATCATTCTTAATACAGAATGTGAGAATATTATTCCGTTTAAATACAATTACAGTATCACAGTATATTCATTGAAGTGTTGTTTTGGGATATATGTGACCCTGGACAACAATTTTTTGAAAGTGAGATTTATATATCATCTGAAAGAATAATATGTATGGTTTGTTAGGATATGACTATATTTGGCAGAGATACAACTATTTGAATATATGGAATCTGAGGGTGCAGAATAATCTAAATATTGAGAAATTCGCCTTAAAGTTGTAATGTAATGTAAGGTAGGAAATGTATAAAATATCTTCATGGAGCATGATCTTTACTTTATAACCTAATGATTTTGGCATAAAAGAAAATAATTTTGACACATACAATGTATTGTTGGCTATTGCTACAAATACACCCTTTCTATGCATGACTGGTTATGTGGTCCAAGGTCACAATATACATTCATGAGATTTTCATTAATGAGATGTGTCGCTATAATGATTGTTTAAATTGGTTTACCCATTTTTTACAGCAAATGCAGAGGTGAACAGAAGAGTTCCTGGGAATCAGACCACTTTTGACCTACGGGATCTTGAAGATGGTGTACGGTATGCTGTCAGTGTAAATGCACTAATTGGATCCAAAGAAGGGGAACAAGCAACAGTGTACATTGTAACAGGTGTGTGCATGTCAAGTTATATCAGATGCCTAAATTGTTCCATAAAAATGCAAATGCTACTAAAGATACACTGTAGGGTATACATAATGTCAGTATATAATATCAGAAAATAACTGCTAGTAACTGAATGTTAAACAGAAACGCCACTGAGGGTGACCAACTTGCGGATAGTTGGGAGCAACAGTCGACGAATCAGGATTGCATGGACTGGTGTTTCTGGGGCAACAGGCTACCGGGTTACCTGGAGACAAAGCAAAAGTATGTAGACGTGTTTATGCAATGATTTGGATTTTCTTTCTTCTTTAATTGATATCACAAAACTTATGTTGGTTTTAATCTGTCAACTGCTCTCTCTTTCTGTTTTAGCTGCAGAGCAATCTCGTGTCCTAGGTGGTGATATCACTACCTACACTATAGACGGGTTGCAGCCAGATGATTCTGTTGTTGTGGGTGTTGCCCCAGTGATTAATGGGGGGACTGGAGAAGTGGTCTCTGTGTCTACAAGAACCAGTGGTTCTAATGGAATTGTTACAGGGCTAAGCGTCATTGAAGTAACATCTGCAAGGATAGTAATATCCTGGACTCCAGTAACTCGAGCAACAGGCTATAAAATAATCTGGCGGCGAAGTGATGGTATTGACAACTATACCTTGAGTGCAATAAATTTATCCTGACATGGGCATGGAAAATTATTTTTTTTCTTTTTACATTGTAGGAGTGGAAGACTCTGAGATTGTACCTGCTGATGTGGTTTTCTATGGCATTGAAAGACTCCAGGAAGGGGCAGCCTACCAAATATTAGTCTCAGCCCTTTTTAACTCAAGGGAAGGACCTTCTGCCACTGTGACGGCAAGCACTGGTAGTTGTTGTCGTCTTTTTGCATTTTCAAAAATGTATTCAGTTAACCACGGTTATTCTGGCCAAAATAATTCACAATATCGATATATCGTGATATCTATAGAAACCTTGGGGAATTTTCCTTTGTTTATTTAGTTTTTCTTTTTACCCAATGAACATAAGGAAACTGATAAACACAGGGCACATGCATTTTCACTTCTTCTTCTTCAGGTCACAGAGACACTGGCTTTCTCTGTCTTCTTCGAAAGCTCCCTATGAAAGAACATCAAAACTGATACTTATACATATTTTTGTACTTAAAAATACCCTGCAACTGTACTTTTGGTATACTTAACTGCTATATTTAAAGCCTGCTAAATTGGAACAACTAATTTTGTACATAAAGCATTCTAACTGCGGAAGTACTTTAATGCTGAAGTCCAACCAAAGATACTGTATACAGAAGTATGATTGCAAAAGTGGAACTATTGCAAGTATGCTTTATGTACACTTTAAATATTTTGCATTTAAAGGCCGATATTATTCAAAGATCATACAATCATTATAAATAGTGACATTAAAACACATTGTAGGTTTAATATTAAGAAATATGCATTGTGAACAAGTAGTACTCCAAAGGAAGATGAATTATAATTTGCATCAGTACGTCTTAAGCGATATGTCAGTAAATATTTGAATAGCTTTGTACTATACTTGGTATGAAATAAATGTATTTTAAATATATTACTTTTTGAATGTCTGACTCTATCCTGATTCTGTGCTTTAGATCAGGCCACAGTGGGTCCCGTCACCAATTTACAGGTGGTGGAGGCCCAAGGGGAGGTTGTTCGAGTCAGCTGGGTTGGAGTTCAAAATGCGACTTCATACAGAGTACTCTGGAAGAGGACTGATGGTGAGATCTTATAGTGATTTTAAACTAAATGCTCACATAGCTGAGTGTAAGTGTCATATCCTATAGAAGGGGTTCTCGAACCTCTCCATGAAGTACTCCCAGTGTTGCACATTTTGTATGTCTCCTTATATCTGACACACCCACTTCAGGTCTTGCAGTCTCGACTTATGAGCTGATGAGTTAAATCAGGTGTGAAAGATGCGGGAGACATACAAAATGTGCAGGGCTGAGTACCCCCTGTACTCCAGGACAGGTTTGGGAACCACTATCCCTATAGGAAAGAAAATATTCATATTCATGTTTGTCTTATTGAGAATCGTAAAATACAAGGGTTTGTGACCTCCAGGGGCCACAGTTCATAAAGTATGTATTGAAGTCAAAAGAAAGCCTCAGCCATCATATATAAATAAACTGTGAGTGCGATTGTAGGTGGAGAGGAGCAGAGTCAGCTGGTTGGTGGTAACGTGACCTCAGTGGATCTGAGGCAGTTGGATGAAGGGGCACAGTATGAAGTGAAGGTTCTGGCTGTAGTTCGGAACAGAGAAGGCCCACCTGTCTCCGTCAGAGTCACTACGGGTGAGTGCTGTTTGTTTCTCTGTTTCAAGTCAGATTTACTTACATGGAGGAGTCATTAATCCGTATTCTCTAGGACTGGGCTTACAATATCGATATCTCATTTATTTACATACAGTACATTTATATTCCACAGAATTAATATTTACACAGTGTACAAAATAAAGACATGAACACAAATGATTGTTTGTGTGTTATTTTATTGTGGCTTGGCTAAGGATCAGATCGAATTCATCTGAGATGTTTCCTTACAAAAGTGTATTGATATCACTGTTTGTTGTACAGGGGGCCAGAGAGGGACAAGAGTAGAGGGTTTGCGTGTTTTGGACTCGACCCCGGGGGGGCTCCGTATAACCTGGAGAGCAGTGAGTGGAGCCAGCTCATATCGAATCTACTGGAGATCCTCACAAGGTAGTTATACAGGCACACATGTAACCACACACACGAACCAGACTCAACTAACTTTATGTTGTTATGTGCTTGCTTTGACTAGGTGAACCTGAATCAAGTCGTCTGATTAGTGGCGATGCAACTTCATACAGCCTTGATGGACTTCGACCCGGTCTGAGCTACACTGTAAGATTGTCTGCTATAGTGGAAGGTCAAGAAACTGAAGCTACCACCATCAGAGCAACCACTGGTACACACGCCAGATTGTATCTTAAATATTATCCATGTCTTTCTCTAGCCTCTTTTATTTAGTATATCTCTTTCTGTTATTTTTTAGATGTCCTGCCACCTGTGACTGGTTTGAGTGTGACTGACAGCACTGAGAATTCAGTCCTTTTGGGCTGGTCATCAGTAACAGGAGCCACAGGATATATTTTACGCTGGACAGAGAAAGAAGGTGATTTTTCTGAAAGTTAAGGAACCAGTAGTGTGTGGTTTAAGGATCAGAAGCACAATTATTGTTGAATGCACTTTTTTAGTGTGTTACATACTCTTTCTTCAGACACAGGAACAGGTCAGTCTGAAACACTGCCCGGAACAGCCACTTCTTACCGTGTGACAGGTCTACGACTGGGCCGTCAGTACAGTTTCACCCTGCAGCCCACCTTCCAAAACCAGGTTGGACCTGAGACCAGCGTGACGGAACGCACAGGTTACACAGATTCTGTCTCTTTCTCTTTCAACTATAGACAAATCGAAATACCTTTTTTTTTATATTTAATCTTTCCAAATTAAACAATTTAGATGAAAATTTAATTAACTGATTGTTAAAGATAATGGCAGATTACTACAGATGACCTCTGCATGTAGTCTATTTTTTAAGTATCATTTTTTATAAAATATACTATATTAGTTGTTTTAGTGTTTATTTAAGGGGTGTCAAGTGATTAAAATATTTAATTTAATTAATTATATGATATGCTGATTAATTATTCACAAATTAATCACATGCAAATTTTTGCTGCACAGTACATAGATAATTAAAAGTATTTTTTTTACTGAGAACATTACTGAATATATATTACAAAAGAGTAGCATCAGAAAGAAATAATTTGATTCGGCATTGCTTAAATAATTAAAATAGATGGATATTAATGCTTTTAATATTGAAATTAAATTATTAGTACTGGGCAAAAATGTATTGGGATTAATCACATCCAAAATAAATATTTTTGTATACATAATATATGTGTGTGTACTATGTATATTTATTATATATGCATATGTATGTATACATTTAAGAAAAATGTTTATATATTTATATATATATATAATATAAATTATATGAATATAAATTTATACATTTAAACACATGTAAATATTTTCTAAATATATACTGCATGTGTGTGTCTATATATACATAATACATATGCATAGTACACACACACATTACATAAACAAAAACTTTTTTGGATGCAATTAATCGTGATTAATCATTACCCAGCACTACAAGTTATATTTTAAAAATGAAATATTCTAAATATGAAAATAAAATCGCCAGTAGGTGGCTCATTCTCATTGGTTCACTTGATTTATTTAAAAATGTGGATTTATTCAGTAATGAAACGATGCTGCGTGTTGCTCAGAATAGTACAACAGTTCTGCTGTGAACTATTTTTGTTTGTGAAATTGAGAAGAACCATATTGACCATACATACCATAATGTAATACAATATTAACTTCTTGTTTATTAAACTATTGTATTAAATTGATATCACATTTGCAATAATGCAAATATTCGTGAAAAACAGCCAAAAACTAAATTGTACAATGATATTTTTCATCATATTATTAATTTTAGAAACATATTGTAAAACTGCATTCTCATATGCTTCATTACACAGTCAGTTGTTGTCCTGCATCATATTAATCAGCAACTGCATTCAGTCTAAGATGGTGTACAGGCTTTTCTTAAATTAATCTCACCAAATTTACATTAAATAGACAACTTAGTTTAAATGCATTTGTGTTTTAACATATACATAACAGATTTAACATAATTTTTTCTCTTAGATAAAAGATCTGACTCTTTTGGTGAAATCTTTTGTGTGAATTATTTCATACAGTACTTCTGACTTTGAAGTTAAGGCAAATTATAGCTTGCAATGAGAGTACAGTGAATAACATATCATTGCACTGGTCAGTCACAGAGGGATTTTTCTCTCACTACATGCTCTCCCTGCTTTTTTTCACATTTTCATTTGGGAAGTTACAGAGACTGACAGATGATCATAGTGATTGATGTCATTTTGAACTTTCACACTATCACTGTGCAATGAATTTGCAAAAAAAAAAAAAAAGTGACTTGAATTCAGCCAAGTGTGGTGACCCATACTCAGAATTCGTGCTCTGCATTTAACCCATCCAAAGTGCACGTGAACAGCCATTTATGCTGCGGCATAAGTCAAGAGTTCATGTCTGTGAAGCTGATATGAATAAATGTTTTACATAAATGAATAAATTATTTTCAACATCGTTCTACTTACTCTTCTGCTGTATTCCTCGCTTAATATGTTTAATAAATCCACATTTTAGTGTGTGTGGGAGGGCGTTTGGATGTTGTCTTCCTTGTCCCCGCATCTCGTGATCGTTCTTGCCTGGTGGGACCTGTGTTGTCTCTGCTTGCCAGCTCTGCTGGATCCTTAACCTCCATCGGACCCAGAGACTCCCAGGTGCAGTTCTGTTGGTATTATCTTAATGTGGTCTTCCAATATTTTAACACATTTTTCTGTCTCCAAAAAACATTGCTGTGAAAGTGCCCTCTTCTGAGAGAGTGCATGAGGCATTGAGCTGGTCAGTGTGAATGAAGTGCTTGTAATATCTGTTTACTCCAGATGGGGGTGGTGATGTACAGTGAAGATCCAAAAGTTCGCTTCCTCCTCAATCGTCATAGCAACAGTGAGACCCTTCTGCAGGATATTTTGACCACCCCATTCAATGACAGACCAGGAAATAATATAGGTGTGTTTGTGTTTTGTGTTTTTTGTTTTCTCATTTAATTTTTTCATTTTATGTTTGTGTCCCATTAAATACCTAGTATGTGTATTTCAAGTTGACACAAAAGTGTCCAGATCATGTTTCAACCCAAAATCATATGGAGTATGAAAATTAGGAATTACGTATTGCTTACTATATATATTGTGTAATGAAAATTAAGATAATTTCTAGTACCCTTACGGACATACTTACTGTAGTTGTTATATGCAGAGGCTAAAGGAAACAGACAGAGTTGTGGATCTAAGTGCAGGTGGTTTAATAAAAAGACTAAGTGAACAAAGAACCTGAAACACTGTGAACATAAAAGTCCAGATAAGGCACAGAGAACATGTAACAGTAGTGCAATAATTTCTTAAATTTAAAAGCAGTACAATAAAATACATATGAAACCCTTACAACTATCTATCTATATATATATATATATATATTTAAGTTTTATTTGTAAGCATGCACCGTACATATTTGACATTTAGGTGACATTATTTTATGTGAATGTGAGTGTGCTAATTTTTTCTGCTTTTATGTGTAGGCCAAGCAATGACATACGCACGTCAGTTTTTGCTGAGCGCACCAGCAGGTCGGAGGTATAGTGTTCCCGGGGTGGTTGTTATTATCGCAGATGAGAAGTCAACTGATGATCTTAGCCAGCCCGCTGCTGCTGTTAGAGTTGATGGTAAGCCACACATAATGAGCCCTAGCACATTAATGTACACAAAAACAGAGCAAACCATCCCGGCTGCTCTGTCCCATGTCCATAAGAGTGAGTTAGCACTGTAATAACTGTCCCTCAGGTGTGACAGTGTTGGCGGTAGGAATTGGACGTGCAGACACTAGAGAGCTGCGGTCGGCAGTGACTGATGGCAGCACTCAGAATCTGCTCTATGCTCAAGACTCAGATCAGCTCTATGGTCTCCACCCCGACCTGGCAGACCTCCTCTGTGGTCTTGCACGTGGGACTAGTGTCACGGTCAGATAAAATCCATCCATCTAGCTGTCAAAATATTGTGTCATTATTTATATATATATCTCACACATATATGTATATGTGTGTGTATATATATATATATATATATGCATGTGATCCTTGCTTTTGCAGTAAAGACGGATTTTGATTTGTTGTTTCCTTTTAGCCAGGGCCTTGTACCGTACAGTGTCCTCAAGTAAGTGTGTACTTAAAAGACTAACACATACAGAAACACCAAGACAAAATTACATATTTGTGTTTACATTTGTACATCTACATGCACCTCACAGGAGATTGACCTGTGTCTTTGTTGCAGGGTGCTAAAGGGGAACTGGGTCAGAAGGTAATAATTGTTGTTGTATAGAATAACTCCAAGTTGGCTTTTTGATAATTTTTTGGTGAAATGTTATGATATGCATCTTGTCTTTTGTGTGTATAATAGGGTGAGAGGGGCAGAGATGGAGTAGATGGAAGAAAAGGCGAGCCTGTAAGTAAATCTGCATTCACATTTAACTCTATTTAACTTTCATCTATACTGTGGGATCCATTAATTATTGCTTAGAAACATTGTTTTTATGTCCTCAACTCAAGTAAATGTCTGTCTGATTGTTTTAAATAGGGTCGTGATGGTTTACCCGGTCGTGAGGGCCCTAGAGGAACAGAGGGGCCACCAGGTCAACCAGGCAGCAGTCTGGGAGTGAGAGGAGAGAAAGGCGAGAGAGTATGTGGCACTTAAATATGAATACACACATATATATACACACAGTTCACAAGTGTTGATATGCTCTCTCTTTCTCTATTTGTTTCCCTCCATCTTTTTCAGGGTTTCCCAGGACTGGATGGCAGTCCAGGTGTTCCAGGTCGTCCTGGTGCAATTGGATTACCTGTAAGAATGAAATCATTCATAATTGTATTAAATGGTACTGTTAAAACAGGTATTTGTGGATATGCTGTATACATAGCATGATAATCAGGTCTGGATGCATGCTAAAAACTCTTAATCTTTTAATTGATCTCTTAATTAATCTCTTAATTTAATCCTCATTAGTGTAGTACCACTTAAAATATTAAAGCTTAAAAGATCTCATGAATTGATGTATAACATGAGTTAATTATCTGATGTCATTCTGTTGTTTTAGGGCATTCAGGGATTACCAGGTGTGAGAGGAGACCCTGTGAGTCCTCATTCACATACTGTACATGTGTAGAAACAAACATACACAAACACTTATTAAATGTTTTGTCTGTTTTGTTTTATAGGGAGAACCAGGCTTTTTATTCCCTCAGGGAAGAGAGAAAGGAGAGAAAGGTGAAAGGGTAAGTGATATTAAAATTAATCTCTAACTGCCCCTTGATTAAGCATTTTATTTATTCATTCACTTTTACAGCATTTACAGCAAGAGCTTAAATTTTTTGGTTCAAGAATTGATATGTTTTTACTACTTGCTACAGGGAGAACCTGGATCTGCTGATGGAGGAGGTTTACCGGGCCGTAAAGGAGAGCCAGGAATCCCAGGGATCCCTGTAAGAAAAGAAACACAAGAAAATCACTCTCACCCGAACAATGACAAGAAAGAAGCATATACATGTACAAGTTCTTCATGTCATCAAGTAACCAACAGGGTTATCACATTGTCTATTTTATGTCTTTCTTTCCTTTTAGGGTACTCCTGGTCGTCCAGGTGTGGATGGGGCGAAGGGAGAGCCAGGTGCACGAGGTCTGTCCGGGCTGGATGGACTCCCTGGGTTGCCAGGCACTGATGGACTTTCTATTAAGGTCAAAATCCATGGCCTTTCTTTTTTTCTTTTTAACATTTCAAACACTTATAACATAAACAAATCCAAACAAACCAACAGACAATGTCCATCTTTTACAATGCTAGTGAAAAAAAAAGTAAAAGAAACATACCAAAACTCAAAATATTACTTAAAGAGACAGCAAAAAAATCCAGGTATGTAGTCCAAACTTGAGGAAAAGCCTCAGTAGACATGTGGGTAATAGGAGTTAAAAATTCTAAGGGAATCATTTCCCTAATAATCTGCCATCCTCCATTTGTCTTTTCTGCTAAAGGTGTCTCTAAATGTGTAGTATGTATGCCTCTGGCCCTGTTTGAATGATGAGTAGTTTGCTGTGAACTCATGCTAGTGTGGACTTTGGGCATATTGAGGGTCTTAATAGCCAAGTTGAAGAGCACAACACTTATCTATATACGTATTCATGAGCTCACTCACCTTCTTTTGGAATTGTTAGAGGTCAAAATAAAAATGACCGATCTACAGTAAAACATCTGCACAGCAGTTAAATGAACCAAATATCTATCAGTAATCTCACGCCATGTTTGTTTTCTTATTTTAACCCAGCTATGAAAATATGTGAAAGTGCCACAGGCATTTTTATCTAGATCAATATTGTTATTCACTATTATATTCATTGTTTTCACTGTTTGAAGTTTCTTGTATACCTTCAGCCAATCATGTACCTGTCTGTTTTTGTGTTTCATAAAATTTTCCTGCAGGGTGAAAAAGGCAGCCCTGGTGAGAGGGTGAGTTGATATAAATTCTTCTTCAAAAGAAGCCAGGGAAGCGAGAGAGAGAGAGAGAGAGAGAGAAAATAATTGCTAGTTTGATAATAAAACAGAACAAATATTATAAAATAAGACATCAAATGGTGTATACATAAGCTACTATATTTCAATAGAATCAATTTCTTAAGATGTTTCCATATGAAGCAAATTTTGTCTATTTGTCAGCATATGATAGTAAACGTGCAGAAATATTGTACTGATTGCATGTTGATAGTCCCAAGTGTAAGGTACATAGTCTTTTTATACTATACCTTTAACCCAGAATCCATGTATTCAGATGGAACGTAAATGTACACTGGTAAAAAAAGAAAATTACTAATTTCAGAAGTTCACCACACACTACAAAAACATTTGTGTTTTTAGGGAATTTAAAAGCAATCCATTATTTCTTGATGTGGAGAAGCAAATACTCAAACAACGTGAGACGTTTTAATAAAATGTTAAAGGATTCAGCAAGGGCACAGTAATCTACTGCACCACAAGAATTCTCTGATGGCATACTAATACAATGTGTGAAGACAATCAGTCACATTTCTTGAATGCAAATGTGTTCTTCTGTCTTATTCTGATTAACAGGGTCCTCCTGGAGTGGGTAGTGGGGTAGCTGCTAAAGGAGATGCCGGTGAACCTGTGAGTGTCTCCATTATTCATGACAAAAGTGGCCATGTAAATGGATGTTAACGTGTGTATCTGTGTTTCTGTGTGAGTGCTGCTGTAAATTGGTTGTGTGTACTTCAATGTGTTTTTGAGTTTTTATCAGATGCACCGAATGGCATTTGTGTGTATTTTCAGGGAAGTCATGGACCGCCTGGTCCTCAGGGCCCACGAGGACTGAATGGACAAAAAGGAGCCAAAGGAGAATCTGTATGTTTTTCTGCCATTATTTTTTTTAACATTGCTTGTAAGCTATTTTTTGTTTGTGTTTTGTAAAATGTGTGATTGTGTTGCAGGGTGAGAGTATTGAGGGTAAACCAGGCCCCCAAGGAAACACCGGAGACCCTGGTGATCGGGTATGAAATGCTTTCACTATTATATTTCACGGTTGTGCTAACATTCCTCCTCATTATTCTTTCATTCTTGGATTTTTGTTTCAGGGTCCCCGAGGACCTCCTGGTGAAATTGGAAGTAAGGTAAAGAACAGAAGTCAGTGCATGACTTTATTGTGGCTTGTGTCATCAAGGTACAATGAACACACTTTCTGAATGCATAATCTATGAATTGATGACGTTTTGTTTGTTGTTTGTTTATTGTTTTTTTCAGGGTGATCGAGGACAGACTGGGCCACCTGGTTCAGACGGAGCCAAGGTGACTACTGTATATGTCTATGCATGGTCGGAAGCCTCTATTTATAAATGTTTCTAGATTTGTACTATATCCCTTGTGCTCTTTAGTGTTCCCCAGGCTTATTTAAAAGCATTTTAAGGTGTGATAAGGTGTTTACGCAATTTTTAACAATGTTTTACAAGAATGTAGCTGTTTGAAAATATATATATATTTTTTATATCATCCTTTGTATAATTCTGATGTTTTTAGGGAGACAGAGGCCTTCCAGGTCCAGCAGGAGACAAGGTGTGCCCTTAAGCTACTGTACATAAAGCACTGATGTACAGTATATTCTTATTAGAGAGCTGTGGATTATGCTGTGCTTGTTTGTGTCTGTTTTTGTTTGTATGCTAGGGAGATAAAGGTTCTGCTGGCCCCCCTGGACCTCAAGGATTGAGGGTGAGGGGCTGCACAAGCCATGATAAGTCACAAGCCATGTGAAAATGCACAAGTGTACATGCATGCTGTAAATTATTTATATGTGCCTTCAGGGATTGTCAGGGAGCAGCGGCCTTCCTGGAGAAAAGGTAAGTTAAGATTTCAGCATTGTTCTCAGATATCTACTTTATTTATTTATTTATGTTTCTCTGTCTGCTTTGAGGGTGCTGAGGGTGAAAAGGGGCAACCAGGAAGCTGTGTAAGAAAATAATATAAATGCTTTCAAATTTATATGAACATTTCATTCATTTGTAATGATCCTCTTGACATTTTTCCCTGTGGCTTTTTTAGGACTGTCAGAGTTCATTTGGGAAGAAAGGAGAGCGGGTATGACTTTTTACAACAATGCAGAGACTCTGTCTATGTCAGATAACAGTATTTCTGTTTTATTCTTAAGTCCTTTTTATATTAGCATTCAAATGGTACAAACCCATTCAAATCAGATTTTTACTGTTGAAGTTCTATTCAAAATTTCAACTATTTTAACTTCTTTTTCTTCCTATAGGGTGAAAGGGGCCTTCCAGGTCTTACTGGCAGTAAAGGAGATGCAGGACAAAAAGGGGAAAGGGTGAGTTTTGTGAATGAATGAAGGTGTTCATCTGGGAAATGTCTGACTGGATGTGATAGTGAGGACATTTTAAGATAGAAATTACACTTACTCTTTCACACTGACTTTGCTTTATCACACATAATTGTGAAATAAAAGCTAAAATAATTTATAAGATTGATTTCAAGGTACATATGAAATTGTGAAAGCGTATGATTGGAATTTTCTAATCTATCCCGCAGGGTGTCCCTGGAGCAGGAGAGCCTGGCCAACCTGGACCTAAAGGGGACCAGGGTGATCGGGTGAGTTTGTCTTCATACATTATATAAACTAGATTTGCATTGCCAGATTAAAAAACGTATAAGGCAGTAAAAGTATTAAGGTAAAGATTCAGTTTTAGGCTTTGGTTTTACATAATTGAAATATAGAATCAGCTGCTTTTGTATAAGTCATAATATTTAACATACTGCTTATTTATTTAAACAGGGTTTCACTGGATTGTCTGGAAAACACGGTGTGAAGGTAAAGTAAAAACTTTCTCTCTCACTCCAGTGACTCCAGAGCATATGTTCATGCAAATGACTCGGCATTAGCCTGAATAAGTTGTCTCTTTTCTCTATGTGAAGGGCAATCAAGGTGACCCGGGGGAGAGAGGGGAGCTAGGAAGTCCTGGTCCACAGGGGCCCATGGGCCCCAGAGGGAAGGATGTAAGAGTCTGCACACATTTATACATGGACTAAAACTACTAAAAGCTGCTTCTAACAACTTCATCTGCAACTAATGCTCATCACTAAAATTTGTTAGGCATAAGTGTGTCACCCTTAACATATCAGGTGTTTTGAAAGTTAGCTCTTTCTACATTAGCCTTATAAATGATCTGCTTTGGTAATGAGATTTATTCAGTGCTTTTTTAAACATTTAACTCCCTTTCTTGTTTTTCTTCTAACATCTTTCTTACTGAAGTAACAAGTAGTCAAGGTAATCCTTGTCTGTAGATTCTGCTCCACACTTGCTTAGAGCTACTGTATTTGTACATCATTCATGACATTGTAATTATTTTAGTGACTAATTATCATAGCTTAGATACAGTAACTATTGTCAGGAAGTCTGATCTGTTATTTTGTTTCTGTAGGGACTACGAGGAGACAAAGGAGAGGATGGCATTCCAGTGAGGTTTTTTTTCCATCATTCCTGTATTTGTGAGTATGTTGGTGTTTTGTACGTAATGTTGCTCTGTTTTTCTTGTCTCTAAGGGAGAATCAGGCTTGGCGGGTAAACCAGGGGAGAGAGGTCTAAGAGTGAGTACACAGATTTGTTATTCGATGCTGCGAATCATTGTACTATTCCAGCTAAATCCTAACAGTGGTGTTTTAATATTCCAGGGACTGCCAGGTCAACCAGGACAGCCTGGGCCAAAGGGAGACACGGGTGATCCAGGGGAAGATGGAAGAAATGTAAGACATATAGCTACCTAAATGTATATTAGCAGAATTTTGAATAAAATAATTAAATCAAATTATGTTAATACAAGGTACATCATTAAAGCACAAGGAATATGAATAACAATAGAATAGATATTACAATAGATTAATAGTGAAACAGGAATATTTAGATCCCCATTTTGTCAGCAAATATAATTTCTTTTTACATCTTTTTATTTGTAGTTGCTTTGAAATTATATATTAGCATTTAATCAACTAAGACTAGCACTTACCTTTTTCCTTTCTTGTCTTTCATATTCTTATATTTTAAAAAAACCTGGCTACGCGTTCTGTACTAGACTAACTGAGACTTGTCATGGCACTTGTATACTGTTGTTGTTCTCTTGTTGATCTGATTGCTTCTATTGTTCTCATTTGTAAGTCGCTTTGGATAAAAGCGTCTGCTAAATGATTAAATGTAAATGTAATATGGTGCCTTGTATTGTATATAACAGCCCTGCAATCTTAAGAGGTCATCTTATTGAAATCCAGGCCCATAACCCCAAAACTGATGTTTTATTGGATAATGAATTTATTGGATAAACAACCATATAGTTAAAAACATCAACCTTGCCTTTAAACAAAACTACACCAGATCAACGCTTCAAGGTTTTTAGAACTGTTGGTTTAGATTATTGAGTTATTTTTGTCTAGTCAGGCGATCAGTACTTTGCTCTGTGCAGGGTACCCCAGGTCCCACCGGACCAAGAGGCCCAAAGGGAGAACAGGTGAAATATCAGAAACTTCTCACTCAACACAATGTTTGGACCTCCACACAAGCACTGAAAATTTCATCTAACTATCTTTATTATGGGTCATTATAGGGAATACAAGGTCCCCCCGGGCCACCTGCTGATGTGGTATGTTTTAAAGCCATTATTGTCTCACTGTACTTTTTCTACAGAACCTGTTTAATTAAATTACCTGTTGTTTTTTAACCCTTTTTGAATTTATTCGTTCTCTTAGACATCTGGAGAGAAACAACTAAAAGGTGACAGAGGAGAAAAGGTACAGTAAAATGTCCATAGTGTTTAAATTCCATCTATCATGCATATTCTGGTTTGGTTATTGTGATACCCTTGTTTTAACACCAGGGAGAGGCGGGTGACCCAGGGGAGCATGGGGGTAAGGGTCAGAAGGGTGAACCAGGAGCTTCAGGCCCACAAGGACCAAGCGTAAGTCCGTATGGTGATCAGACAGTATGTGTAATTGTAAGTAATGGGATTTGTAACTTAACCTATTTGTTTTTAGGGTCCTGAGGGGCCGCGTGGGCTATCAGGAGCCAGAGTAAGAACCTCCTACCGCTTTTGTGCCTTTTAGCTATTTAGAGATTTCTTTGATCTGTATGTGTATCGGTTTGTGTCTGTCTCTATGGCTGCAAACACATTGACTATAAATGTAGTGATATACTTAATCCCATTCAAACACACAGTTATTTAGGACATTGGCAGCGATATTATAACACTGAATTAATTTCATTCTAAACATTCTAAAGATTCCTCATTAAATCTCCACTGTAGTACCACACCAGGAGTCATTATTTTTAATAGCAGATTGTACATCTCATTCTGCTCTCTGTTTTTCTTCTTAGGGTGACCAAGGCGATAGGGGCAGTCCAGGAGACAAGGTCAGAAAGACAGTTTTCTCGGTTTACTGTGGGACGTCACGCTCAATTTTTTTTGAGACCATTAACATGTATTTCAAGACATGAAATACAAAATGTATTTAGCACAACAAACATTTTTAAAAACATAGTAAAAATCAGCTTTGTTTGAGTGACAGATTCGGACATAGGGTGCTTTCACATCTCTAGTTCGGTTCATTTGGTCCGAACCAAGGGTAAACAATTATACATTGTAGCATTTTTCAGCTTTTTTGGTTCCTTTTCACACCACACTGATTGCTTTGGCTTGAAAACAACGCTCTAATTACTGCAAACAGCGAGCGGGCATCGCTCGTAACTTCAAGCGGAGGCGTGTATTAATTCTTCTTAACTGACATGCTCATGGTCATCAGACCAAATTTCTATGAGGCTCCGCACCTCCTCACTACTCCACGTTTGTCCACGAGCTGCCATGCTAAAGTGCAAATTGTCAACAAACTAAATGAGGCAGGTGTGAAAGCACCCATAAAAGAAGGCTGATGAATCAGTTTTATATTTGGGTGGTATTCTTCCGGCACCTCACGATTCGATTAAATTGATTCAGGGAATCATGATGCGATTACTAAACAATATTTGATGCATACATTTTTCAACAGTGCCTTTAGCCCCAAATCATTTAAAATAAATCATGCATTAGACCTAGAGCATTTCCAACATATGTGGAAGCTTTGGGTTGCTTAAGGGTTCTGACAGACGTGAACAGGCTGTTGTTCCTCCAGCTCCAGATGGATACATTAAATGTTTTTTAATGTTATGTTTCTGAAAGTTTAATTTCAGTGTGGCATATTTTTTTTACAAAAAAAATACACTCACAAAAAAGGGAAATTATTTTGTGGGAAAAATGTTTTTCCTAGCTCTAATAATTATGAACAGTATCTAGGTTAATCACCATTGAGCAAAACATTTACCCAAAAGCTTCTAAATATTGAAATTGGGCTTACAATCTTTGTATTTGTATATGATATACACTTTTTTTTGATATACACATTTTTCTTAAATCTCTTATGTTCAAAAAACTGCATTTATTTCATCAAAGTATAGTAAAACCATTAATAGTGTGAGATATTTTTACAATTTAAAATAACTGTTTTCTATTTCATTGAATTATGAAATGTAGTTTATTCTTGTGATGGCAAAGCAGACTTTTCAGCAGTCATTACTCCATTCTCCAGTGTCACATGATCCATCAGAAATCAATCTAATATCCTGATTTGGTGGTCAAAAATAATTTCTTATTATGATCAATGTTGAAAATAGTTGTGCTGCTTCGTGTTGTTCTGGAAACTGTTATACGTTTTTCAGGATTCTTTGATGAATAGATAATTCAGAAGAACAGCATTTATTTGAAATAGATTTTTTGCAACAATGTCAAAATCTTTACTTTCACTTTTGATCAATATAATGCATTTTTGCTAAATAAAAGTATTATTTTCTTTGAACATTTTTTACTGACTCCAAACTTTTAAATAGTTAAATAGTAGTGTATATTGTAAGTCTTTTTTTATGAGAAGCCAATACCAAGTACTGGCAATTACTTTTTGAATGTGCCATCATAATAAAATAAGCAGCTTCCTTAAATATCTCTTCAAAAGCGATTGTAAGCACCCCTGCAAAAATAATTCTATTTTAAAATGCAGCAATGACAATATTTTGAAAGTGAGTGTCATAGAGCAGTAGACAGCTGAAAAATGACTGAAATGGTACAACTGGCTGCATTAATCAGTGTTAAGTATAAATATAACTGCTAAGTCATGGATCTCTCTATACTGCAGAAGCTGTGACACACTTCATTATGTCAGGTTTTACCTCTTGGGGTTTTAAATAGCAGGTCTCACCAGCGCTGCAATTATTTGTTATTGGCTGTCTGGGAGACTGTTTAATCTCTGTTTAACATTTGTGCTACAGAATTGAAACAAGGCTTTGTTTCGTAATGGGAGGAAATGAGAAAACAAGATCTCAGTGATGTCTCGAGGAATAATGTAAACCATGTTGTGGCTATCTGCTTCCTGTCAGAGAGACGTATAGCCAATTAGTTTATATCTGACCCTTGTATACTTGTACCAGTCCTCATCTAATTTATCCTTTTGATCTCTGTTCCTTTCATAATCATTGTGTAGGTTACTTGATTTATTTTTATTGCATTAATTAAGCTGATGACTGCTGTTTTGGCATGCATATGTGTGATGCTGTCAGAAAGGTGTTATTAGTGAAAAAAATTGGATCTGTCAGTAAACCCATTCTCATTATTATTCACAACTCAATGCTGAGCAATCTAAAACTGACAGTGGGCACTGACATTGACAGTGATGTTGAGTGTTTTTTGTGTATGTGTGTGTCACATAAAGAAACAATCAATATTAACTTGTCTATGTCTGCATGGTGTGCAGGGAGAAAGAGGAGCGGCTGGTTTGGATGGACGACCCGGTCAGGATGGGAAACCTGGGCCTCCTGGAACTCCTGGATTACGGGTCAGATTGCTTCAGTCCTTGCATTAGGTTCATATTCAAAGGATCTAATCAGTCTGAAACCTGCTGTAAATGTTGTGGGTTTTGTAGGGTGACCCCGGAAAGCAAGGGGATCCTGGAAGAGATGTGAGTACTCCAGTCTCTCCATATGTCAATTCATTTGTTCGTTGCATCATGATGTTGTCACTGTTTGCTGCAACAAATAAATCCAGTATTTAATCTGTTTAACATTTAATTGCTTCCTAGGGCTTGGCGGGACTAAGAGGGCCTCAGGGGCCTCTAGGACCACCTGGGCCCCCGGGAGATAATGGCACACCTGTGAGTAATAACAAAGCTTTATCTATTGCAAGCATTTATCCATACAAATTCACATACTGGAGCATAAGCAAATGTTATTACATCAATAAAATGTCATGCTTTATTCCAGGGTAAAGCAGGGCTGGATGGGAAACCAGGACTGCCTGGAAAACCTGTAAGGACTGATGAAATCTTAATGAAAACTCAAAATCTTTTCAGAAACCTTTGTTGATATACTGTATATCAGTAGCATGTGTTAATTTCCAAGCCAGCACTTAAATCCTGAGGCTTTCTTTTGTTATCAAGGCTCAATCTAGAATGCAGCTTGCAAACTCTCGTTCCAGTTTAGTAACCACACCACAGCCCTTGTCCTCCATAAATGAGACGATTAAACCATCCTGCTGATAATAAATCACCCTCTTAGCACCCTAATGAGCTTTCAGTGGGAAGTAACTGTCTAATAAATGCTTTATAGTCAAAATATGTGAGGAGTTTCAGTCAGCAGTGTACTAATGTTAGGTTAACCTGACTCAGATAGATTGCACTGCTGGAGCTGAGCTTACGCAAAACGCGCTCGTCCTGCAGTTTCTTCTGATTTACTGATCATAGCCCTGAACCAGCTGTGGTAATTGCAGGAGCTATATTGGGCTGGATGAAGCCCATCATATATCTGTAATATGAGGTTGCATGTCGCGCGAAGCGTTTAGAAGAGAAATTACTGCTTGAATGAGCCGCACAAAATTACAAGAGTTCTCATACCAAAACAGGAAGAGCTGATTACAGGAAGTCTTGATTACAGAAATTATGAAAACGCGCCTTGCACTCATCCAGATGTCTGTGTTTAATGCCTCGTTTTCTATCAAACTTTTTCAGGGCGAGGATGGTGTGCCAGGAGAGGATGGTCGAAAGGTAATAAAACACCTATTGTTGAAAGCTTGTGTATGATTGTATTTTAATTTTTGATAATTAGCCTCTGATCAAATCTGGTTATGCCTTCTTTGCAGGGAGATAAAGGAGAGTCGGGGCCTGCTGGAAGAGATGTGAGTCTCTTGTTTTTATCTTCCTGATCATCCTGTTCTCACTCTCTTCCTGCCTGTCACAGCATGAGACAAGTCCATCACAGCTTATCATACTCCGCACTACATAACACTTTCAAAATGTATATTTTAACTAAGGCTTCTCTGACATCTTTTATGTAAAATGTTATTACCATTATGTGGATCGCATTCGCTATGTGGCATCAAAGGTAAGCATGTAACAGGTTTGTAAAGGCTGTTCTTGTTTTTAGGTGCCACCTGATAATGTTTCATTTTGTACTCCTTTTCTGTACCTGCTCTTTTCTTCCTGCCATTTGTGGCCACATGACTCAATGTACTCAGATTTTGTTGTTTTCTGTGATTCAGTCAATATCATTGTCTCTCTGCCCTTTTTACTCACACAGCTAATTTTCCCATCAGCACAAATCAGATTTGTTGTTAAATGGATGTTTTCAATCATAGAAACACACTCGCAAACATATACACACACTCTCTCATGAATTTTAAATGCGTGGATGCTCTTCTTCCTGTGCTTGATGCCGAGTGCAGTCAGTAATTATCAGTCAGCAGCCTTATGGGAGAAACTCTTCACTGATGAGTTTATTTGATGTGCAAATTTATGCCCATTAATTAAGAAATTAATTTGTATCATGGTTATTTCTCTTATCTCCCTCTCCCTCTCTCTGTTTCTCCCTCCTCAGGGTCGAGATGGGTTGAAAGGTGATCAGGGGATTGCAGGACCTATTGGTCCTCAAGGTCCCATTGGACCCCCTGGAGTTCCTGGAAATGTTGGACCACCAGGACCTGTGCGTTTGTGTTTGTGCATATGTTAATCACATGTGAATTCTGGAGGAAGCTAAATTTATGCAAACAGCTGTATATCTCAATCTTTTTTATTTTTCAGGTGGTGTATGTTAAAGGGGAGCTAGCAACACCTATTCCAGGCCCCCAGGGCCCTCCAGGAGCCCCTGTAAGTAACATCCACCATTGCTGGCTCTACAGCAGTAAAAGTCAGTTGTCAAAGACTAGTTGATTTTTTTTCTAAAAAGCAAAAATACATAAAGTTTTCTTCAGAAAAAAAGCCCAAGTACATACATCGAATCACTGTTTGAATGAAATACAGACAAAATGAGTGTAGCTGTATATTGTGACTTTTATATGCATTGCTTTTTATCAATCAGGGAGTACCTGGAATTCCAGGAAATGCTGGACAAAGAGTAAGTTTGTCTGTGTGTTTGCAAGTAAATATGTTGCTGTTATATATCATGATGCAAGTTATAATATTGTGACCTTTGTAGGGGGAGAGAGGTCTGCCAGGCTTGAAAGGAGATGTGGTGAGTGTTTTTACGAATGTGTATTTTAGTGGTCACTGCTCTCAGAGCTGACACAAGGCAGTTCCCTCAGCATACCTGACTGAAATAATTCAACTCTTTCGATTGACAGGGTGTTCCAGGAGAGGATGGCAGACCAGGAAATGTAGCGGTAAGCAAAACGCTCATGCACAAAGCCACACATGCATTGCTGGCAAGATGACTAATGTTGTTTTTCCCTGTTTTGTCATAGGATGTGAAGAAAGCTTTTTCAGAATTTGGCATTGAGGTACTGAGAAATTTATCAAAATGATTGACAGAGTTTGTATGTAGATGTACTTGTCACCCTCTCCCCTGTTCTTTGCATATACTTTTCACTGCAGGTCATAGAACTGAAACTATTAATTGATATCAGAATGCTTCTGTCATCAAAGTTGAATGAACTGATGAAGGGAAATAGGGGTGAAAAAGGAGATGTTGGACCTAGAGGCCCTGCAGGAGCAGATGTGAGTTAAAATCATGCATATGTGCTATAGAGTGGTCTCTGGTAGTTTAATAGTTGGATGAGTAGTGTGTCATGGTACCTTTTGCAATGAAAATCATCCAAAAACACATTGGGCGCTGACCATGGTGCTGAAATGTATTTCTGGTTAGAAAACATCAATCAACTCTATATTTCTTTCTTGTGTCATCCTCTCCTCTTCTTTCTGTTTTAAACCTTGTTTTTTCTTCCTTGCATACTGGCATTCAGGGTGCAAGGGGTTTTCCAGGTGAACGAGGTGTGAAAGGAGAGCAGGGTGAGAAAGGGCCTGCTGGCCCACAGGGTCCTCCAGGCAGGGCAATTGGAGAACGAGGCCCAGAAGGTCCACCAGGACAGGCAGGTGAACCTGGAAAACCAGGAATACCAGGAGTACCAGGACGAGCTGGTGAACTTGGAGAGGCTGGCAGACCTGGGGACAAGGTAAAGAGAAGAAGAGTATTGGTATTTTGTTACTATAGCTGTTTTACGTCTTTTAGGAGATAAAGAGCTGAATAAAGAAAACACTTGATATAAAGTTATTGTAGAAATTATATTAAACTTTGTCTTTGTTGCAGGGGGGAAAAGGGGAGAAAGGTGACGGAGGGCCAGCTGTAAGTACCATTACTACAATTCATAGCAGCTCACGCAAAATCCAAAATTAACTTTGCCTCACTTGCTAATGCCAGTTGAATTAAAATAAATAAATAAATAAATGCTCGCATATGGGGTTTGTTTAAACCCTACTTTCTTGTTTTCATATGGAATAAATCTTCTCTTGTTTAGGGTCCAGCTGGATTGCCTGGCCTAGGGGGGGCTCCAGGACCAAAGGTAAAACAAAATAAAGCTCACATTTGTAGTGCACTAAGGAAAGTTGAGAATTGAATTTTGTCAATGTTGTGTGTACTAACATATTGAGCATGTTTTAGTATTAGATTTGCTCCATCCTTGTCTGTTTTTAAATCTAGGCTAAAAACCTATCTTTTTGATTTAGCATATGGCTAAAGATGAAATGTACTGTTTTTGTATTGTTTTTATATTTGTATTGATGTAAAGCACACTGGTCAACTGGTGTTGTGTTTAGTAGTGCTATAGAAATAAAATTGACATTGACATGTGTGTGTGTTTTAAGGGAGATTCTGCCTCTGCTCAGAGTGGTTTGCCTGGTCCGAGCGGTCTTCCAGGTCCCCATGGTATCAGAGGAGAGGCTGGTCCAGTAGGACCTCCTGGACCTACAGGAGAGAGGGTGAGGGTTCAGAAACATTTATCAGAGTCCATAAAAAGCCTTAAAAATTCTTAAATTTAGTTGAATTACCATATTTTCCGGACTATAAGTCGCACTTTTTTCATAGTTTGGCTGGTGCTGCGACTTATAGTCAGGTGCGACTTATTTATCAAAATTAATTTGACATGAACCAGGAGAAATTAACCAAGAGAAAACATTACCGTCTACAGCCGCAAGAGGGCGCTCTATGCTGCTCTATGCTCCTGTAGTCTACACTGAGCAGCATAGAGCACCCTCTCACGGCTGTAGACGGTAATGTTTCTCTTGGTTCATGGTTCTAAATAAATGCGACTTGGCTGTATGTCACGTCATCTAAGTATGGTGACCCATACAAGGAATTCGTGCTCTGCTTTTAACCCATCCAAAGTGCACACACACAGCAGTGAACACACACACACACACCGTGAACACACACCCAGAGCAGTCCAGTGCGAACACACACTTATAGTCCAGTGCGACTTATATATGTTTTTTTCCTCATCATGGCGTATTTTTGGACTGATGCGACTTATACTCAGGTGCGACTTATAGTCCGAAAAATACGGTAAATTTAAGGCGATAAAAAAACCTTAAATGGTACAAGAAATTCTTACATTTCTTAAATTTGGGCATGGAAAGACAATTATTGTAATATAGCTCAATGTGACAATTCAACTTCAAAAGGATGCAATTTCACTGAAGAAATTTGAGCACTGTACCTTTCAAAGTCAGGTGTTGCTGCTTTGGGTTCTGCGATTACCGTGGAAACCTCTATATTTCTGTCGTTCTGAAAGTGCCTCCTGCTGGCAGAGAATGAATGTGCAGACCATTGCCATACCCTGCTCATATGATAATAATTTTATTTGTGTAGGTCTTAAAAATGTCTTAAAATATCTTCAACTTAATTTAAATAATCCTGCAGATACGCTGTTTATATGTGTGGCAACATGCTACCTTAAAGGTTTGTGACCTTAGTTGACGATCTGTGATGTGTCCCTCTCAAAGGGCTACACAGGTCCTCGTGGGGAGAAGGGAGACAAAGGAGCCAGTGGAGAAAGTGGAAAAGATGGCTCCCCAGTGAGTATACCTTTTTATTGGCCATAACTAACAATATAACTTAGTCTCTATTAATTTAATTTTACAATAAAACTGTGGTACTTTTATCTTAGGGAAGTCCAGGAGAGCCAGGAAAACCAGGGCCGGATGGGAAGCCGGTGAGAAACAAATTCCAGTTGCTATGTTGCATTTTATTTATTATTAAAATGAATTTTAATTGCTCTGTCTAATTAATGTTGATGTTATTGTTTGTATCCTAAGGCAAGCACCGCTATTAGTTTTCATTATACTTATTAGATATATCACTAAGTATTAAACTTGTGTGTAACTTATCCCGCACAATTTGTAGATAGTGTGGCTTGTTGTGGAGAATTGTGCTGTTACTTTTTTAAGTGATGTGATAGTTTTTGTCTGGTGGATGATAAAACGGGCAAAAAAAAGTAATAAAAACTGAAACTGTACTGTATATGATGCTGAGGGACCTGATACTTATCTGTGAACCAGAATGTCCTTAGCACAGCCAGCCATCACCTTCCGATGATGCCTAATGCATTCCTAGGTATGATAAAACGGTCATGCATATCGGTCTACTGTAATTACAACAAACCACAGTAAGATGACCAGAGAACGGTGAGTCCCACAAATATTGCTCTCAGTTAAGAGCCTGGTAATGTTTTGTGAACTATGCAGGACTTTAATACCAGATTAAAATTTAAGTTCAGATTGCTTTTCATCACTTACTGTGATAGATTAGTCAAGTATGTGGTATTGTAGTAGCCATACAGTATGAAAACATGCTGTCACTCATAAAATGGAGATGAAAAGAGAGTTTAGTATTAGTGGGTAGGAGGAGAGTTTGACTCTCACTCAAACATTTATTTATTCTCCTCCGGAGCAGGGTTTGAAGGGAACGGCCGGTCCGCAAGGCCTACCTGTGAGTAACATCATCCTAAAATGGCAGCCTCTCTTGGGCTTGCCATTGTAGGAAAGCCTGGGGATCTGATGCGAGTACTAGTTCTTGCTGTGAGCACTAGCTGACTTCCTTTGCCTGAAGCTCCATAGATAAACGACACAGAAGTAGCAATGCAGCACAGCTTCTATCCGCTAACCACTCTGTCTCCCCTTTTGCTCCTCCACTCCTTTTTGTAATCCCACTTCCTTCAACTTCTAATTCCACTCCACCTGAAATTTGGACCATCACACCTCTGCTCTCTCTACACTTCCTGTCCATCCATCCCTTCCTTCCTCTCTCTAGGGCTTGCCTGGGTTCCCAGGAGTGCTGGGCAGACCGGTAGGTTTTCTGTGGCTGGGAGTGTAGGCTGCTTTGCTAACACTGGGAAGGGGGCCGTCCTTGTCTCTGTAGTTTGTTTGTGTGTATTTGGGCATTCATGTATGTCTGTTAGATATTTGAGTGAGTTTGGAAGTATATATTTTGTTTTATGTCTCTGTAAGCAATGTGAATGTAAGATTTATACACTACCATTCAAAAGTTTGGGGTCAGTACGAAGAAATAATACTTTTATTTAGCGAGAATGTATTAAGTTGTACAAAAGTGACATTAAATACATTTAATACATTGCAAAATATTTCTATTCAAATAAGTTATGCTCTTTTGAACTTTATATTCATCAGAGCACAACTCAGCATATTAGAATGATTTCTGAAGGATCATGTGACACTTAAGACTGGATAATTTAGTTTTGCCATCACAGGAATACATTACATTTTCAAATACAGTAAAATAGAAAACAATTATAATATTATATAATGTAATAATATTGACAATATTGGTGATCAAATAAATGCAGCCTTGGTTTGTATAAGACATTTCTTTCAAAAATAGTTTATAAATCTTACTGACCCCAAACTTTTGAACAGTAGTATATGTGTCCAATGTTTGTACAGTCTTTGAACGGACAGACATATTGTAAAGTGTACTTTTGACAGAGTTTGTGTGTGCTGTTTATATGTGCATGTGTGTATCTGTGTGCTTATATATTTGGTATGAATATCAGGCTGATACAAATATAATTTTGAACAGGGGAATCCAGGAGAACCAGGAATAAGAGGACCAACGGTATGTATATTCAGTTTAATGTACATACTGAAATTAAAAATCCTTTTTCTAACCTTTGGTTTGATATTTCAGGGACCTATGGGCGGAAATGGACCCCGAGGGGCTCCTGGTGTGAAGGTTAATGCTGCATTATTTGACATGGACCCTATAATTTTATTCATTAGCAATCATTTTAAATCAACCATAACAGCTTGATTAATCAACCATGGCAGCATGAAGTTATTTTGTCCCTATTTGTGTCCTGATTTCCTCAGCTTTGGCATAGCTGATGCAAATAACATATAAAATGTGTGTGTATATGTTCACATGTTTGTGTGTGATGTTTAGGGTGACCAAGGAGAACCAGGCATTGGAGTTCAAGTAAGTTTTCCAGCTGAGTAGCGATGAACACTTTGCTTCAGGCGATTTGATACACAGCAATGTGTGTTTGGAGTTACATAACTAACCCACCAGAGTATACTCACTCTTCAATCGTTCCTCTTCATTCTTCAAGGGCCCTCCTGGACCTCAGGGCAACAGAGGGTTACCTGGACCTTCAGGCACTCCAGGAGCAATAGTAAGATTAAAAACTCAATATTGGAGTCATTCCAACAGCTCATTGGAGTCTGACCTCTGTCTCTCCACAGAGGTCATTAGATAATCTCTGCAGCTCCAGTTTAAAGCCTCTTCACATGCTCTGTTTCTCTGTGCCTTATTTATCCTTGACTCTTGTAATCTTCAGTTTGCCCTTACATTTCAGAAAGCAAAATGTTTTTCCTCCTCGCGTAGGCCTATATCAGCACTTTAATATCAGTGTACTGTTGATGTTCAATAGATCCTGTGTGTTTTATATATACATATTGCCATTATAGATAAGGGTGATTTATATTTGTCTGAGTAGGGATGAATGCAGCACTTTCTAATGTTTGCAGGGACCTCCAGGGCCTCCAGGGCTTCCAGGACAAGTGGTGAGTAAATAAACATACCAGACCAACATGTATTACAGAGCATTTCAAATCATGAAGAATCCTCTATTACAGTTTTCCCTCTTCAACTAATTGGTCAAATGGCGAAGGTGAGGCAATGCGTGGTTGAATCAACAAAAGCCAAAATGTATCAGCTGTGTGAGGCACTTGGATTTGGATTTGAAAAGCAATATAGCTGTTTCACAGTGCAGTCAGAACTGCTTCTATGAGGTGTGAGAAAGATTGAAACTGAACCGCAATTCACTTTCTCGGATGGGCACACTCGGTTTCGGTCAGGTGTTTTGTGCTGTTTCAGGCACAATCCAATTATGATATTTTGATGCACGTATTGCATGGAAGTCTATCATATTTTGCAATGCTCAGACCTAGTATATATAAAGTGCCTCTGTTCTCCTGTTCTTTTGCTAATACACATACCTGTACATAAACATTTAATAAACTATATATATGTATACACACACACACACACACACACACACACACATATATACATACTTATGAATATATATATATATATATATATTAACCTATATAACACAGTATATATACCCACATACACACACGTTTTTTTTATGCATTTTCTCTGAGATTTACAGCATGCATAAACATACTTAAGTGTATTTTTACTTGATTAATTGTCATAATTAATTGTGTATTAGTTGTTTACCTATCTAGTTCAAAATTATAGCCTAACTAAAGATTAGGAAGCAAATATCATTGTACCACAAAAGTCAGTATTCTAGAGCCAAAACAAATATTTAATGTTTATGTGATGCATTCAGTTGCTCTCAACTTCAAAACACTCAACTTACACTTTATAAACTGGATTTTTTTTCAGTGTTTAGAATCTTTTCACTTAAACAATGTAATCAACAGATTTTCTGTTCTTAAACATTTGTATCAGAATATAGATTTTATAATATATATATATATATATATATATATATATATATATATATATATATATATATAAATGGAACATAAAACTTATACTGTATAATGTATTGATTAATAAATAAACTAACACTGGCAGCTGTTTCTAGCAACAAATGTTGACATTAGTATCTGATTCTAACAACAAGGGAAAAAGTAGAAGGAAAAATGGCATGCAATACACAATATTCCGTTACTTTATTTGCAGGATTTATATATTACCAACACAGAAATGGATTTTGTTTGTGTTTGTGATGAGTGATAATGAAAACTGTTGTTTGCTGACAATGTGACTGTGAGGCATGGCACTCATTTGAGTAACAAGGTTATCTTTGATTAACATGATGGCATAAACAGGGAGAGGGGGGCAAGCCTGGGTTCCCAGGGAGAGACGGTGTTCCAGGAAAAGATGGCCTGCCAGGGTTATCTGGGAAACAGGCGAGTGATCATATGCCCTTGACAATTACAAAGATATGTGGTAATTTAATTATCTTCTGCATCTTTTTTCATGTTCTCTTTGCTTCTTTCTTTTCTTCCCTACTTAACTGCTCTCTCCATCTTATTACTCTGTCACTTTCTTTTAGGGTATCGCCGGACCCATTGGCCCCCCAGGATTAAAAGGAGAGCAGGGAGACATCGGTCCACCAGGAAAGGTGCGTCCATATGTGCATCTGCATGTGTGGATTTGCACGTAATGTATAGTTTGACTGACACTATGCTTTTAATTCCCACCGTGCTCAATTTATCTCTCTCCCTTTATTTCCACTGTGTTCTGCAGTCTGTCACTGGACCCCCTGGAAAGAAGGGTGAGATGGTGAGTTGTTGCCATGGTTACATCATAGCGAACACTGTGTGAAGATCAACCTGTCTCACCTGCATGACAGGTAATGTTATAGCAGCATGTACGTGAGCTCTTCAATAGATCTTTCAGTGTTGTCATACCTAAATGCCAACTGAGGAGCGGCACAAAGTATTGAAGTAAATCACGGACAAGTGAAGACTTTAATTTGTTCAATCCAAGTAGAGAGGCTCTGTTTTATGTGACTTTAATCTAATATTTCATGACTGTTAAGGATAAAAAGCCTCAGGTATGTATTTTTCATACTGAATTTAGAATTTTTTTTGACAGTCTTGTTTTTGTATTTGTATTTTCCATCTAGTTGCGTTAACTTCTTGGATATTGTGTTTGCTACTTTAGTTGTTTGCCAACACAAAGAGGTTGAATGTATTTCATAACAAAAACTATGTAAATTAGTAATTATGATTTCCACAAGATACATGCAATGATAACACATTTATTTTTAACAAAATCACCTACCGAAACTATTTTGGTAATGAATAACCAGAAGTTAATCCACCAACATCAGTAGGCTCAGCTCAAATGCTTTATTTAGACAGCATTAAAAATCTAATAATTCAGAAGAATTAATATCTATTCAACAAAAATTCAATCTGCCTATTTCTGCTTTGAATGCCTTGCTTTATAGATTTCTAAGTGCATTAATATGAGTGTGGTTTTGGTTTATTGTCTATGATAATTGACAGCATGCCACTAAGCTTTAAAAATAATTTAATGTGCCGTTGTGTGTCTGATTAATAGATTTAGCTCTATGTAGCTGTATTTTAAACCTTAAATAAATGATACAGTGAGTAAACTTTATGTGCAAACTTTATGATCCTCTTTTTCAGCATTCTGCCAGCTCTTTGACACAAATCCTGTGTAATTGTGCCTTATTGTATATGAGTTTATATAGATATTGGCACTGATGTACTCCATATATATATTTACCACCTTTATCGACAGAACTATGACAGGACAGGGACAGGGAAGTAAACTATTGTGGCCCGTCGCACATTAAATAGCACAGGCAAAAGCCATCACCTGCTTTCACTGTACAGCTGAATACTTTCAGGAGTAACTAATCTGTCAAGAGATGTCATCTACAGTTTCACCAGTGATGAAATGTGTATAATATCAGAAAAATATGTACAGCATGTTCTCAGAAATGTTCAGTATTTCCTGAAAGTACATGAACAGAATAAACAGAACTGAAGCAAACAGGCAGTCAATGCATCCATCCATTTGGTACAGTACCAATTCTCCTGAGGGAAATAGATGGTTTATGTGCACTGCACCATGACATAGATTGTAGATAATGGGCCATAGATTTGTTGTTTCTGACATGAATAAATCACATTATTAACTCATATATAACTATGATTGTTTAAGGGTCCTCCTGGTCTGACATTGCCAGGTACCGCTGGAGAAAGAGGCCTTCCTGGATCACCGGTGAGTTTCACTCATTTTGCTTATTTATTTGAGCTTCTGTTCAGTACATTTCTGAGGTTTATATTTGTTGATCTGCATGTATTTATTTATGCCCCATTATTTGTTCCTACAGTTTGCCGTCTTATTCCGTCATCAGTCATTAATGCCTTTTGTAGAACGAAGTCTGAATTCACATTTCATACAGATATACATTTTTCTGTGTGGCTCTTATGTGTTTTAGGGTCCAAAAGGAGACAAAGGGCCAGCGGGAATCAAAGGAGAAAGAGTGAGTGGTGTTTTTATGAGAAGAGTGCCCACAAATAAGGCAATGCACAATGTGTAGAAATAGATTTTAAAGTGTTATTTACTCACAGGGTGCTGCGGGTGATCCTGGAGATCCTGGTGAGAATGTGAGTACCTGCAGTAACTTTAGAGACAGAAATGCCAGCATGGCCAATGGCCATCCATTTCATCTCCATTATAATATATGCATCATTAAAATACTCTTCCACATTCATTGTTCAGGGATCGAGAGGACCACCAGGGCTCAAAGGAGTCAAAGGAGAAGCAGGTGTGGGAATGCCTGGGCCTCCAGGACAACCTGGACCCACTGGCTTAAAGGTATTTGATTCATTTTATTGTTATAGAACTGTTGCTAACAGACCTCTAGCCCTAAATGTAAACTTTGTCATGTAACTTTAATCTTTTGTAGGGTGACCCTGGCTTACCAGGTCCCCCGGGCCCTCCTGGACCACGTGGATTTGATGGCACGCCAGGACTGGCAGGACAGAGAGGTGAAGCAGGTCAGCCAGGACCCCCTGGACCACCAGGAGACAGGGTTTGTAGAGTCACTACACATATAGAAACAAATGTACACTAAAAAAACAACACATTTAGAATTACTACTTAAACAAAAAGGTTAAATACCATCATAGACAAAAACATTTGCTAAATTTGGCTGCATCCAATGATTGTAATTCCCCTTGTTGTTTGTAAGGGTCTACAAGGATTTATTGGCAAAGATGGAAACCCAGGAACACCAGGAGGTGTTGGGCCCCCAGGACCCCCTGTAAGACACAGACATGTTAAAATTAAAAAAATAATTGTGTATTTGCATTTAAGGTGTTTCTTATAGCAAGTATAACTGTGCGTCTCTCCCTTAGTGGTATTCAATGATGTTTTATCTTCATATTAGGGTATTGCGGGCCTTGCAGGACTGAAGGGCAATAAGGTAAGTGATGTGTTGCTTGCAGGACTTATAATTTTCAGGAGCACTTGCACTTGTATACTAATTAAAAAGATTTAACAGCACAGTCAAAAAAGTCATGCGCAAGTAGGCATGAGAGAATGGAGCTTTTATGCCAGAAATCAGGAACACTGTGCGAGTTATAACCTTCTGATAAACCAAATAAAATATTTTTTGTTAATTTGTCCAGCTGCATAAAATAAATAAATAAATAACAATAATATTTTAAAAACAGTAAAATTCAAATACTAATATTTATGGTTCTATGCATTCAATCATTAAAGCATAGGGCTTCCGTTTTTGTGGAAAATCTCTCATAGACCTATAGGTTTACTCTGAAGCACTTCATGCGTTAGACTATAAATGTACATAATTCACTCATTGTCTTTGCAGTTTTTGCTGGCATTTGGCACCAACATAAGGTTTCTGCATATTTTGTATAGTATATATTTAAAAAAATCTGAAATATTTAGTGCATATTGTCACTAAACCAAAATACAGATATACCAAATAGTAAGGCATTCTGATTTTCATGCTAAATAACCTTTTTTCTTAACCTTTTTATAATAATTATATAATTCGTTATGAAAGGTAGAAAAATACTAATTAAAAGGATTTTTAAAATTGGTTTTAAACTTTCAGGACCAGTTTATTTGTTTATTTTGGAAATAAGGAAGCCATTCTAAAAGCTAAAACTTTGAAACCTATGTGTCTCTGTGCAGTCAGAGCTGTTCAGTACGGTTTTATTGGACAAAAATGAAGTGCACTGCGTGAGACACAGAGTCATTACCCCTTTTCTTTCTTTTTCCTCCACATTCAGGGTGAAATTGGAGTAGGAGTGCCAGGTTTAAGAGGAGAGCGAGGAGACCCAGGGCCTCGGGTAATGTCCACAATCACTCCATCTCTTGTTCATTTGTTTGCATGCATATCAGATTGTGATGTGAGTATCTGTCTAATTTTTGCAGGGAGAAGAAGGTCGGGCTGGAACAGATGGAGAGAGAGGCCCTTCTGTAAATATACTCCTAATGCAACATTCTGCATTCACTCATTATTTTTTACCCCACCACATCCTGTTTTCTACACGTATTGATGTCAGTCAGGCAGTAACAGTCAGTCTCTCTTGATGGGTGTCATTGATCTGCCCTCGTCTAGATGTGGAAAGGCTGATGCAGGCAGAGCGGTAGCTGTATGAACACTGTATTCGTCACACTTTATATTCAGGGCTATGATGTGTTCGTCTCCCACTCGCTGCAATTTCAAAACCATTATGAGTCAAGCACGTCTTCTATCTACAAAATGCATACAAATTCTCTGGCAAATAAGATTTCTCCTCTACTTATATGTCTGTCCCACTGACAGGGTCTTCCTGGCAGCAAAGGAAACAGAGGAGATAAGGTCTGTATAACTTTTCAATCTGGCTGAGGCTTGTCCCTTACTTTGCTAAAATAATAATAATAATAATAATGAGTCATGAAATGCATTCCTTTATGTACACACGTTTTATAAACTTATAAACTACCAATTTTTCACAGGGTGAACAAGGTCCTTCAGGAATTAAAGGAGAAAAGGTATTTTTTTTTTTTTTTTTTTTTTTGTAAAATGCTTTGATCATCATTCTTTATTACACAGCTTCCTGAAATACTTGATTCTGATTGGTCCTTTCCAATATTTTTCAATGACAGCTGGTAAATTTAACTTAATTCTTCTTAAATAATACATTATTCAAACGCCAATGATTATTTCATGTGCATTTATTTATTTGTAGCCATGTAATAAAATGAATTATGTACAGTCATGTGATTATCACAAAACAAACTGATTATTATGTGAAGTAGTGGGGTTTTATATCACTCTAAAAGGGGTTTATTTTGCATATAGAATATATTATACTGCTGCATTTGATTTTGTATCTTTAAGGGAGATACTCAGCTGGTGGGGGGACCTCCAGGAGAGAAAGGCGTGAAAGGAGAAACCGTGAGTCAAATTGTATTGATTAAGCTGTGTCAGGTGTTTAATGTCATCCTGTAGCCCAAGACCGGTTACCCACTGAAGCTAAGGTCAGTACCTGGATGGGAGACCTCCTGGGAAAAACTAGGTTGCTGCTGGAAGAAGTGTTAGTGAGACTAGCAGGGGGTGCTCACCCTGTGGTCTGTGTGGGTCCTAACGCCCCAGTGTACTGATGGGGACACTATACTGTCAACAACCACCGTCTTTCGGATTAGACGTTAAACCGAGGTCCTGACTCTTTGTGGTCATTAAAAATCCCAGGATGTCTTTCAAAAAGAGTAGGGGTGGTGTCCATTGGCCTTTGACCATCATGTCCTTACAATCCCCATATCTGCTAATTGGCTTCATCACTTTGTCTCCTCTCCACCAATAAGCTAGTGGGTGTTGTGGAGCAATATGGCTGCTGTCACATCATCCTGCTGTACACTGGTGGTGGATGAGGAGATACCCACTTCTATGTAAAGCTCTTTGAGTAAGCGCTATATAAATGTAAGGAATTATTAATATTATTATTAATGCTTTTGGGTCACTCAGATTAAAGGCCAATAATAAAGGTTAGGCTGCTATAGGTTTCTCATCTATTGAGAACATGTGCCTATGAGAACTGGTCATAAAGCATTCATGTGTGTTTGAGATCTATAGATTGTTAACGAGTCAGAAAGCAACTAATCAGTTGTATTGATCGCTGCTCTTCTCAGGGGGAGCGAGGACCTAAAGGTGCACAGGGTGAAAAGGGTGCAAAGGGACAGGAAGGACCACCAGGAGAACAGGTAAGAATGTTTTTTCTTGTTTCATCATATTATTATTTTTTCTTAATATACAACTACAATATAATGTTGTGATGCCTAAATCTCTTGTGGTATTTAAATAAATAATTAATTTTGTCTAATTAATTAGACAAAATTAATTTACAATTTTATATGGACTATTTATTATCAGTCTTAACATGACTAAAAATATCATCTTACTGCTATTAGCTAAATAAAATTGTTATTCTCTTTGGATTCATTTGAAAGGTTAGTTTTTCAGAACCCATTTCTTTTTATCTATGTCTCAGAAATCTCTTAAAATTCCTTAGGTGAATGAAATATTGACAAAAATAAGAGCATAAACAAAACTCATGTGGCTTAGCTCAGAAAATATGGTCTTCAAAGAATCTGATGAGAACGAGTATTCTGAAATCTCTTCATTTTGATTACAGATGTTGTTGAAACATGTTGGGGTCTCTTCTCAGCAGAATAATCTGAGAAGCAAGAGACTCAAACAGCAATGAGATTAAAGAGGGAACAAATTGAGTGAAATGACAAAGATATTAAAGAGATCTCATTTGTGATTTTTCTATCACATTTGCAGGGTCTGAGAGGAGAGCCGGGAGAGAGAGGTTCCACTGGCTTCCAGGGAGCTCGTGGTCCTGGTGGTCAGAAGGTGAAAAATACACTCTCTTTTTTTTTTTTGCATATTTACAACAATGTGCATGACCCACATATTGATCAAATATTTAATTATCATTTGCAGGGAGAAGCAGGGCAGCCTGGTGTCCCAGGAGAAGCAGTGCGTATTCTTATTCAGATGCCTACAGCATCAGCGTATGACTGGCACATACAGTCCCCAGACTCAGCTGTTTCCCTATGACTGCTTCTTTTTTTTCTGTCCTCTACAGGGAACACCTGGTAAAGATGGTCTGTCTGGAATGAGAGGAGAAAAGGGAGAGTTTGGGCCTGTAGGGTCGCGAGGCCTTAAGGTGTGTGTGTGTTTTAATGGTTGTCTCTTTGATTAAAACTCAACCTGACTCTTGCAAGCTTTATCGCTAACCTTGAGTAGCCCTTCAGACCAGATGATCACACTGCTTATAATTCCGCCACAGTCTGGATTCCAGGCCATTGTGTCTGACATTCATCTGCGTATGTACCTCAGAGCCACCGTAAAAAGTTTTTGTGTGTGAATATGTGTGTGCGCGTGCGTGCATGTGTGGAGAAATTGATTTGTTGAGTGCAGTGAGGCACATGAAAGACTCCTGCTTATGAATCATTCCTCTGAGGGATACATGGGCCGCTGCTGACAGTACTAGCTGCCCTTCAGCCAGCGGCAACATAGTCGCACACACTCACATAGCAGATGAGAACTTTTATCTGGATTCAGACCTCTATCTGTTGTCACTAACGAGAAAGACAGTAATTGAAGGGTGTGTGTGAGTTTGTGTGTGAGTGCATGACTGACACATGAATGGTGCTTTATTCTTTCTAAATAGTCCCTCCAAGGGAGCGTTTCTCTAGTGTCATTACTCCCTGTAACATTGAGTGATTGACAGTTTGACTGAGCTTTAATGGCTTACAGGGAGAACGAGGCGCCAAGGGAGCATGTGGACCAAGCGGAGCGAAAGGAGACAAGGTGAGTAATAAGGAGAGCTTGAGGAAAGTTTTTGTTGTGTCGCCATGTTTTGCTCGAAGTGATGAAATGTTTCTGTGTGTTCATAGGGGGATGCTGGGATTAATGGCAGACCGGGATTGCCAGGGAAGAAAGGAGAGCAGGTATGTGTACAAATGCATTTATTTTTGTATGAGGCTTGTATGCAATTCTTTTCATTATCTTGTTTTGATGGCAAATTTTATTTCAGGGTGAAGTCGGGTCTCCAGGTCCCACAGGAAGTCCAGGGAAGGAGGGACTCATTGGAGCCAAGGTAAGATCATATTGCATTTGAAACATATTGGTCTGACGTCATACTGAATAATAGTGTTGTCACGATATTAAGTTTTACTATAATTGATGAAACACATATCATTTTATACATATAAAAATTATATCTAAATATTTAATGCTTCCTAAGATTGGTATGCAGCAACGTATTCATTCTTTTAAAATCACTGCTGAATAAACCAGCAGACAACAAAATGTTTTACTGCAACATGGGTCTAAATACTCTGCAATTCTTCTCATTTCAAAAAGTAAAGTGGAAAAAAAAAAAAAACATGTAACATTCATCTGTTTATACCCAGGGTGACAGAGGCTATGATGGAGTTACGGGGTCTAAGGGATCACAAGGAGAGAAAGGTGAACGGGTGAGTATACCAAATCCTTGAGCTCCCCTGCTGTTTAAGCCTAACTCTGCTGATCTCAGTGAAACGTCTTATCAAATATTCCACATTAAAACGTCCTCCGCCTGCTTTCTTTAGGGCCAACCTGGTATCCCTGGTCCCACTGGTCCAAGAGGAGTGGATGGACCCCCTGGTTTGACAGGCCCTCAAGGACCTGCTGGAGGTAAAGGTCCAGAGGGCCTGCAAGGACAAAAGGTATCAAACTTACTTTATATCAGTAAGAGTCAACTTGTAAGAGTTGTTATACATGTCTGTTTCCATAGATTTGTTTTTTCATTGACAATGGACAACACAGCATGCTTTTTTTAAATTATGATAGGTCTGTGGGTATGTCTATAACTTTATATGGACAACCATTGAGTAATTAAACTTTCACTAACTTTATGAATTTTCTACATTAAAAAAAAAATCACATAGCACAGTAATGTTCTGTGCTCATTTTGTGTCATAACCTGTGGTTCAGAGAACAAGTGAGTAATCAGAGCCGATTCACTGAGGATTTTAGCTGTCGTCCCAATTTAGTCCATGATTCAGACCATTTACTCTGTTCTTTTCAGACTGATTTGCCAATTAGTTTGACAGATTCATTAGAGTCTTTCTCTCATCACATAAAGTACAGTTCTTTTTATTCTATTTTATTTATTTATTTTTTCCCTCTTTTGCTGTGATGGTTTGTATTGATTTGGAGCAGCAGAATCAGCAGCAGTGCAGTGCTGCTCCTGAATAGCACTGCAGGAAACACTGATTCATATGCACAAGGAGCCATGGTTAGTTCATCATATGTTACGTATTGAATATTTATTGTAGGGAGAAAGAGGTCCTCCAGGCCCTGCTATGGTCGCCCCACGTGGCATCCCTGGGATCCCAGGAGAAACAGGAGAACAGGTGACTCTATACACCTACTTGTCCTCTGCATTTTTTCTCCATATTGCATATCTTTCATTACTAAATTTGTCTCTTTGTGTTTTTGTATCAGGGTGAGATTGGCCCTGATGGACCTAAAGGAGACAGAGGAGAACCAGGCATGACGGTCAGAACAAATAGCTTTGTGATTCTTGATTTATTGTAATGTCATCATGCATATTTTATTCTGCTACTGGAGTCTCTCATTGAATCCTCAAGATGACACAAGGGCTGGTTGCATCTTTCTTTATTCTTTAAGGAGGATGAGATTCGGACTTATGTTCGAAGTGAGATGAACCTGCATTGTGGTGAGTGGATAATCGTCATTTATCTCCATCTAAAACAATTTTCCATCATCATCAATGACTCTTTTTTTAAAGTCATGAAATCAAAACAAATCCTCTACAGCTCTGCCCCTTTCATTCTTTTTTACACTTGGAAATACATTTTACAGAAATACAGTGTGTTGCAAATTCTGATTGATGTTGATTTGAATTTCTCTTTTGTATCCTTGAATTCAATTCTCTATCTTTCTCTCTTTTTCCCTAAGCTTGTGGAGGTAAGTTGTGACTTTTATAAAGCCTCAATATAGCCAGTAGACATTTTCCTATCATTGCATCAGCAACTCATGTGCACACAGTTCACTAACAGTAGGCATGTGTGTGACTGTCTTATGTGGTCTCTGTCTGTATTAACATTGTTGAGTATGTTCTTGAGTATTTCTGGTCTGTGTCCACATGGCTGAATTCCAGGTTTTGTGCATGCTAAATTGTTGATGTAGTGCATGAACTTTGAGTGCATCTTTACAAGCATGGATGCCTGTGTGAGTGTTCACTGATGGGTTTTACTATCTTGCCTTTGTGTGATTCGTTATGGGCGTGTTCTCAGGTGTTCAGGAAGTTGAGAAAGCTGTAGCAGTGCAGGCTTACCGAAGCTTCTCCACGTCCCCTGAGCGCTCACTAGTCCGAGGGGACGAGGAGGGTGAGTCCTATCCTAATTTCATCATTCTTTCTCTGTTTATCCTCCTCTCTTCTAAACTGAAAACTCCTGTCACTCTGTCCTCTATCTATGACTTCCTTGAAAGGACTAGTTTAAAGAAACAGTTCACCCAAAAATACAAATTTTGTCATCATTTACTCTTTTACTCAAACCTGGAACACAAAAAAAGATATTCTGAAGAATGTTCATAATGATTTTTCCATTTCATTATTCCAATATTCTTTTCAAGTATGTTATTTCTGTAATAAGTTACTCTTTTTTTGAAAGTATGCTAAAATGCGCTTCTTTTTCACAATGGTGGTCATTCAGCATTATTTAAAAAAGCAATGTCAACATTTACAAAACCTCTCATTATAATGTTCTGTGGAAAAAAGTAAATCATTCAGGTTAGAAACAAGACTGAGTAAATGATGACAGATTTTACATTTTTCTCTTTAAACTACCCCTTTAAACAGAAACTATGTTTCTGCCTTAAGCATAAGTGGGATATGTTAAATATATGTTTGTATTTAACAAATCCAGTTGCACATGTACATCGAATTCTCTCAAACTACGATATCCCAGCATTCTAAACTCTGATTTCCAATAGCCCTCATATTCTTTCTTTGTGTATCCATGCACGTTTTTTTGCAGGTCAGAAGCTGCGTGTTGTGATGAACACAAATGATCCAGACTACGAGCACATTTACTCTATAGAGACCTATGATGACGATGCTCCAATGGTGGAGATTGCTGACTATGACACCACTGTCAATAAAAGCCAGGGTATGCCAATTTCTTTCCAGTAGAAAAACAGTTTGTTTGTTTGTAGCTGCGTGTGCAGATGTATTATAATATATGGATATTTTGGCAGGTCAAACTGTCTCTTTTGATTCTTTAAAAGCTGAAAAGACAACATTTGAGGTGAAAGGTGAAGGTAAGCAACCACTCCTCATTCATCATGGAGATTAAAGGCTCCACTGAGTCATCTTTACGCATGAATATATTGGGGAGCCTTTACTCTGGGAATAAAAGTATTGATGGAGCATATTTTATTCTCATTTTTACTGCTTTTCCTTGTCTTTTGTTGGGAACAAAATGCTTAAAAATGCTATCTGTGGTAATGTATTAAACTTAAGTAGATGTCATCTTCTTCAAACCCTTAACAAAACTCTGTGATGATGGATTATCATCAATTTTGCACTCTGTAATTGCTGCATACTGTTGTTCTTTGCTGTTCTCACTTCCTGTTGTTTCTCTGTGTATCTTCTGCATGATGTCAACCCGCTGACTCATCAGTATGACAGCTCTTAGTATGAGATTGCAAGCAGCTGTTCCGCCACAGAAAATAGCTGAACATTTCTACAGATCTCTGTGGCACTTTGAACTATAGAGAGATGCCATAATGATAAGTTTAAAAGTTGAATCTGCCTATGTGCATTTGTGCATTTCAACAATGTCTTTCGCCATGTTGTTCAAATCGCGTTAATTCAGGATAGATCTATTGAATGGTAGTGTTTTCTATGGAACAAAGGAAGAATTGTTGATTATCTTTTACCATTCAACCGTTTAATTATTTTTCTTTAATGTTTGTTTTTAGACTCCTGCATCTTGCCCATGGAAGAGGGTAATTGTTCCCGCTTTACTTTGCGTTGGTACTTTAACTCTGAGGTGGGCGTCTGTAGACCTTTTATCTACAGCGGCTGTGGAGGAAACGCTAATCGCTTTTTACAGAAGGAAGATTGTGAGAAACTCTGTCTACAACAATAAGAAGGTACATTAACACACACTGATTAATAGAAAAGGCTGAAGGTAACAAATGGTGCATTTATGCATATTTCTAAATCAGTTATGAATTGGATGGGATAGAGATGTGATTTTTGCACTGCATCTATGTAAATTTATCTCTATTGTGTTTTTCTCACAATTCTATCTATTCTATGTTTTATAGAATTGTTTTTTAGCTTGAAGACAAGAGTTGACTGAAAATGGAGGATCTCTAACTCATCAGCAATATAAAAAAAGCTAAAGCTCAGTGTTGAACACTGCCATCATGCACAAGAGATCAAGGTAAAGACTGAGGTCAACACCTTTTCCTCAGCGAAACAAGCAAATTTTAAATATTGATCAGATCTTTAAGGTTTTTCTTGTTTGTTTATTTTGTGTCTGATGAGCTGCCAAACATCTGTTAATATTCCTTCCAATCTGGATTAATCTACATTTGTTGTTTAGTGTGTGTGTGTGTGTGTGTGTGTGTGTGTGTGTGTGTGTGTGTGTATGTATATATATATATGTACATGTGTATATGCACACACACACACACACACACACACACACACACACACACACGTACATAAGTCCAGTCACTAATAGCACATCACATTATCTTTCCTTTCTCACGTAATCCTTGTTGTCACAAAGTTACACCCACTGACATTTTCTCAGGTGCTAAAAACAGAAACTAGAACACACATGGTAATATTCTTAACAAATTCATCTTAGACTTGTTCGTAGAATAAGTCTATGCTGTACAAAATCGCACTGTAAATGTAGATCTGTATTTTTATCTGCTTGAAAATGAGAATGAATGTTGTTGTGTTATCAGATGTTGCATGTTTACTTGGACAAATGTTGCTATTTTTAAAGATATTTTTATATTGTTGACTGGTTTTAATGTTCTCATATATTGCGTTCGTTATATTCTATGTTTATTTCCATTATAGTATATCGATTCTACAGTCCTGTTCGTTTTAAATGATGTTGGAGCAATTTAACGTTTTCTTTGCACAAGGCACTTCCTGTCTGCCAGTTTTAATAGCACATAAAAATGTATGAATGTATATTTAGAAAATAACTACTTTTTAAGTGATCTTTTCTTCATGTGTTCTGTATTGGCTTGAAATAAACATTGAACTTTATAAGGGAAGAAATAAACCTGAAACAAAACTTAAATGTAATGGCTGTAGGTTATTCTTTCCAATACAATATAATGTGCCATATCTTTCATGATCAGTGGATGGACCTTCTGTTCTTCAGTAGAATGCTACTGAACATCTTGCAACAACTAGACAAAATATCAATCATTTTAGTGTGTTAATAATGATAAACTTACAAAAATAGACCCAAATCACATATATCAGGGGTCACTGGAATTGTTTTTTTTTTTTTTGAGGAAATTAGTGTTACATTTTTGCCAGAGTGTCTTAATCACCTCACATCCCCAGATACAGTGAAATGATGTTCCCTTATATTTTTGGCATTTGAAACTTATATCTGGGATGTTTGGGCAAAACTTGCATAACTTTTCAGGGGTGACATAAGTACGCATCACCCAGTCGTATTGAATTAACTTAAATCTAGTATTAATTGACATTAATTAATTTCTGGGCTTTAACCCTCTGGAGTCTAAGGGTATTTTTGGGGCCTGGAGAAGTTTTGTCATGCCCTGACATTTGTGCTTTTTTCAGTTTCTTATAAATATCTAAATGGGTAAAGTCTAATCTCACTGTAATCAGCACAAACTGGGCTATAATAATATAAGAAATGCATGTATGTACATGATTGTGTTTTTGAGAAAAAAAATATTATGCGTGGTTAGTGAAAAACTAAAAATGTTAAATCACTTGAATAAGGCCATAAAACACATAAAGAACAATGGTTCCCCGGACTTTTGAGAACTGGAGCTTGTAGCCTAGAATTTTTCTTTCTAAATGATGTGAAAATCATCTTGTTTACTCACTCACAGAAAACAATATATTGATTTAAATTTTCTAAGACACTTTTTGTTGGTAAAAGTCATATGCGAGTAGGCGTCAACTACCATGAATATCATTGTGATTTACACCTGAGAAGACAAAGGGCCGCATAATGAGCTGCATAATGAGCCATTCAGTCATCTGTGCCACTGTGAGTGAGGAGTTACAAGAGAGAATGCAAGAACAAAATAAATCTATATAATTTTATGTTTGTAGTTTATTAAGAATATATTTAATTATCCCACAACATAATTTAATATCCACTTGGGGGTGCAGTTAAACAGTTTATTAGAAACAATCAAAGCTGACTTTCAAACAAATTGTTTGGCATCCTTACTCCAGTCACACAATCCTTCAGAATCCTTTTAACAATCTTATTTTCTACAAAAAAAAACATTTATTGTTATTATTATTATCATTATTAATGTTGAAAAGAGCTGAGAATATTTTTCTGGGTTTTTAGGGGGAATAAATTGAAAGAAAAGCATGTTTTTACATTTGTGACAGTTATCTATTTGTTACATTTATATTATTTACATCAAGCTTTTGAATGGTATAGTATTGTATATTGTTATTGAAACTTCATAATGTTTCACTTGATTACTATACATTTAGTCAGGAATTATAGTTTGGAAAAAGTATTTGGAAAAAGTCTAACTAGTAAAATGTTTACACGTTATGTGAAAACTAGTACAAGTATATAAATAAATAAAAAGAGACTTACTCATGTTTATGATCTCTGCTGAATAAAGTGCTGCATTCTTTTTTTCTGAGGAAATCCATTTCTCAAATCCTCAACCACATGACATCTTTTTGGGGTGAATTATGTCTTATTCCTCTCATCGCGAAGCAAACAGTAAAATAAACACTTGAAGAACAGGCTCGCTGCTTTTTCTTCTGTTATGGGCGTATTCAAGCCGCGCGCTTCAGTTTGAATCTGAATAGCGCGTTCGGCGCGGGGGCGTGGTCACATTAGATATAATGAAGAGAGACTTGAAAAACAGACATCGCGTTGTTTTCATATGGATTACTTTATCACAGAATATCTGTTTTCGGCGGCACTTGTTTAGTTTAAAAATAGACATGTCAAGCTTTCTATAGATATCTCCCCCATGTATTTTCGTTGAGTATTCACGGAGTTACAGTTCATTTTAATGACTTGTTTGTAAATGAAGATAAGCGCAGACAAAGGCTGCAGACAGCACACCTTGTTTGTTATCTTTATTTTATAAGTGCACAAAGTTTTGTTGTCATTATGTCTGTATCCAAAAAAAAGTAGACCCTTTACAGATTCGATTGATGTATTGCTCTTATCTGTACGATTAAAACTGAAAGTGTAATTTAAGGTCTTTTCGGGGTTATCAGGAGAAAATGACTCAAAACGCGTATCCGCGTTAATCGACTCGAAAGGCTTCATTTTAAATCTGAATCATATTGCAAATCCATACCTCTAGCAACTCTGTTGGATTCAAATTTGATTGGTACTAAGATCCTTATAAAACATAAGCTTTTGTAGTTCTGTTTGTTAAGGTCTATAGTGAATAATTTTGCTTGACATTGATATAGCTGTGAATTTGTAAGTATAAAAAGTGTCATTGCACTTTACAGGACATTAATGTATCTCCCTAAAATAAATCCCCAATCTTAAAAACTGTTTTTTCGGTGTATACATGTTTCCTCTATGAATTTTAATGCTCAGCACAATAATGAAAGGGCAAAGAAATTGCTTTTCAATTTCAAAATCAGTGTCACCACATCTTTCAAAATGCTATGAACACAGGATATTTAGGAAAGGGCAGTTTAAAAGGCATATGTAATGATCTGAGAGAATGAGGAATGCATCCACATGAAAGCTAATTTTTCCAAATATTCACTGCACTCAAGGCTTGATTAAAACATAATATAAATTAGTACATGGTTGACCTCTGGAGCACCACAGTGAATTTGATGCACAGCTGTCTGTGACTGACATTACAATAAATTCATTAAAATCCACAATGACGGATTCATCTCAAGAATGAGCATAATAAAAAATATAGACTGGCACTCAAACAATGTTATTAAGCAGGCATGAAAATATAAAACAAAATACTCAGATGGACTGGCTAAAATGCAGCCAATGAATAAATATGAGTAGAAATGAATATGAAAACAGTGTTTGAGTGACAGCCCTGGAGGAGTACACAGCAAAAAGTCCAGTGTTAAATTAACTCTCACAGAGTTGATTTCAACACTTTTTCAGAGTTTATATAGCTCCACACTCTCCGGAGTTAAAATAACACTTTCAAAATAGTTAAATATTTAACACAATGCCGGAGTTCCTAATTTGACTCCAAAAAAAGTGTTAAAATAACACTGTTCAGAGTTGCATGTTTTAGGTGGTTAAATCTGTACAGTCTCAAAAGATCTACAAAATAATGTTAAATAAACAACAGCACACAAAATATTTGCCAATGACTTGTTTATTTGTTATTCTCACCTCTTAAAAGTGAAATCAGCTGTTGACTGTCTGGGTGGTCTTTTTGACAAATAAAACAGATTAGCATTCTGTCAACATCATACTGCCCGACTAAGTTAAGGTTACTTTCTGGTTGAGCAGTCTGGCTCTCAAATCTCTAACCCTGGGAGACTACTTCATTTTACCTTCATCAATGTTATACACTGTTGTCTGCAGGAATGTGTAAAAGTTCACAAGTGCACCATCATAGGACAAATTGAACACAAAATGTGCCTTGAAAAGTTCATCAAATGCTCCAAGGGAACAGTTTGCCTGGCATGGGATGAGATGCTTATCCAAGATGATGTAGAAGCACTCAGTCTTGCTTTTCTGGCGTCCAACAGCAAGGAGGTACGGATGCTGATGCTGGATGTTGTTGAGGGGCTCCTCCAAACTGCAGCATGACTAAACTTAAAATGAACATTGAATATTAGACACAAACATAATGTCCAGTAAGAGAAAACAACAGTATAAAAGTGACTGTTCAAACAACTCAACGGCTGGTGCAATATGATAATGCATATGAATGATTTTAAATCTCCATGTTAGAGCAACCCAAAACACAATATTAAAATGTCAATACCTTATGAAAGATTACAAGTCTTTCAGCAGCATCACATGGACTGATTTTTGGAGACTTCAGTCCTCCTGGTGATGGTGGAAGGAGATGTATCAGTTAAAGAAGGGATGCCATTTCCCGGTCGTAAACTAGAGATGAAATTCACATGAAAACAAAAAACAACACATGAATTAATTATTCTAAACCTTCTAATTAAATATTTTAAGTTGAAGAATAGAAAGCATTTTAAACATTCACCTGGTTAATGTAGTCTTTTTAAAGATTTTATGTAGTGCAAGTTATTTATTTGCTATTAATACGGAAAACAACTGAAGTTCCTGAATTTTAATATTTTTTTGTCATCAAAGCAAAATATATTGTAACTGTAACTGCAAATATAGCAGATGTGTAAAAACAAGCAAATCAAATACAACTTACTTGTCTCATGAAGGTCACTTCCTTCAGGACATTCTGCTGAGAGCAAAAACTGACTCATCTCTGCTGTTGAAGTAAGTTGCTTGGTGTCTTTAATGACATTTGGCCTGAAGAATGTGTCCCTCTTCTGAAGCAGCCTGGAGGATGTCTCAGTGTCAAACAGGAAGGAGTGAAGTCTTGACCAACCTTTAAGAAGATATTAAACTATAAACAATATTCTCAAATTGCATTCTTGTGAAAACATGTTATTCCAAACCTCTGTGGTATGGCTGAGCAAAGAAATGGCCTCTTTGCAAGCACTCCCATCAAGTTGCCCTCCAAAATTAGTAGCCCTTTGGCATTTTGGGCCTCCTGGAGAAACATCATGAGGGCTGTCTAGTGGCAAAGATCCTCGTCTAATCTTCCTGTGGACTGTTTTCATATGCTAAGCATTGTATCCTATGTTGCTTGCAGCATCATAAAAGTGTTCCTTAAAAGAATCACATTTCTATGTCAGATATCATAACATTGCAATTATAACATGAAAGGGTCATGCAGACGATGACTTACGTAGCCTTTCTTGGAATATGGATCTCTGAGGGAACAGTATCACTATGCCAAGAGCATACTGTTCTCTGATAGCTTTAATAGGGAGTTGCCTAAGAGAAGATATCAAATTGGTCTTAATTTATACAATGGTCATGCAGCTTTTTTTTTTTATAAAATAAATTAAAATACCCATGTGTATCAATCACGTGAGCCACCAGTGTGTTGATCATTTGTCTTCTTGTGGCATCTGTTAGAGTTTCTATTTCTTGATACTCCTTCACCACCTTAATTTTAGAACATCCTCGACCAACTAAAAATTAAAAATGACCTTGGTGATTCATTAATTACCACAGACTCAGAGGGGTTAAAAAATTATATATTTTGGATAATTTTCATTTCTGTGTGAACAGAACCTTTAGGACACTGACATAAAAAGCTCTGTTCTAACCTGTTTTGCAGACAGTGCAGATGTGTCCTCTTTTCTTTGTCTCTTGTTAGGGACCTCATGTAAGATTACAGTCGATGCACTTGAACTGTTGCTTTTGTCAGACTTCTCAGAAGACAAAGAGTCTGAAAATTCTAAATAATTAAAGTATTAAAATATTACAAATATTGTGATGACCAGTACAAGAATCAGAAATAGCCAATTTATCATATTTATCCTGAGTTGCTTGATAACACAACTTAAACGTTCAATAAAGCTCACCATCATTTGAGAAAACAGTCAGCACCACAGCCTTGCCCAATGAGGTCACTGAATATTTCTGCATCGACTTCTGTCCCTGTTGCATTAGGTGGCAAGCAAAATTTCTCAATAAGTGAAAAAAAATTAGAAAAAAATATTTAAGTTGACGCCCTTTCTTGCTTCACAACAAATGTCTGATTTGAAAACGTATCTTTATGATGCAAGCAAAATGTAAATATGAATTATTTTTTCCAATGTATCCCCTTCTACAGAACATTATATGATAAAGGCAAATACAGAAATGAGGCAACAACACAATACACAGAATTTATCAGATTTTAATCAAATTCTTAGTTATTTTAAAGGAGTAAGAAAAAAAACATCCTTTGACGTGAAATTGCATAAAGTTAAACCTCTCTTCAATGCAGTCCAGCTTCACATACTTCTGCTGTTCATACAGTAACTTAGCTAGCTAACGAAGCTAATCACGTCGACGATGGCAATAAACGAGGCTTTGTAAAAGATGGTTCGTTTTATTAATTTCGGTAAATCATTTTAATTAATTTGAGGCCAAGCTGTTATAATTTGATTCCTTGTTTTAGTTAAATCGAAAAGCGCGAGCGTAGTAAACCGCTGCCACGATGTACGTTAACTTAAAACGTGGAAGCGAACGCACACACACAGCCTAATATACGTTTATGCACAGTGCTCCATAGCATGTTATGTTGTACATTCTCTACTGAATAAGCACCAATCATAAATGTAAAAGTATGATTCAATTTAACTTACCTTTAAAAGCCACACGAGGATAATGGCGACGTCTTCATGGATTTCACCAGGGACGATTGGAAATGCATGGGCGGAGTCTAATTACGTCTCTATGGAGTTTGTTTAACACTGATGATCAACTCTGTGAAATAACTCCAACACCAAACACCATTTTACTCTGAATGTGTTAAAATTACTCTTTGGGTGTTGAAATCAACTCGGAAATGTTTAACACAGAAATTTCAACTCTCCAATTTTTGCTGTGTAGGAATGACTGTACATTGGCATCTTAACAAGACGGTCCAGAATCATTACTGAATCATCAAATGTGTGACTAGGATTGATGCACAAAAAAAAGACAACACAACATAGAGTAACACCAAATTAACAGAGAGCGAGCGAGAGAAGAGAGAATGAAAAGACTATGTAGTTCTTTTCTAAATAAACTACAGGTGGTTACTGACCTTTTAATGGGGTTCTAGTTGATATACAAGTCTAGTCAGATGTAGATCTGCACTTGTTGATATCCATTGTTAAAATGAGAGCTCCAGCACGTATAAAACTAAAAGACAACAATAAAATTGGGTATCTGTTAATACAGCTTCTGGAAAATAACCAAATATTGGCACAGGCAATAAATACCTTTCACTCTACTGAGAGATATGTTGTGCTTTTGTATTTGTGGATAAATGTGGATATGTCTGCCTTTGTATAATAACTTCCTTGGTCTGTGTAATCGAATTTTTGGATGCTTTTGGGGGTAGTATATATATGTTCTCTAGATATTTTTATGTTTTAGAAGTATTTTATAAGTGTAAGTAGTATTATAAGTAGTATTTTCTTGTAAAAAGTACTCTTTATGATCTTTGTTTTATTTACGACTTAGACATATTTACTTAATTATTTTTTTAAAGATTAATGTTTACAGATCGCATGTTTAATGTGGTGCTTATTATAAAGTAAAGAAATTAAACAATTGAAAAAAGTAAAACAGTGTTGTAAACACAGAACCCGTATCTTAATTTTTTTTTTTTTTGTAAGGATCGTGTAAGGATAGTGCAGACAGCGTGGATGCGCGTTTGTGTTTGCGCATTAGCTCAGAGGGAGCGGGTTCAGTTCGTCTAATACACAGGATAGCGGCACTCATGGGTACTCACAGAAGCACAGCGGCGATTTCTATCAACGTTTAGCACCACTGAAGGTGCGACATTTATTCCGGGCACGTACCTGACAGTGGACTGTCCTGAAGCCCCACGGAATCTCGCACTCTAGTAAGAGTGAGAGAGAGTAGCGCGCGCTGAACGGACCGCAGTGGAATGTAGCGGGGATTCCCGGCGCGCGGGGCAAGGTGAGTAAAAACCTCCTTGATGCATCGCCACACTACTCACGAGGCTATTGATCTTTTCACTTAATTCGGTTCCATTTTACCATCACTCTTCAATCATTTCCGGCTGTTTAAGTGGTACATTTTGGCAAAGCGCGCCTGGGAATAGAAATGATAAGAGACAATCAGCAGTGTCTTTTGATCTGGACCTGATTAATACTCCTTACACTGCAAAAATTGGCAGCAATGTCAAATGCGGGGTATGTCGCCACTACGGACGATTTGTTTACCGAGCAGATCCATGTGTTGCCTGTAATCTGACGGTCAGTCCGTGTGTGTGAAATTCAAGATGTCATTTAAATAGATATATTGCAAATTAATGTTTTTTTTCCCATTAGTTTGAATAGCCATTATCATCAGTCATAGTGGACTCTTAGGCTTATGAGTTGCTTATTATGACAGTTCAATTTGCAGCAGGGCATCGTCTTCTCACATTGATGCTTTCAAACACAACTGGACACATGCACATGCTCGGAGACACGTGACTCCAGCAAATTATTGAGGGGGGAAAAAGTTAAATAGCCTGCGTCAATCATTTGACATTCATCACACCCATCATCATCATCATCTTGCTCCCACATTCACGCACATTCTCACTGATTGCAGTCAACGGGATTTTCAGATGCACTTCAGATCAGGTGGCAAGAAGCCAGTTGAAGAAAGGAAAAGAAGAGAAGAGGATGTATGAGATGGTGTGTGTACATTTATAATAAGATTAAAGGCTACAGCTTGTTTTTAGTACAGACAGCAACAGTGAGGAACAATGGAGTGTGGAGCAGGTATAAGTTGCCCTGATGTGTTAAAAATGTGTATGAAAGGAAAGAGGAATCTAGATCATCAGCTATTTTAGCTCCTTTTAGATGTGGAGTTATTTTGGTTCTTCCCTCTGTAATGACTGTAGTTTCACGTGTTGTCAGGCTGTCTCATTTCCAAATAGTCTGTAAATAAATTTAATGGATTTGCATATTCATTCCACTATTGATATAGCTCATTATAAATCAATTTTGACTCCTCGAAACTGTAGGACCCTTTTATCCACAGAGACACGCCAACAGATTCATTATCACATGCATATGTGGTTCGAATGCCTCTATTGTACAAGGAATAGGAACATTTTGTGACTGTTTACTCACATGTCATGTCATGTCATTCTATATATATATATATATATATATATATATATATATATATATATATATATATATATATATAATTATTATAAAAAAAAAAATTCTGTACAACACAAAGGAAAAAGCCTTGATAAGGCTTTAAAGGTTTTATATCATCATGTGATCTTTATGTGCCAGTTTCAACACGGAAGTAAGCCTAGGGGTGAGAGACTTCCGTTTCATTAGCTGCTATAGGTAAATAACGAGGAGAATAATAACATGCAGTAAATGGTAAAACTTTGCAGTACAAACCAGTGTGTTCTTAATTAAGATAACAGATTAAAATTATATATATAGGACACATCAATTGTCCATTTCAAGCAGCAAAACAAACTGTTTTGTACAGCTAAAAATAGCTGGATGCAAATGAGACCAGAAGCTAGACCCATAGAATTTACAAATGGCGAATGGGCCATTTTTACATCAGGAAAAAGGTGGTTAGTATTCATTAAATTTTCGAGCTTGATTGTAATCTGTCACTGTATGGAAAAAAGCTCCATGAAGAACATATTTTGTGTTCCACAAAACTTTCTGTTTTGGAATAACATAAGGGTGAGTAAATAATAAGAGTTTTGGACAGACCAAATTGGCTTGGAAAACAACGATAATGAAATAGAGTCTGATAAATGGCAGAAAAAGCTGAGACAGTGTGATTAGTCTAAAGAAAGATGGATGGATCTCAAGCATAGCACAGTGATGGATGCAGGGTAGGAGGTAGAAACAAACTCCTCCAGCGATTTCACAACACACTGTGCACCTGCACCTCCCACTCGTCTCTCATTCTCTCCTTCTCTCACTATCTCTTTCACTACTCCTTAGTTTTTTACATGCAATGCAGTGATCTGCCATCTCTGACAAAAGTCAGTCTTGCTTATTTTTGCCTCAGTCTCACTTCTGTGAGCATAAGATGTCAAGCTTCAGTTATTCATACTACCACAGAATCCGAGCCCTAAATCTATGTCTTCCACTGTCACTAAAAAGTTCCACTGCAGTGACCTCTTTTCATTACCAGCATGGCATACATGGCGCGCATTGGCACGCCAACCATATTGCCCTCCCCCGTCTGCAGTCTCATTGTGTTAAACATCAAAACTTTCCTCCTGTGGTCATTATCATAGATGTGCTCAAAAGGCAAAGTCTCAGCTCTGCTTGAGCAGCCACGGATGCAGAAATTCTCAAATTTTGTATTTTGACCACTCTTAAACTGTAAACCAGTTGCCATAGTAACAACCATCCTAGAAATGGGATCAGTCTCAAGTTGAACTCATTTATTTATTTATATATTTATGATTTTTTTGGGAATGACAGGATGCTGTGATTGCGCAGCCTATAATTTATGTGCTGCTTGTTTTGTAGACAGACATGTATGTTAGATTTTTAGTTTATTAGAAAAATAACACTTTAAATCAGACGTTGAGCAGTACATTCTGTACACTACCATGTCCATAGCCAAATTCATCAAGGTTTCAGCAATCGTTTGTGTCCTTGTTCATGTGTGAGCAATCATTTTGTGCTGTAATTCATCTGTTGGAGTTGTTCTCTTTTTGGACACAAAAAGTTGGTTGACTGCAGAATCACACATACACGATGACTCACGTGTACATCATACTCATCTTTATTGTCCTGTCTTTCTAGATCAATACCTTATTACCCTTCAGAAGGACAAAACATTCCCCTGTTCCATCAAAATGATGCCAGCGCTCGGTTGGCTGCATCTGTGAATCTCTCTTGGTCCCAGCCTGGGTTTGCTCTTGAATGAGTGACGATGACGTAACTGACTAAATGATACTACTAGGAATGCACCAGTATTAAAATCCAGATATTCAACTGGCAGATATTCAACTTTGATATTATTTTATCAAAATTTCAAATAAAACAATTAAAAGCTTTAAATGTTTAGTTTCATATATTTTTATTCTTTTTATTTAATATATATATAATATAATGGAACATTTTAAATGTATTTACATTTTGTCTTTTATTTTTATTAGTATTTATTAAAATATATGCGGTTTAATAAACATAATATATAAGAAAAGCCTGGCACCTTGTCGGTGGAAAAGGGGTCACAGTGGATCTCAGTATGCCGTGCTCAAGTAAATACTGTACATTTTGGCCTGTTCATTAAAGGATGCGTTTCATTCTGTTTTTGTCTTCCCATCATAGAGCTGTCAATCATTCATCAACGCCCCAAGAAAACACCTGAGTAGGTGGAGCATGGCCAGTAGGAGTGGCTGGCTTTACTATGCCTGAAGGCACGTGTCGATGGTGTCCATGGAGACAGATGGCAGCTTCACTGGGGGCCACGGTTTGTCCCTCTTACAGGCTGAAGATAGCGTGGGGGCCGGACTCGCTCAGCAGGAGGGGTCGTGGCTTGGCTTCCGGGCTACAGTGAGTGCTGTGCTGCTGCTGGAGCTGCTCCTGGGAGTGGGTGGCAATCTGACCGTGCTGGTGTTATACTGTGGTCACTGCAGCCTGTTGGAGTCCGTCAGTCATGCTGTCACTCTCAGTCTGCACACCCTTGACCTGCTGCTCTGCCTCCTCTGTCTGCCAATCACTGCCACGCTCCTCATTCTGGGCGGAGCCTCGGTTCCTCACCACGCCCTTCTCTGCTGTCTTCACGAATCAGCAGCCAGCTTCGCCAGTGTGGGCACCGCACTTAACCTGCTGCTCATCAGCTTAGATCGCTATGACATCAGCGTCCGGCCAGCCAATCGCCTGCTGACGCCTCGAAGAGCCACCATTTTACTTGTTGGAGTATGGGCGGTTTCTTTGGCCATGCCCCTTCTACCATTCGTGGAGGCAGGGTTTGTTTCGGGGCAACGCGAAGGGGTGTTTATGCACTCCAATAGCACTGTGCTTTGCTCAGAGTGGGGAGGAACTCTACAGGCTCATCTTTTACTACAGGTTCCCGTGTTCCTGTGCTCTCTCGCTGTGATGCTGTTTACATACTCTCGAATTCTTCAGGCACTGCGCATCCGCATCGGACGCACACCCAGGTCCCACCGAGACAGCAAACGACCTGTCCATCGCCTCTGGTTACGCCGTAAAAAGTCAACGAGGTCACCGGATCACACAACGAGAAACACACCCACCTCCCCACCACCGCTTTCAAATGGACCACTAATCGCCTCAGATACAGTTACAACAGTAACCATCAACACTGAGACAAACACTCCCTCACTCACTACGCCACTTAGCCCCACCCCTACTGTATCCGTGATAACCTCTCCTTTAAACCCCACCCCCACTGCTTCAATGGTAACCACTCCTTTGAATCCTGCCCCATCTGTATCTGTCATAAGTTGCCCTCACATCCCCAGCCCTGCTACATCATCAGTGGCCACGCCTCTGAGCCCCATGCCCACTGTTTCCACAGTAACCACTCAGCTAAGCCCCGCCCCTGTTCAGGGTCAGCCCAGTATGGGCGTGGGAGCGTCAGTATCGGCCATTTTGGCTCTGCGTCGAGCAGTTCGGCGCCACCGAGATCGGCGGGAGCGCCAAAGGCGTGTTTTTCGCATGTCTGTCATCATAATCCTCTCATTTCTGCTATGCTGGGCGCCTCTCTCCATAATGCCCCTTCTTATGCTGGCCATTGGCCCCTCTGATTGGCTAGAACGCCTGAGAATCTGCTTCCTGGTGCTTGCTTATTGGACGGTAGTGCTACATCCGCTGCTGTATGCGTTCACGCGGCAAAAACTGCGTAAAGTTCTGCATACACGTCTCCGCAGGCTGCGGCCGCAAAACACGCAGACTCGAATTCACGCTAATACCAGGATCCGCCACAAGCACAGGGCAGTTTGCAGTGATGCTACTAACCGCTGCCTGACAGAGGCTGTTAGAGAGTGAGTGTTTGTGACTTATAACTAGGCTCACACGGAATCTGAGTGGTCATACACTTGTGTACATCTGTCATTTTCTTGTTTTTTTATTAAATATTTTGGATAATTTAATTGCTTTCAGCTGCTATATGTTCAGCTCCATTTAACATATTTCAGCATGTTTAAAACCAAGAGCATAACCATATTTTAAACATTTGTAAGAGACTTAAGGGAACAAAGAAAAAGAAAGAAGAACTATAATTTATTAAGTATTTGCAAATAATATTTTATTTTATTATTAATAGGCACACACATTCACTTAAGGCCCAGGTACAGAAAGACATGCAAGCCTTTCAATAGACAAACACCATTTTTTCAAGCTTTCAAATAACACACATATGTGCCGTTGTTTACACACAAATCTGTGTGGACACAAAAATCAGGACAGCTGATGATGCACAATGCTGATGGTGAAAATTGTGAAAATCCCAACTCATCTTATGGAAAAACTAGATGAATTCATTCAATGTGAATCACATGAAAACATATCATTTTCAGAAAAAAGGGCAAGCATGAAGGCCCACCCTTAAAATACTACGAATGAGCACAAAATGTACAAATTCGCCACTAATTTGCCAAAATGAGAAATAGATATGGATTTCCATGAATTTTGTTTCAGATACGCGAAAATATACTTTAGGCTAAATCTTCTGCCTAATATGCTGAAAACAGATCGGTTAATGTTTCTCTTCTTGTCATATTGCAATTATTATTTACATGAATCAGTAAATATGATTCATTAATCAGGTAAATAGGCCTGGTTGTTCAATTCAAAACATTTCTGTCATAGAACAGTTGTTGATTATTTGTTTAGCTTGTTAGCTACTTATGTCACAAACTCTTTCCTCTCTAAAACTGAAGCATTGTGCTGGAATTCGAATTTGTCTTCTGTTAACAATAAAGCCTTCTTTGATTTGATTGGCCATTTCAGTTTTTTTGACATTGATGAGCACCATTAGTCTCCTGAGGCAGACTAGTCTAAAAATGTAACTTTTTGTCATCCTACCAACAAACCAAGGAAAGTGTAATGGAGCGCAGCAAAACAGCATCAAGGGATATCAAATACTGAGGTTGGCAATTTGGCCATATCTGATTATTGAGGGGACTCGTGGTTACGGCCCTGTTTAAATGCATTTCTCAGATTTCTCCCACAAATCTGTGCAGAAAATGTCAAAGAAAAAGAAAAAGTCAGCAGATTCCGCCTGGGCCTATTTATGGCTGTAGGTAAAAGGTGTGTGCAGGAAACCATTAATGTGTTAGATGTGTTAGATGATATGTGTGACTTGCTTACATCTATAAAGGAAATTAAAAGACATTGGTAGGTCTCTATTGTCCACGAGTGTGTAGTATCATTGGCAACTAATCAGCACAGGGTTTCTAAAGCACACTGAACTCTGAGGTCAACAAGGCACTGTCTAATTAACCAGTATAGCACAAATATTCCCACGGTCCTAGGAGAAAAGAGCGAGATTGAGAGAGCATACCTACAGGTGTGAGTCTGCCAGAGGCCATGTGCAATAAATTCCAAATCCAGGTTATGCATCGCATGATTTCCATATAAATTAATACCAACTTATTGGCATTCATTGTGTGGTGTAAAGAGTAACCATGTATCCACCAGTACACATACTTGTGCACATATTTTACATTGTCCTTCTCACTGATAGTCTAGAGGGCAATAGATTTATCATTGTGTTTATTAATTTATATGATCAGGGATGTAAATAGTCACTAATATTCCTGTGGTTTGAAACTGCAGCCAATTTGAATTCAGTTCTACCAAGGGCATGCATACTGGTTCGATCAGTTTCTGAAAATATTGACAAAGCAACTTTTACGAAGTAGAAATTATTTTATTTGATCTGTGTCCCATGTATGTATATCTTGTCAGTGCTGTATATTATTTCAGTTTGAGATGAGTATTGTATCACTTTACAATAGAGGAGCAATAAGTCTGAATTACAGTAATAAAAAGATTCAGCCTCTTTGCTTGTTTGCTTTGTTTGTTCCCAACCTCAGCAGTCAAAATTCATACCTCTTATAGAAAAGCATATAAAATTGTGCACATTGTTTACATATTTCATTTTATTTTTTATAATGGCAGAACTATTACTTTTATACAACACATTATACTGAAGTTAATACAACTTGCATTTCATATTTACATATTAGGCCAGTTCTTATTATTTTATCTCTGCAAATGAACATTGTTTCAACAAAAGTGAATTCAAAGTGTCCTGCAATCTGCAATTTTGAATCCATTTTGGGTTTTCCTAATCTTTCCCAAAGAAGTTGGTGTTTGTTAGGTCAGAGTGAAGAAGCAAAAACTAAACTCTATTTTGATTCATCCTGATTAAAAAAGTTTGCTGTTCTGAATAGTTAAAATCAGTCTGATCCACTTGCTCTGATAGTTAATTGGTGTCTTTTCATAACGTGAATTTATTAAGAAGTGCATGCTGCTTTAATGTATACAATTAGTCCATGCTGAGAAAGGTTCACTGACTTCATCCCAGTTGATAAAAGTCATACAGGCAATTAAGAACCTCCTGTGTCTCTGTCAGCGTTTGCAGTCTCACACAGAAGATCAAATGCCATATGAGGGATACTCAGTAAAGTACCTGTTCAATCAGTGAAATGGAAGCCTTTCAAACTCTCTCTGCCTGATTCAGAGATCTTAAATGTTATTAATCTTTAAAGAGTTGGTTGTGGTTCAGCCAATATGCGTGGGGTGAAAGGGAGACTATCATTCCTCATTATCGGTGATAGAAGCTGCACTCCACTTGTGAAGTATGATCGTATTAACACTTATTAATGTTTGATGACACACGCTGACATTTGCAGGAGCCTAATAACTGGAGGGCCCATAATGGGGATGGGGTCCTGCAGACAGATGTAGATGCCTGTCTTAATAGACATGCAAAGAAATCTTGACCACACAGGTTAATGAAAGTCAATAAGACCTTGCTTCTACTGTTCCATAATTTAATTACAATTATTTTGCATCATCCTACCACTGCAAATATGAAAAATTTAGCATGTTCTTTCATAATATGTAAGTAAAGATTACCCAAAATATTGTGGTAGTAGGCTACTATGGTACTGTGGTGTGATGAGGTTTTGAATGATTACCAAATACATGCATGTAATTACACTGCTGTTCAATAGTTTGGGGCCTGTAAGAGATGGCCTAGTGGTCAGAGGGAATAATTACAATCAAGCTGGTCAGAGGTTTAGTGGATCCCAAAAAGGTGGTTTATTACCGTAAGGTTAAGAACAAGTACATCTTCACACACTGGACTACAAACAAAAAAACTGTACAAAATAAAACTGCAACAATGTGCAAAGAAAGGTTACACCAAATACTTTGGTCCCATTTGCAACAGGGTCTATCCTTTGTATTTCAACAAACAAGACTGACTTGATAAGCTCTGTAGCTCCTTATTTAAAAGGGCTAGCTCCCTCTTCAGACTGCATCAAATGAACAAACTGTGTCTCATTTTACTCAACCAGGACAGTGCCTGATGATCAGTTTCCAGTGCAAGTTTACGGCCCAGCAAATAATGTAGGGAGTCCAGGGCCCACTTGATAGCCAAACACTCCTTCTCCACCGTAGAGTATCTAGATTCATGGGGAAGAAGCCTCCTACTTATATTCGCTTGTTAAGTCTGACGTCACGTAGCAGCGCTTCCGTGTCCAAACGCTCTATCATTTACCACGAGAAAACAACAAAAGAAACTCACAATGTGATAGAATACTAGCGAAAAAGTTATAATCTTAACCTTTAATTCCATACTGAAGTCCCAGATAGCCAGACAATGAAAATATAAATATAAAAAAAAGATATATATAAAAATTATTTGTGTTTGGAATGCTTTGAGCACGGAGACTGTAGTGTATACCGTAAGTTTGAAAGCGTTTAGCTTAAATTATTAATATGAATAAACAGTGCTCATAAACGGATGCTGAGGTCGTATACTCAAGTGAAGCGAGTTGAGGCTTGGACCCGGAAACAGCACTTCTTACGTCATCACTTAACAACCGAATAAGCTACTGGCCTTAGTTGTCCTCAATCTTACTGCAACAAAACGGCTCCAATGCCGTGCTCAGAAGTATCTGTTTGTATAGTAAAAGTCTGTTCAAAATCAGGACTGTTTAGTATTGGCTTCTTGCAGAGAGAGTCTTTTAAGTCCTGAAAAACAAGTTCACATTCATCAGTCCACACCACCTTGTTTGGTTTGTCCGTTTTGGTTGAGGGTGGTCAGTGCAGCAGCTCATGCAGAAAAGTTTGGTATAAAATGTCGTTGTCTATACCACCCAATGAGGCCCAGGAAGGACAGCACAAGGACTGTTTCTTAGTCTGTGGTTTTCCAGCAGACTAAATAGCCTGAATTTTGCTGATTTGAGGTCGAATCACTCCATGATCCAGTAACAGAAACGAAACGAAGGCTGCCATCCTTCTTGGGCATCAAGATGACTGGACTACTCCACACTCTGCATGGTTTCCAACTCCTCTTTAAAGATAGGCAGGAGTCGTTTTGGTATTCTGTAAACAGGCTGGTGAATGGGTTGAGAACTGTGTAGGGTAATGTGGTGTGATACCAGGTTGGTCAGACCAGATATTTCCCTAAATAGAGCCGGTGCTATTAGGACCAGTACTTGCTGTTTCTTATGCTCTAACAGTTGGCTCAAGTCCAATTGAGCAGATTGGCGAGGAACAGGGAAGTATTGTTCCTTTAAATCCTCTTCTTCCTCCACTGCTCGGATGAGCAAGGTATGCTCTGGGCTTGAGTCACTGGTGGAAATTGGAGAAACAGAAGATGGAAAAAAATCCAGCTTGTTTATGATCAGGGTCATCCCAATTTTGAAACAACATGTATAAAATTACAATCAAGCTGGTCAGAGGTTTAGAGGATCCCAAAAAGGTGGTTTATTACTGTTAGGTGAGGAACAATTACATGGTCACATACTGGACTACAAAAAATAACTGTACAAAACAAAACTGCAGCAAAGTGCAAAGAAAGGCTACACCAAATACTTTGGTCCCATTTGCAAAAGGGTCTCTCCTTTGGTTTTCAGCAAACAAGACTGACTTGATAAAGCTCTATAGCTCCTTATTTAAAAGGGCTAGCTCCCTCTTCAGACTGCACACAATGAACAAACAGGGTCCGTATATACTGTACAATACATTGTACACAGAAGAAAAGAAAATAATAAAACATTACACATAAACACAAATAAAAATCTGTGTAAACCCATGGGTACTTAAACACACCATATAAAAATGAAAAACGAAAAGAAAAATAAAGAATCGTTCAGCTGCTATTGCCCATTTCGCCAGACAAAACTACCAACGGTTCAGTCCAATAAGGGGCATGATAAAATACCATTTTGATCCACATTGCCTGTTTGATGGTGCAGCATGAGATTAGGGATGGGAAGTTCAGATCATTTTACAGACTCATTTGGATGTCATTTCGTTCATTTTATCAAAATATAATTAAAATGTTATGTGTTAGTTTCCTAACACGTCTACTACTTACACAAATGTTGATCACACTACAAACAATACAAAACTATAATGCTATAAGAAACAGAAAAGATTAGTTCATTGTTTACCTGGGTCTTCTTCAGTCTATGATTAGCTTACCTCAGCTCTTATCTGACATGTTTTGGGTTTGAGTTGTTCCTTCATCACATGACACCCCCATAAACTTAACCAATGCACTCTGAGCTGGAAATAGAATTGATTAGTTCATCTCCTGAGTCTTCGGATTTGAGTCATTCCTTCATCACGTGACAGCCCCATAAGCTTTAACCTATCGTTCGTTCTTTGTCACATGATGTGACAGCATTGGATTGAGAAATTGATGAACTAATGGCTTGAAAAACTCGAAGACTCGAGAGATAAACTAATCAATTCTCTTTCTGGCTTAAGACTTTATTGGTTATGCTTATGGGTCTGTCAGGTGATGAACGAACGACTCGAAAAAACCGAGGACTTGAGAGATGAACAATTACACAACACCATGATTATTTAAAAAGATGGTAAATGCTGGCATTATCAAGTAATGATGTGTGCATGTGTATCAAGTCCAGGTAATTTCTTGTCTGTCACCAAGCTTGACTAGTGTGACAGGGTCTTTACGGTTACTTTTGATTATTTTATATTTGCTGAATAACGCTGTTATTATTTTTTTTTTAAAAAGGAGAAAAACTTCAAACAGACTTCAAATTGTTGAATAGTAGTGTAAACTATTTAAAAAATTCCATTGTATTTCTTTGTTTAATGCTCATATCTACTGTTGGCACTAATTTATGAGAGGTTATGCCAAATATGGTAAATGAATAAATTCATTATTATTATTCAGAAAAACAATGTGAGGATGCACATGCCTTTGTACAAACATCGAATTGAGGCAATTATTATTTGTGCACTCAAATGATCTAATTGGAATTGTTCATTTATTTCCAAATAAGGAAAAGTGATGTACTTAATCAAATTTACATTTTACATATTAAGTAGTTTAATAAACATCTTATTCCCATCTCCCTTTTGTTTCTGTCTGCCACCCTCCCCCTTTTTATTTTGAAAAGTCAAGTATGTTGATTAGTATGGTTTCCTTCTGTTTGCTTGCCTTCATGAGCAAGGAGAGAAAAGGATAAAGAGAGAGGGTTGGTGGGAAATATTTTTTCTTACTGTATGCAATATGAAAATACTGCCATGTATTCATTAAAATCTCTCTTGCTTCCTCTCCCACCGTTCTCTCTCACACGTGCATCTTTTTAAATCTCATCTGTTCCACTCACTGTCATCATCTTTCTTCTTTTTATCACTGACTCTGCCATGCTTTCTGCTCCCTCGTTCTTTCCTCACTCCTCTCTTCTCTAGACTTGCATAAGAACAAAGAAGATCTGCCATTTCAAGGGGAAAGTCACCTTGGAAGACAGGAGGGAGAGTGGGAGGGCAATTCTTAGACTATGGGCACTTTCATGTCCTTTGATCATATTTTATAAAAAACATTTAATTTGGAAAAATTCACACTTTCATAGTTAAATTTACAATGAAAGTACTTTTTACCAGTAGTCTATAATTATTTTTACCTTTTTAAACATCATTATACATGCAAATATTGCTGTTTTGTGCTTGTCCCACGCCCAGACTTCTGATCTTCAATAATGAAAAAGAAGTGTAAAAAAATGATTCATCCATTTTTTTTATATGATTGAATAAAGTATCAGTAAATGAATCAAAACGTAATTGAGGATTTTAAGGTCAGACAACTATTAAAGTGATTTTATATACAAAATGTAGTTGTCCCACAGTATTGCCGTCATTTCAACCACAACGCTGTAATGTCCTTTTAAAAAGTTTTTTTGAAAGATTGTTTGGGTAGTTTCTATGGAGATGAACAATGACATCACAGCACATGTCTAACATGGAGGAGATTTTAAATTTCTTCAGCAACTTGGAGAAGAAAACTCAAGGTAAATATTGCTTGAAATGAAAATATTTTTATTGTATGTCATTTCCAAACATGGCGTAACATCAAATGAGTCTGTAAATAAATTGATTTTTTAAAACACAAATAGATTTATTTTGCATGCATGGAATGCTTCCTAACAATTCATAGCTAATCTGTAATACCAGCTTGGATTTTTTTACAAAATACTGTAGAATTGTCATTTCCACCACCGTCATTTCCACCACATTACCTTCTTGGGTGGAAATGACATTTATGCTTCTAAGGTGCAATTCATAGAATGAGTGGCTACATATGATTATTTTATTTATTGAAATGTACAACGCTAATGTTTTTATTCAAATATCTATTTGTTGAAATTTAATTTTATCTATTTTTAAGATGCCGCGGAAGTCAACTGGAGAAAGGTCTCAGTGGTGCTCAAGTGAAAACAATTACCGGTATTGGGATCAATCGCTTTTATTGGCCACTGAGAGATGATGTCATCTGGTACCAACCCATGGATATAATAGGCTTCATCCCTGAGCCCGTACCAGTGATAAAACGGCACAAGGAGATTATGGCCCAATCCCAATTCTATTTTATACCCCTTTCCTTATGGTTTAGTGATTTCTAACTATTGGGGGGATTAGCCCCCATCAGTGTCTACAGCAGTTATCGCCCTGATCAGACATATGCTGTGGCACTATCATGTCTGTAATGATATGACGTTAGCAAATATTAGGGATTTTTTGGCAAACATTTCTTTGAGTAACTTGACTGTTAATATGAACTCACAATTGAATGTAACATAAAACAAATGATTTCTTTTCATTATAATCTTTATTTATGCCAAAAAAGCTTACATTTATGTGTCTTTTTGTTCGCTGTAGCAGCCATGTTGACGAGATAATTCATACCCCTTCGTTTGACGTGTGGTCCTGAAAAATCTTTGTTTGAAGGGCTATCTGGCCCTTCCCCTTACCCCTACCCCTCCAACCAAAAGAGAATCAAGACACCCCTACCCCTTCACATGAACGCGCGAAACGTTGGGGTAGGGGAAAGGGGAAGGGATAAGGGGTAGAATTGGGATTGGGCCTAAGACGGAAGTTTGGAAAGAAAACTACAAAATTTGGCCTTGAATCACATCTCTCTCTCTCTCTCTCTCTCTATCTCTCTCTCTCACACACACACTCCCTCTCTCATAAACTCTTTCACACACACTGCCTCACTTTCATGCACATTATCTCTCACACACATACCGTCTGGTCACCATAATTGCCCTCTGGACAAGCCTCCATGTTACTCTCTCTCTCTCTCATACACGCACAGCCCTCGTGATCTAGGTGCTTTACAGTTCATGTTATATGATAATTTATGTTATAGTTTAAGGTGTCTTTTAAATGTTCTCTTCAGAACAGTGTTCATCTAAGAGACTGATTAGAATTGTACAATACCAAACTAACTCACATACAACGTGTGCATGCTCAAGATGCTTATTAGTTCATGTTACAATGCATTGACATGACTAACTTTTTAGGTGTTTTTTAAGTATTCCAAAATTCAAAACAATGTTCATCTAACCAATTATAATGTTATAATTTTACAATTACAATGTATGCGTAACTTAACATTTTTCATGTGATTATTTGTGGTTAGTTGTTTACAGTAAGGCTGTAACTGTTCATCTGGTTATGGAACCAAACAGACTAATGACTAATGATTTGTTAAATGTGTTTCAAATAAATGTTTTCTGTTTTTCTACATGGACGTCCATTCATTGTCATTTCCACAACACCCAGTCATTTCCACCACCTCATAACTCTTTTAGAAAATATGTACAAAATTCTAATCACTCATTAAAAATTTCTGCATAGTTTATGGGATAATGTTCCACTTAATGTAATAACACAAGTTGTAATTTTCAGAAATGTATCTAACCAATGCAATATTATATTTCAGGTTGTGGTGGATGTAAGCTTTGCGTTTGGGCCTCATGACAATTAATTTACTTAATCCACAAATCTATGGCAATTGCAATATATTTATAAATTGGTAAAACTATGTGTGACAGTGGTCTTACACTGTTAAGAAATTATGTATATCATACTAATTTTAAATAATAACCAAATATTTACATGTGATGGAAATGACATTTGTTTAGTGTGGATCGGAAAATATGTAGAAAAAAAAAACACCAATTTGTCTTATAATGTAAGTGCGTTCTCTTATGGATAATTAAACTAGACTAGTTATATTTAACTGTTAGATTGTGACAATTTTGATTTGAACACTTTTTTTCCCCTCAAGTTCACAAGGCCAAAACCACCCGGGAGAGAGAGAGAGAGAGAGAGAGAGAGAGAGAGAGAGAGAGAGAGAGAGAGAGAGAGAGAGAGAGAGAGAGAGAGAGAGAGAGAGAGAGAGAGAGAGAGAGAGAGAGAGAGAGAGAGAGAGAGAGAGAGAGAGAGAGAGAGAGAGAGAGAGAGATTCGTGTGGGTGAAATAACTTGCAGAAGGCTGAATCCCATGTTGACTAAATCAGGCAACAAGCACACATTCCCATGTTTATTCATTTATTTATTCTTTTTCTTGGTTTTACTTGTTCATATGGCCTAATTTTTTATATTAACCTTTGCAAAAATGCTTGTACTTTTGCTGTGCGAATACATTAATACCAAAAGAAGCTAAATAACATCTAACCATATTTCATTGTTCCTGTAGCGCAAGGTTGGGGGTTCGATTCCCCGGGAACACAGAGTGGGAACACAAGATAGGTAAAGATCAATAGCCTGAATGCACTTTAAGTCGTTTTGGATAAAAGCGTCTGCTAAATGCATTAATTACATTTAATTTCAATCGATCATTTTTTTCAATCATCACCCTTCAGTCAGGTGTTTTGCTGTAAAAGCTATTAGCTATTACTATTACTTAGTGGTTGGCTAGTTATATCAAACAAATCATGTAAAATACTACATATGAATGTTGTGTAATTATTATACTTAATCTTATTACTTAATATTGTGTACGTCACCAAATCAATTTATCAGTACATATATTTCGCTCCAAGACGATAAAATCAAACGTACAAAAATGTTGTTTCATAAGCCGAAATAGCTCAGTTGGGAGAGCGTTAGACTGAAGATCTAAAGGTCCCTGGTTCGATCCCGGGTTTCGGCAAAGCTTTTCTCACCTCAGAATGCTAAAAAGTAAACTTTATGTCATCTTGGTGCATGTGAAAAAGAAATAATAAAAAATGTGTTATGCTGAGGCAAAGCCAATGAAACTATTATTGCGAGTGCTGTATATCGGTCTTCCACTCTCTCCGGTTATGCAGTGTGGAGTACATATAATGGCCTGATGATGTCGCTCTTTAGTTCATTTAATCGCCCCTGCTATTTTGTTGTAATTGCAGCAGAGGGCGATGTCGTTCAACAAATCAGTAGTCTTACCTCGTGGAAAACGCGAGAGAGGCCACGAAACATGTGCTGACCAGAAAAGTAGCAGAACTGCAAAATGACATGACATGACGGTACAGTATGACAGATTGAGCACAGTGCACCTGATTTGACGAATACAGCTCAACTTACTGTAGACCTCTTTGTACCTCACAATATGCTGCTTCTTGGCTTAAATGTTTGGTCTGTTACATAGGCTACCATGACACAACAGGATAAACGTCACAGCATTTTTCTGAAGTTTTAGAACATTGGAACATTGCTGAGTCGCAGTCTGTTTAGTTTTTTTTGACATCTCATGTTTTCAGCACAAATGTTTTCTCTTCTGGGTATCTGTTTCTTTGTTTATTTATCTATTGTATTGAAATATTTCTTGATAAAATGGATCCACTGCAACTTAACTTTAAAACATCACTTATACCAAAATACAAAATGTAATGCTAAATTTCTCCAGATATGTTTTGATGAAGAAACAGACTCCTCTGTATCTTGGATGGCCTGAGGGTGAGTAAATTCTACACAAATTTTCATTTTTGGGTGAACTCTTCTTTTAAAATTCTTATTTTCTTCAGTTTTTATTATTATCTGGAGGGATGTGTTGTCTTTGATGTTATTATGATATGCTTGTGATAATGTAAAGTCATAAATCAGTTGAGATTATTGAATGGGTTCAATTCTGTGAAATGCAAAAACCTCAACAACAAAATTTCAGATCCAATATTTGATATTTGTCAGTGTACTTTCACTTGTAATAGAACTGACCCACCTGTGCAACACGTGTAAACATGTCTTTAGAGTCCAATGATTCACATTTAGCATACACACACAAATTCCCAGTAACCCATTTTGGAAGCTGGTATTACGTAACTAAAGACTGGTCAGCCACATCCCAAAGCTACTGCTTCATCTCCACAGTCTCTCTTGCACACAGAAACATCTTCTGTTGTTCATGTTAAATCGATCATCACGTTCTTGTCAGTCAAGCTCTCATATTTGACATTCTGTACTGTATGCCTTTGCGGCAGTTTATTGAAGTTATTCACTAATTTATTTTTACTCCTAATCTCCGGAGGTCACTGAACCCTATGAACCGTTAATTTGACATGTGAAACTGGTATCTAGTTCCAAGTTTCTGTTTTCTAATGTCCCAACTTGTAGATATAGCATCGAGTGTCTGCAAAGCACATAGGTGTCTTTTTTATTTTGGTTGTTAGGAGAGTGCAGGACACAATTAAATGAAATATATTGTAGGTTAATTCTCAGTTTGGACAGTATGTACCAGAAGAACTGCCTTCATCATAAAATGTCTCCAGTTTCATTGTCCAGTCCCCCACTGACTTCTCATTAAAAGCTTCATGGTTCTTTATAACCCTTGGATATCTTGCAGTGGCATAAAAGTAGTTGTAAGGTAGTATCAGTGCCAGGCAGATAGTTCAGACATACATGGAGCTGTTAGTCACCCTCGGTTTTATGCTCTAACTAAGGCATTGTGGGATTCTCTCATGCATGAAGAGATAAACATTCATTATAACCTGCTCAACTTGGGTGTCTATGTGTGAAATACTACTTTTTATGTAGTGAAGTGAAAGTGACATTCAGCCAAGTATGGTGACCCATACTCAGAATTTGTGCTCTGCATTTATCCCATCCAAAGTGAACACACACAGCAGTGAACACACACACACACTGTGGACACACACCCAAACTAACTTTGTTTTTGTTATTGTCAGTTGAGTTACTGTCATAAACACACCTCAGTATGAGGTTGATTTATGCTTCTTTATATATAAGGATATGCCACTGTTTTCATATCATTCTTGTCTTATCTGGTGTTTTTATGCTACTAGTCTAATTTAAGCACAATATTAATCTCAATAAGGAAAAGATTTATCTTCTTTCAACAGAAATGCTGAATGTTTCCACCTGTGTGTTTACTTGTTCTTAAATTGGGGAAAAAACAGCATCACTAAATTATTAATTATAACTGAAACTGCACCCCACCCATCTTACATTTTAGCCTTCCTCGATCTTGTTTTTTTTTTTTTCTTTAAGAATTCCAGGAAGTTTCTGTTTAATATTTTAAATGAACAAAATTCAGGCATCAAAGAGTGAAGAGGGAGTTGCAAATAGGGTAAGGGTCAAAATTATTCCTTCTTTCCCTGTAGCCTGAGTATGTTTTGAGTTGGTTAGAGCACATGAACTTGGCCTTGGGCTGGAAAACTATGGTTAATTTCTAAGTAATTGGAGAAAAATTACCTCGTCACCATTAAAGAGAATAATAATAATAATAATAATCATCATTTGGCTCGTATCTTTTTATATTTAATTCTCTGGCTAACATCTAATCTGTTTTTCAGTAGCCAGTGGTGTCATTTAAGAAGCAGAGTGTCTTTACAAACTTAAATTTGGTTGTCTATCCAGAAATGTTTTGCTGGATGGATAGCATGACAGAGATGTGCTCAGACAGAACGCACGTAATAACACGTGAGAAAGATGCTGACAGATCTACAAGACCGATAAAGACTGTCCTTTAGTCTTGCAGAAACATCTTCTAATGGCAGGTCTGTCTAGTTTTGCAGGGTTTGGAATTCCTTCTTTTTGAATCGCATGAAGACATGGGTTCATGTTTTATCCCAAAATCTAAAGAAATAAATGGAATAATGTTTTGATTTAAGTTATTACACTTTTATGCTTTGTGCCTTCATTTTCATAACAATAAATAAAAAATAATTTGCGGAAAATGTACTGATGCACAGGCAATCCCAGATGAGATTTTAAAAATGTAGGATTAATTTATATCACCTTCTCTACAATGAATGGGTGCCGTCAGGATGTGAGATAAAACAGCTGATAAAAACATCACAATAATCCACAAGTAATCCAAATGACTCCAGTCCATCAATTAATGGTTTGTGAAGAAAAAAAAACAAAACAATCCACAACCAAGACAACATCAAACCGTATTGTTGGCCACTACAGTAATGAAAATCATTCTGTGAATCTACAATAATGAATTCATTGTCTTAATTAATGCAAAGTTAAATTATTTTATTTGGTGGTTTCTTTACTATTTTGTTCCATTTTGCAGTGATATATAAAGTTAGTGGTCTGTCCTTGTGTGTATTAGAGTGATTTAATGGAGAGCAAGGTCACCTGTCGCCCTGTTGTTTTTGTGTTTTGTGTGTGTGAGCGTGTGCTGGTCCTCTTTTATTTGATGTCCTGTTTGATGTGTAATGGCTTCACTGGCAGTGATCCAGACAGGCTGCAGGGGCCATCTGTCTTAACGTGCTCTACATAACAACCAAACAAATGTTTTCAGAATTGATAGCTGACCTAAGAATAGCAGGATTTGGCAATCTACCATAGCAACTGCCAAAGCTGAGGAACCTGGTTCATGTTAGGTTATACCATTGTGACTTTAGCTATTGTCTTTGAATAGACACAGCCTCAGGAAGTGGAGAGTAACAGAAGTAATCACTCATCCTGTTCTTCCCTTCCAGCTCTTTCTCTGTGTGTTTGCTTGCCTTGCAAGGAATACTGAGATGTAGCTCACACGTGTTTGGCATGGAGAGGCAAAGATGGGCTCTTAAGATTTGCACAACTCTTTCAGCTGTGTGCACATGAGATTACTTAAAGTAAATCTCTGCTGGAAATGAAAGTAAATCTCTCTCGCAATAATATATATACTAGCATATTCTCACCAATCTTATGCTACATCATTTGCTGGAACGGCACTTTATAATAATTTTTTCTTACCACGGACTCATTGATTCACTCCAGAATGCCTTTATTAACCCCCCCTGAGCAGTGTAGAGCACTTTTTATGATGTATGGATGCAGTTTTTTGGGGCTAAACACCATCCACTGCCATTATAAAGCTTGGAGGAGCCAGGACATATATATATATATATATATATATATATATATATATATATATATGTATATATATATGTATATATAAACTGATTGTATTCGTTTGAAAAAAGAAAGTCATATACAGTACACCTAGGATGGCCTGAGAGTAAGTAAATCATGGGGTAATTTTTATTTTTGGGTGAACTATCCCTTTAAGGGCACTTCTATGCTATAATATGTTTATACAGATGCTCCCAAATAATAATAGCCAAAATAGATTTGAAACGCTTATGAGGCAGTGAGAGAAATCCTGTTCTTTATTTAGCTTTCCCTGAAGATTTCCTGAAGGCAGCCAAACTCAATTTATTGTAAGTCTGTTCACTGAGCTGCATGCATAAAACCAAAGCGAGGTGGCAAAGGCTCAGCTTTACTCTTTTTAATGGTGCTCTGAGGCAATAATGAGCAAAACACTGGATGCCAGGAAGGGTTGTTGACTCAACAAGAGCTGGCATAAATATTTTATCTGCAAGAAAAGAGGGTAGTTTCCGGTAGTTCTAACACTGAATACTTTTTAATCTCTTTTACTGACAGTGTTGTTAAATGAGTCAACTATAACGGCAAAACAACTAAATGACAGCCCTTTCATCCCATTAGATCCACCTTTTGAATTTAAACAAACTGTAGGCTGTAGACAAATGTCACCGTGATCACAAGCACAGACATTACGGGAAATGACAAACTCTGTGATGGTTTGTTCATGGTTTGTTTGTACATGCTTGATGGATCATCAAGCCCTTTTCCAGTAATAAAATAAGGCAAGTATATTTCAACAAGTGTTATTACTGACGTTATAGAAGTGCTGGAGATGGTATCTTCTACAGCATCTTCTAAAGAAGCTACAATCTTCTTTAGATTTAAATTGGCAAATCTCCATTTAAAAAGTAGTTCAACTGCAGTTCAAGCACCTAATAATTGCTAATATAGTGATTTATATATTAATATTATAAGTACAAACTATTGGATTGTACACTTCTGTATGGGGTCATTTTTATTCAGCAAAGACACATAAAACTGGCACAGTTAAGACATTTATAATGTTAAAAAAGATGCTGTGCTTTTAAACTGTCTATTGATCAAAGGATCCTAAAAAAGGTATCATGTTTTCCAAAGAAATTTTTAGCAGCACAACTGTTTTTAACGTGAATAAAAATAATACATTATTTAGAACCAAATCACAGAAATAAATTACATAAATTAATCAAACTCCTTTCAAAGGCATACCAGTCTTACCAACCCCAAACTTTTGAATGGTAGTATTATTAATTTTATTTTGTCTTAGCAATGTTCATTTGAAACAAAACCTAGATACAACTAATAAAACTATATTTTTAATGTAAGAAAAAAAATACTGTTTAGTTAAAACAGTAAACAGCATTAAATGAAATGGCTAAAAAAAGTACAAGTTTATTTTACATAAAGAAAATGCCACACAGGGATTCAGATGAACCTGGTAATCATTGCTTTTAATCATGTTCATTGAAATGATCCATCTGAATGTATTGATTTGCTATAAAAAAGCAGTTAAAAGATTCATAATAGAGAGGGCACAGCGCTTGTTTGATTATTAATTTTGATTGACTGTAATGCTGTGGGCACAATGAATATGTTGAAATGCTTTAATGTTCAAAAACACATTATTCTTTAAATACTGTACATTATTGTAGGTCCTCTATGCCCCGACTCTCTCAAATGCATCGTTTCCTTCAAAGACCCTCCTTCTGACAAGCGCAGTCTGCTCTGATTGGCCAACTGAACCAGTGCATTGTGATTGGTCGAACACCCCAAGCTCTCGTCAGAAATGTAATGCCCCTTTCCATAATCGGGAGCTTCATCTTTCAAAATAAATGTAAAGACCGATAATAATGTCCTTAGTTTTACCATCAGTTCAAGCCCGAAAGGGGAACAGTGCAACGTGACAGACACAGTGATGAAGTTGAAAATGCATAGCTGTTCAGTTGTAAGTCATCTTAAAGATTCCTAAATGCATCTACTTCCGGAAGGCCAAATAAAGTGCTTTTGCTTTCGCCTACCTGTAGATACACACAGCATCTCCCTGACATGGCTGCTTCAACACTAACTGTGGTTACTGAAACCACGCCTTCTTTCTTTGCGTGAACATTTGGGCGGCATTTTATATTTCCAAATATTTCCACATAATGATGTATTCATGTGGGGGCGTGTTTGAATGAGCCGTTTTAGGGGGGTGTGGCACAGTCTTATATTTGATAAAGAATATCTCTTTGGATTTGAGACTTTAGTCTTTGCAACTTTACAGATCTTCTTCATGCACCAAGAGCTTGTAACACACCAAAGAGAAAGGAAAAATATAATTTGCCTCATATGACCCCTTTAAGTCTAATAGTTTCCAATTTAACAAGTGATGAGATTATAAGTGTCTGTGTGATCTTATGATACTACTACTATTTTTAATATAGAAGGAATTGCAAAAATAACACCGCTAATAATAACTCACTCTTCCTATCTGTCACACAACTTTGACTTGTGACTGTGGTGTCGTTGTATTCTGTTCTGTCTGGTCTTGTTGGTCACGCTCCAGTAATGTTATGCTCTGTGCTGGATTTACTGTGCTAGTATTGAAGAGAGCTACTGTAGATATAGATTGACTGTTAGTGGTCTTATCTGACACGTGCAAGTTTGTCAGAAGTATTACTAAATCACATAGATGTCACATGTGAGAGAAAAATAGATTTGGGCCACCTTCAACTGTGATATGAACAGCCTTAGAGTATTTGGTGAAATCAATATCAGGGCTTGTGTTTTAGAAAAATGACTACCTTGAGAGCCACCATCAGAAAGTATTTGACAACATTTATTTTTCATAGATTATGTTACTGGAATGCAACTGTTGTCATGGAGGCCATTTGTTCACTACAGCAAGTGGAGTATCAGGTGGTTTCCCTTTTAGCTTAGCGTAATGTGTGAAGAATGTTTGTGCGTCTGTGAGTCTGTGGAGTTTCCACAGGACGACTGCATGACCGGCTCTTTGCCTGGTTAATTTTAGGTTATCTTGTGGTCTCCCACTATTCATTCATCAAGACAGCAATTAACTGTCTTTCAGCATAATAAAAAGTCCTTGTTTGTAATATCTCAAATTTACTAGGGCAGTGATATCACTTTGAGTGACCATATCACATTTTAAGAATATTGATCCTTTGTAAATGAAGACTAATAACATCCTTAAAGCTAAATTAAATAGTTTTTCCATATTTGTTCAATAGGAAGTTGCATTTAAACATTTACATTGTCAGTAAACAAAAGTTTGGGGTAAGATTTAAAACAAAAAATAACAAATGTGACAGTAAAGACAGTAAAATGTTACAAATGTATCTTTTACAAATAAATGCTGTTCTATTTATCTTTTGATTAATCAAAGAATCATGAAAAAGTGCATCACAAAATTAAGCAGCACAACTGTTTGTAACATTATTTTTGAGAAACAAATCAGCATATTAGAATGATTTCTGAAGGATAAATACTCCAAGTATTAGTGACTGAACATTTAGCTTAGCCATCACAAGAATAAATTAAATTAAATATTAAAATAGAAAACAGTTTTATTTAATTTTTAATTTTTTTTTGTAACTAAATAAATGCAGTCTGGTTAGCAATTAAAACAAACCAGGAATCTGTGTTTTTGTGTGTGTGTATTGAGGAGAGTTTCTTATTCTAGAGACATGTGATTGGACAAAAATGCAGGATGAATCATCAATATTTAAGGTGCAAAAAACTTTTTAATGCACAAACATTACTTTTATGCACTAGCATAATGTACAATGATATGGGTGTAAAATAATCTGCTTATTTCTGTAAGTTTTATTATCGATGATGAATCCAGACTCCGAGGACATTTATGGAGTGTGTCATTTGATCTCTCTGCACTATGAACCTATTATTTAGAGAGAGGAGACCCATTAGCTGGAGTTTCCCTGACCTAAGTGTGTACTTTTGAGTGTATGTTTGCATGCAGGGTTATATAAGAGAGCTACTTTGTCTCTCGGCAGCAGAAATTGTGGCATCTCAACTCTGCCGTCATGACAAATATGCTGATGGGGATCAGCAGTTTCATTACACTCATGGCACACCACATCTCCATACATCTTACTTGATTGCTGATGTGTGTGTGTGTGTGTGTTTTTCGCATGCATTGGAAAATGTTGGCTGAGGATCTCGAGTCTCATTTGATTCTGATTCTCATGCAGGAATAAGATCCATTAACCTTTGTGGAACGTCATCCCATTTCCAGTTCCTCCACACACACATACACTCGTTTACACACACACTTAGTACACACAGACGGTCTTTGGGGAGCCTTGAAAGATGCCAGACAGAATAGTGAGAACCATTAAACCCCTGATATGATGCGGCAACATGCACTTACCTCTGCTAGTTACACAATCTATGTTTAGAGCTGTAATAGCTAATGCAATCTTTTTTTTCTCACTTATGTCTTTGGAAAAGCGATTTTCATGGTTTCCCAAGAGATGTTCTAATTCTATTTGAGAAAAAAAGGTTTCTGTGCCCCGCATTAATTGTGATGTGGGAGAGGGGGAATTGGGGGGCCGCTGCCTAATGTGCTCCAGTGAAAACTTTTGTAATTTGTTACCACACAAGATGTCAATGATTAATGTTGTTGTTGAGCGCTAACCACAGTAATGGGAATTTCACCATCTCACACTACAGGGACTTCATTGTGTGTGTGTTTCACAGTGTACAGATGCTATCTTTAGATTTGGGCGTAGGCTGTTATGACTAGGGATGAACTGATATTAAAGCTCAATAATAAGCCAATTTTTGTTAAAAACACTAAAATATACTTTTTTAAAAAGCTATACGTGACGTTTAAATTACTATTTTTGAGTGGTTGTCACATGATGGCACAAGGGAAATAAGCATGCTCTATTAAATATCAACAATGTAAATGTAAAATATTACAGTATCACCACATGTCCAGTTGTGAGTTTATATCATGCAGTTTTGACTTCATAATTCACTGTTGCAAATGTAAACTCACACCTGAGAAGTCAGAATTGTGAGATAAAAAATTCACAATTAACTTTTTTTATTTTTATTCAGTGGCGGAAACAAGCTTATATACATCTTTGACCAGTAATTCCTGTTTGTAACATTGAAACATTAATTTTCTGTCAAGCTACTTTGAAACGATGTTGTAAAATGCGAAATATACAAATGAACTTGAATTTAATTGACTTGAAATTAACACATTTTAAATGTACAGAATTAGAAATTGTACAAATTTTGTGTTGATTATTATTTAGCAATCTAAAGACAAATGTAGGTTTCTTTTTTTGTATTCAAGAAGGTCACTAGCGAGTTTCCTTCTGTTCTCATTCTCGCGGTCTTTCATTCTCAACCTTGCATATTTTGTGCCTTCTGTCCTTCTTTTGTTGTTGTTCTTTCTCATTAATCTCTAGTCTTAGTAGGTCAATGCTAAGCATTATGTAACAGACTGTGCTCCATACAAAAGGTCACTCAATAACACACACTCTCTTAAGCATGAAGCCTGGACACACTGCCTGAGGTTTATATTGGATGGAATTGAATGTTTTGTGTGTGAAGTGTGACGCCTCGGGTTAAGCGGAATGTTATTGTGTCCTAGAAAAAATATTTTCTTTTTTTACTGGGCTGGGCAAACATAAGGCATGAAAGAACAGCAGAGAGGAGGAATGATCATCAGTTGGAGGAGTGGAATGATGACAGGATTTAGGAAAGAATGAAAAAGCTGCAGCAGCAAGGCTGAATATCATCACACTGCTCATCTAGCTGTCATTATAAAAACACAAACATATTGTCCAGGTAAGAGAAATAGTGCAGCCATCAGTGTCATGTAAGGTCCATGCACTTGGTCCAAGGAAGGTATCCAGTGCTGGCTGAATGTTTCCTGCGTGTTCGGTCTTTTTAGCACACAGAGTTATTCAATTTAGGTTAAACTAAAATCTGACTCCATTTTAATAACTAATCTGACTCCATTTTAGTATGACCTCAAATTTAAGTTGAAAGGCAAATTGGTTGATTGTCTGAGCCTAATTATAATTACTATTAATATTCTGACATTTGATTCTTCTAGTTAACTCTTTACTTTATATTTACTCGTTCATTAGGAATCTATGTCGCTTGGTGTGTATCATTCCGGCCGATTTATACATGTACCCCACAAACTCTCCTGTCTGATCATTAGTCAGAGGTTATGACTAACTATTTAATAGACCACCTCATGCTTGTCATTCTTTAAATAGTGGTTCTATTTAGCCCCCACAGTCACCTATGTAACAACTTAGTTAAAGCTCAAACAATAATCAGAGGTTATGGCTAGCACTGTGAAATATGCTATTCCAATTGTGTTTTACCTAGCCCCCTATAATTAATCGAATTATATAACAACTTGAATATAGTGAGACAATAACCAGAGGTTAAGGCTAGTACTATGAAATATGCCCAAACCATGCTAATAAACCAATAGTATTTTCTCTCAAAGGTGAATCTAAGAGTAAAAGATGCATACCTGACTTTTAGAAAAATACTCATCGGCTACAGAAGGCCCTGATCCTTTCTTTTAGTACCTCAGACCAAGACAAACATCCCCCAAGATGGAGACAGGAACAATTGTAATTTGCATTGATCATGTATAGAATTAACCTCTTGTGAGACAAAAGGCTTTTTGCATGAAAGATGCTGGGAAATGGCACACCCTCTACAGTGAGAAAAATATCTCTTAACTTTTATGATCTTTATCACCTTTTAGTTTACTTATTGTAAAATTGAGACCATTGTACCAGTCCTCCTGGGACAATTCAAATGACACCAAACATGACTGTAAATATCACTTGCATTAATGTAGACCATTATATTCTACTATTGACCATTCTGAGTGAGCTAGGTGAAGGAAAGGAAGGGGATGAGAAGGAACTGTTGCATATGTGAGAGAGGCGTTTCCTGCATTTTCTCTCAGTGAGATGTGGGAACAGATGTCTGTATGTTAATGCACTGTATGTCTATTATATGTCTCAGAATATCAAAGTGTTTGAGGTTCTGTAATTCTTACAGTCGCATTGCTGTGTAAGATTCCTATTCGCCTCATTCCTGTTCCTGAAAGCCTGCAGTCTGAATCATGCCTCCACACTCTCAGCTGAAACTGCGTCACTTCTCGCTGTTGTACAGACGTCACAGACACCAGTCGGCCCTCAGGTGCAATAACAGTCCAATCACAGCCATGCCTGCACAATTACACTGTGTAAATTGAGCATTAAACCACCAAAACGGCAGCGTCAGCACTGCGTGACACTAAACTGGAACACATACTTTATCATAACCTTGGCAGGAGACTGCAGAATGGTTTTCAGAATATGACTCGTCCATTTAAGGCCATTTAGAGGACACTGACTCCAAACCTTGTGAAGCTATTATTCTTTTAGGCAATTTGCCTAAAAGTATTTCAGTGTATTAACTTAGTTCACCCAAATATGGAAAACCTGTGTGACTGAATGACTTCTGGAGAACACAAAAGTAGATATTGGAAAAAACTTAACTGTATGAAAGCATTTTTCAAAATAGCTTATTTTATGTTCCATGGAAGAAAATAAGTTTGGAACCCCATACGGGTGAGTAAATGGTGACCAGTATTGGGGGTAATGCATTACAAGCAACCCTCTACATTGCAAGTAAATCACTCGCATATGCGACTAAATCTTCACTCTGGGCAACTAAATGATGTCTAATATTAGCCAGTGGCTAATAAATTCTCAGATTTTACTTGCCAGTGTGTGAGTTGGAGGCTAAGTAAAAGTTTAGCACAGATATATTTTTATTCGCTAAACACTCTGATTGAGAGCTTCAGAGTTTCACTCTCCATCAGTGATATGTGATATTTTTCAGTTCATCTGAATGGATGCGCAGCGCACCTGCGTTTGTGTATTTGACATATGGTAAACTCTAGTGTGAAACACTCACGCAGAGAGAGCAAGAGTGAGCGAATTGACGTGCCACATGTTAATTATATTCTCTTTTGTATTTTCCCGTCAAAATAATGCTGTTCCTTTGGAATTTTTCAGCTTTTAAGAACTGTCAGATTTTCCGGTAGTGGGCGGGGCTAATGCACAAACGACAATCTCATTGGCTGGCACTCACCTATTATGGTCCCTGTATTGATTTCAGCAAATCAGTTTGAGCGAACGCACACAACTGAATTCATATTCATGAATCGAATAGCTCATTAATGCTTAGTGAACTTTATATTGTTCTTATTATGGAATTTGTATCATTATTATCTAATCAGTATTTTTTTATTTTTTTTTTACATTAACACTGAATGACCAAAAAAGCACCACCACCAGTCCCGTTAAAATGTTCAGTTAAAATGACTAATATGCATTCAATCTTTATCACGTTTTAATTCTAATTACTAAATTTATATCATTAAATAATCCTTGATTATCATATAATGCTTGACAGACTGATGTAAAAAGTGTACTTTCAGTTATTTAAAAAAACTATATATATACAAGTAACTAGTAAAATAATGCATTGCTTTTCAATAAACAAGAAAATATCTGAGTTTCTTTTTCAAATAAGTAATGCAAGTTACTTTTTCCTATTTATTTACTGACACCGTTCCTGTCCCCCTGTTGAGAGAAATTGGGAGTAAGTGAAGAGACATTTTCTTCAGCCTGAGGCTTATTAATTTCAGTCTTGATGTGAAAGGGTCTTTACAGTCACCAAAAATATAACATTTGGGTTTTCTGTTATTAAAAATAAATAAGCAAGACCAGCCCAGGGGACAAAGTAACAAAATGCATAATACTTTCCATAAAGAGCACAAACACAATTACATACTTTTTCATGGAGTAACGCAGTATTGTAATGCATTACTTTTAAACGTAACTTTGCCCAACACTGCTGCTGACAAAGTCATGGTTCCGACTTCTACACCAAATATAGCCAACAGAGAGCATGTGAAACGTGAGGAGAATCTAGATGCTTTAACATTTTGAATCGAGTCATTAGTAAAGCTTGGAAGTGAGTAAGTTTAAAGGTTAACCTGTTAACTGTCACCCCGTCCCGTATACGGGACGCCTACGTTGACTATACTATATTACAATCAAATCTAATCTAATCCTGACAAACTATATATCGTTGGAAAGGTTCAAGACTCCCAAATATATATTTTTCCAATATTATTTGTTAAAAATTATGTAGGAAAAGTAATAGATTAATTTATGACAAGAGTGCACCCTCAGAAATCTACATTACAAAATGAGTTTTGACCTTTGTTTAAAAAAAAGACTTTCTCGTTGCCTTTTTCTCTATCATGTTTTAGAAATCATCAGAAGTTATATATCACTTGAAAACATAAAATCTCAAAATTCATCCTTTAAAACCCATTTTAAAATCAGACATTGCATTACCATGTAAATGGCACATCAAAATCATGTTACAAAATGTTTTCAGTCATGAATTATAAAAATTTAGGTTTGTATCATGCACATTCAAGTCTATCTTCAAAAACACGAGTGACAGTTAAGGGGTTAAGCTTCTAATTTATACAACATATGAAGAGTTTAGTTGTCCCTGGCATAGGAGAACATATCTTAACATAAAAAATCCCTTTAAGTAAGGCTCTATACTTTTCCATTTATCTTTACAAAACACCAATTTCATTTTAAGGGCAGATGGGGTCAGATTTCCTATGCTTAGACGTTATTGTTGTGTCATTCTTATATGAGTTTGTTTTGGATAAAAATGTTTTGATGTAAAGGAGTCATGTATATGAAAAGAAACAGCATGACTGACAGTAAATATGGGCGAACGGCTACGTGTGGTCTGTGTGAAATGTGCCTCCTGTTCTATTGATGGTGCAGGTGTTGTGTTGAAGTTTATTTATGTGTGCGTCTCCCTGTCAGCTGGTATTTTTCCACTCTGCATCCTCTTTGTGTCCTGAGCTCTTTCAACGGGTAACCGGTCACATATATTGCTGCTTTCTGCTTGGAAAATTCCATGCCGCATCCTTGAAAAGGAGAGATAGCAGGAGGGAGGGAGAGAGTGAAGATGAGAGATGTGATGGAGAGAGTGTTCGAGAGAAAGTGTGAGATGGACAGGAGGAGTGTAATGAGATGAGATTAGATCATACCATGGTGTAAAGAAGGCCATATCGACCCTTATAACTAATTGAATGCACATAATGTGAATGGAAAGCTCTGGTAACAAGAGCAACCACACAGAGAATGATTTTCACAGGGAAAGTGTCTCTTCAAATCATTTGTTTCTTTGCTGTAGGCAATAGAACAGTGTTCTGGAAATATCTATAAATATAATAAAAAAAGTTTTTGAGTGATTTTATTTATTTCTAGTATTCTGCTTAGTTTATCGACTAGATATAGCTATTTTTTGAGTAAAGTGATGTAATCATGCATGACTGGAGTGGCTTGATAAAACTTTGTTACTCACTGTTGCTTGTCTAATTAAAAAAATAAAAACTTTAATAAAAAAAAACAATTCTATCAGACCCCAAACACCAAAAATTTTATTCTTTTTTAACACTGATTAAGGGTTAAGTGTTTAGATATACATTTTTACGTTTTCCTTAATCTTTATTAGCTTTGTCAAATTCTGCAGAGTCTCTTTACATTGGTTAACAGCTTTTTGGGTTTTAAGCTTTTCGGGTCATTTAATGTCTGCTTTTCCACAGCAGACCAAGTTAATTTGTTAAACATTCAGTCAGTAACAGCCTGCCTCCCTGAATAAATAACAATAAGCTATTTTGAGGTTTATTAAGGTTGTATTTAGGAAATTATGGCTCCTGGTCTCTTTGCTCCCTCAGCATTCTCATGAAAAATCCGTTCAAAATTTTTGGCCTGTTTTTGGATTTTGTCATTTTCATTGGTAGTCTGAGTAATCTAGTTCTGCTCGAGGTTGAACCGCATGCTTGCTCTTTGATTTACTGTCCAAAGATTATGCTGATTCCAGGTTTTATTCTCACCTAATAAAATCAATTAGGCGAATCCGTTTAAGGCAAAGATAGATTTGAATATGCATTCACAATTGGTGTACTCTGTATACTTAAGTGTATTTTGCTCTTAATACATTTGTTGATGACAGATGTTGTTGATGTTCACTTATGTAAAATTGATAACAATGGAAACAATAAGAAAATCAGATTCAGATGTTTTGGAAAGTATGTGATGTGACAATCAATTAATGCCAATTACTTGATAGCTTTTTTTGTGTATCAGTTTGTCTATTTTGAGCTTATATATTTGTCTGCTTGGCTGATTAAATTACATCTTCACATATGTTTATATACCGGAACATATCTGTTTATTTTGTGGATTTTGAGTAAATATTACGTATTGTGCATTTACTTTCAGGAATTTAGCAAACGTCTAGTGAAACTGTATTGTAGGCCTATTGCAGTTATATCGGCCAATGGCCGCCAGTCTTTTAGGATATTGCCACTAATATCACAAAACCATATCAGTTGACCGTTTGGTCATTGGAGGTATTGTGGATTAACTGTATATAAGTGGATGTTTTTGCAGAGAAGGAACAGGAGATTGAACATGTTATAGAGATTGAAATGTTCAGCCCCTAAAAGGTAGTTACAGGCTACAGAGAGACAGATGAGCGAAAAGCAAATAGATTGAGTACATAATAAGAGGATAGAGGGGAACTGCTACTTTTTGTACCAGAAGTAAGTGTGTGTGTGTGTGTGTGTGTGTGTGTGTGTGTGTGTGTGTGTGTGTGTGTGTGTGTGTGGTCTCTGCAGAAACACGTGCTGCTCTGCTCACATGCAGCAGTGAAAATTCTGCAGTACCTCTCCAATAGCCTACCAATACTGACTCACTCATCCCTCTGGTACCAGCCCATATCTGACTGTATTCTCTAAGACACAACAGGGAATTCTCCAGAGAATTTTGCTAATGAGCTGCCACACAGCGACAGAACGCAATTGTCAGTAACGTTTGAAGCACTCAGTGGGGTTTGTTCATACGAAGAGGGTTTCTTCCTTAAATCTTTAGGACTCTAAACTGAATTTTGGAAGATTAGTTGGGCTGTGTGCTGATGCTGGTGATATGTATGAAATTAATTGTTACATGTTTTCCTCTTAATATCAAAATAAACACAAATGACAGCAGTGAGAATACAACAGTTAAAAAAACATCTAATCATAAAGGCGTGAATATTCAGCACTTCAGTCAAGTTACGTTTAATTTTTTCAGTAGATTGTTTTATAGCATCTTTACAATATTAAACATGAAAAACAATGCCAGTGTTGCTTCCAATTAGAACCATCATCACCTTAATGGAAATAATTAATCAGAAGATTTCCATGTCAAAAAAGGCAAAAATCACGCCTACAAGTTACGTAGTCACCACAGACTAATGGTAGGTCAAAGGGTTTTCCAGAAATTTCGCTGTGGCAAGCTGTTTAAACCCCTATAACAAGCAAACATTGTTTTGATTTTGTTCAAAATGACTTCATTCCAGTTTGTTCTTTCGAATTTCTTTCGAAGGCCTTTAAAGCTGCACTTCTTAACTGGCCTCTATCATTGTCTGTAGTTGAAACACAAAATAGCCATTAATTTGCTGATGAGTAATGCTGGTGAGGTGATACACAGGGCAACTTTTGAGCAATTTTGCAAGTCAACCTTTTCAAGCAATGTTGCCTGGGCACTTTCTCACTGAGAATGCATAACAAATTTCTATCATGAGACTTTAGATTAGATTGGTTGTGGGGCCTGTGTCTCACTTGGCTGCCCATTGATGTAAACATTGCTCAAAGTTACCTTGTGTATCATCAGCCTTAGTTTGGTAGCTTGACCTTCTTTTCTCTGTTTAGGGAAATTATATAAAAATATGCCAGATCGAATGACATAAAATCTGATTAGATCACTTAAATTATAAATCATTATTGTAAACTTAATGTAATGAATTGAGGAAATTAACTTCCATGCAGAATTATGACGTTTGTAGCGTATCAATGACGTACGGGTCGGATACATGTGACCTGGCCGTTCAGACAGAGGTCGCATTTTCAAAAGATCGGATACGTATCGGATTCAGGACCACATACCCAAGCGGCCTGGGTCGCATTTGAAAAGATCGGATCTGTGTCGTTCAGACTGTCATGAAAAGATCAGATACAGGTCGCATAGGGGCAAAAAATATCGGAATTGGGTCATTTCAGCCTGCAGTGTGAACGTAACCTAAGAGAAACCTCATATCCTCCATTCCTAATCTCCAGTGACCCATATAAAAACCCAGCAGACCTACATTACTCTCATTTAACAAAGTGGCTCATTTGTAGAACAGAGAGGCTGGCTTTGGGGTTGGATATTAGAACATTGTGAAACACACATAAAGACACACAACCTAGCAATCACATTAAAACAGCTGTGCAACACTTACACACCTGATGCTTCCCCTTCACACTGTTACAGATGCAGTTAATTAGAAAATAAAATTGATCAACCCATCGCAGCACTTGGGCATATTTGCACACAGTCTCAGTACATTGCATATGGTTGGGTGGATGTGGTGGGTGTCCACGTGCACGAGAAACACATGCCAAAGGCAGTAACTGTTCTGAAAAATAGTTCATTGTTGTCACGGTTCGTGAATGCACCGTCTCCAGCTGTATTTTCATGTGGCAGGTGCGACTCATTCCAACCGCCTATTTAACGCCCTGTCTTTCGTCTCCTGTTTGTCAGATCGTTGTTTGAGGTCCTCGTGTTGATGTTCTGTTCGTGCTCCTGTGTTCCTGTCCTTGCTCGGTTTCCTGTTTCGGTCTTCCTTGGATTATCACAGTCACTCACGGATTATCACCGCCTATCACCGATCTACCACCACCGTCATCGCTACCAACGCACTCAAATCACCTACTCACCTGTCTGTGCTGCCGTCGTGGTCCCTGCGTCACTCTCCAGCATTCATTCATCACACCTCCGTTCAATAAACTCCATTTACTTGCATATGCCTCCTGTCCTCCATTGTTAACAGAACCTTTGCAGAATCCTCCAGCCCAGAACCTTTGCCAATGAGAGGGCCAAGGTGGCCTTTGTACTTACCCTGGTTTCTGGGAGGGCGGCATTGTGGGGAACAGCGGTGTGGGAGAACCAGGACCCATGCTGCGCCTCGTTTCAGGCGCTCTCTGCCGAGATGAGACGGTTCTTTGATCGGGCCGCCGCAGGACAGTAGGCGGCCAGGAAGCTGGCGGAGTCACGCCAGCACGAGAGATCCGTCTCGGACGATTCGATCGAGTTCCGGACCCTGGCGGTGGAGTGCCATTGGAACGAGGAGGCGCAGTGGGACATGTTCCTGCATGGGCTGGCTGACCGCGTCCAGAGGGAGATCTACGCCCTGGATCTTTCCCTGTCCCTCAATGGACTTATTGAGCTGGCGCTACGGGCCGATGCACGTCTGACACGGATGGAGAGGAGGGGTCTACTCAGCACCCCATCCAGGGGACCGGCATTCAGCGGCGGGGACGTGGCCAGCCCCGTCTACGATCATGAGCCCATGCAGGTAGGGCGAGCTCGGCTTTCCCGGGAGGAGAAGGAGAGGCGGAGGTCCCTGGGCCTATGCCTTTACTGCGGGGGAGCCGGACATCAAGCCCATGCCAGTCCGGTAAAAGGCCAGGCCCGGTAGTACGTATGAGGCTACTATCGGGTGGGATCTCCGCCGAGAAGACCTCATCATCATCATCACCATCATCTTCTACGTTCCTCCCGGTAAGGCTGCGGTGGTCAGCACAGACACATCACTGTCAAGCACTACTGGACTCTGAGGCAGAAGGTAACTTCATGGACAGCACATTAGCCCACAAGCTCCACATTCCCCTCAGACCCCTTCCGCACCACATCACGGTTCACGCCCTCACTGGACAGCAACTCCCTACCATCTCATACATTACTGAAGACATCACACTCATCACATCTGGCAATCACTCCGAGACCATCTCCTTTCACACCTTGGCACCCATTGTCCTCGGACACCCATGGCTCCTCCTCCATAACCCTAGTATTGACTGGCCCTCTAACTCCATTTTGTCTTGGTGTAAAAAGTGTCATGAGTCTTGTCTAGTGTCTGCCTGTCCGTCTGTGTCTGTGTTGCAGGAGGAGGCGGTGGATTTGTCTAACGTGCCCGCTGAGTACCTCCATCTGAAGGAAGTGTTCAGTAAGTCTCGGGCTGCTTCTCTTCCTCCGCATCGTCCTTACGACTGTGCCATAGATTTACTATCAGGTAAGTCTCCGCCTAAGGGCAAACTCTATTCACTTTCTGTTCCAGAGAGGGAGGCTATGGAGAAATATATTTCTGATTCTCTAGCTTCTAAATTCATCCGCCCTTCCTCTTCTCCTGCGGGGGCGGGGTTCTTTTTTGTGGGAAAGAAGGACGGATCACTGCGACCTTGCATTGATTACCGGGGACTGAACAACATCACGGTAAAGAATACTTATCCTTTGCCGTTGATGTCTTCAGCCTTCGAGAGGTTGCAGGGAGCGTAAATTTTCACAAAACTGGACTTACGCAATGCATATCATTTGGTTCGGATCAGGGAGGGGGATGAATGGAAGACCGCGTTTAACACCCCCAGAGGGCACTTTGAATATTTGGTGATTCCCTTCGGGCTCTCCAACTCCCCAGTGGTCTTCCAGGCACTCGTCAACGACGTGCTGCGAGATATGATCGATCAGTTCATTTATGTCTACCTGGACGACATATTGATTTTTTCTTCCTCTCTCCAGGAACATGTGCAGCACGTCCAACGAGTGCTTTAGAGGTTGCTAGAGAATGGGCTTTTTGTCAAGGCGGAGAAATGCGAGTTTCATGCACAGTCAATTCCATTTTTGGGGTATATCGTGTCGACTGAGGGAATACGCATGGATCCCGAGAAAGTTAAGGCTGTGGTAGAATGGCCAAGCCCAGATTCCCGTAAGGCCCTACAGAGGTTTCTGGGGTTCGCTAACTTCTACCGGCGTTTCATTCGCAACTTCAGCCAACTAGCCGCACCTCTGACCGCCTTGACCTCCGCCAAGACTGCGTTCAGGTGGTCAGACACTGCTGAGGCTGTGTTTGCCAAACTGAAGAGCCGTTTCATTTCAGCCCCTATTCTGATTACTCCTGACCCTACACGTCAGTTCGTGGTGGAGGTCGACGCGTCAGAGGTGGGGGTAGGAGCGGTGTTATCTCAACGTTCTCCCTTAGACGACAAGGTCCACCCTTGCGCGTATTTTTCATATAGTTTATCTCCGGCAGAACGAAATTACGATATTGTTAACCGAGAATTGTTGGCAGTTAAGATGACATTGGAGGAATGGCGACACTGGTTAGAGGGATCGGGGGTTCCTTTTATAGTATGGACTGACCACAAGAATTTAGAGAACATTAGCACCGCCAAAAGGTTGAACTCCAGGCAGGCTCGATGGGCACTTTTTTTCGGACGTTTTGACTTTACTATTTCGTACCGCCCGGGTTCCAAGAATATCAAACCTGATTCCTTGTCACGTATTTTTGACCATTCCGTACGCCCGTCTACTCCCGAGTGTATTTGTCCTGAGACATTAGTGGTCTCCACTCTCACATGGGAGATCGAATCGAAGGTCAGAACGGCCTTAGAAGGGGTAACGCCTCCGCCCGGGTGCCCACCGAACCGTTTATTTGTGCCGGAGGGATTAAGGTCCAACGTTATCCAGTGGGGACATTGCTCGAATGTAGTTTGCCATCCAGGGGTTAACCGTACTAGATTTTTAGTCAAGCAACGATTCTGGTGGCCACTTATGGCTCGCGACATTCACAGTTTTGTTTTGGCTTGCTCGGTTTGTGCCACTGGTAAGACTTCCAATCAGCCCCCGGATGGGTTACTCCAACCGCTGCCGGTCGCTTCAAAACTCCGGTCCCACATCGCTCTAGATTTTATTACCGTCCTCCCGCCCTCCCAGGGCAACACGGTAGTTTTAACCGTGGTGGACCGGTTCTCGAAGTCAGCCCACTTTATTCCCTTGCCAAAATTACCCTCAGCCAAGGAGACAGCGTTGACCGTCGTAGACCACGTCTTTCGTTTACATGGCCTCCCAATAGATGTGGTTTCCAACAGGGGACCCCAATTTGTGGCTAAATTTAGGCGAGAATTCTGTAGACTACAGGGAGCGACTGTAAGTCTGTCCTCAGGGTTTCACCCCCAGAGCAATGGTCAAACCGAGAGAGCCAACCAAGATTTGGAAAGGGTGTTGCGATGTTTGGTCTCCAAGAATCCTTCCTCCTGGAGCCAACAATTGTCTATGGTGGAGTACGCCCACAATACCTTACCAGTATCAGCTACGGGCCTATCTCCTTTTGAGTGTAGTGTAGGTTACCAGCCACCTATTTTTCCCAGTATGGAATCCGAAGTTGCGGTCCCCTCCGCTCACGCCTTCGTCCAGAGGTGTCACCGCACTTGGACCAGAGCCCGTGAGACTCTACTCCATCGCCACCGGTCTAGGCCTCCCGTATACGTCGTGGGTCAAAAGGTGTGGCTTTCTACCAAGAATATTCCTCTCCGTTCCGTATCTAATAAATTGGCTCCCAAATTTATTGGCCCGTTTACTGTCACCAAAATCATTAGTCCGGTGGCAGTCCGCCTTAAACTCCCTCCTACATACAGGAGAATTCATCCCGCCTTTCATGTGTCCAAGATTAAGCCCGTATTTGATTCTCCCATTAATCCGCCTACCCCGGTCCCTCCCCCGCCGCGTCTCGTAGATGGGGAGACCACCTATTTGGTTAATCGCATTCTGGACTCTAGAAGGAGGGGACGCGGATTTCAGTACTTGGTGGACTGGGAGGGTTACGGTCCGGAGGAGAGAAGTTGGGTACCTGCTAGGGACATCCTGGATCACTCCCATATCGATGATTACAATCGACAGGTAAGAGATTCTGGGGACGCCAGGAGGCGTCCTTAGGGGGAGGGGTACTGTCACGGTTCGTAAATGCACCGTCTCCGGCTGTATTCATGTTACGTCATGTTGATTGGTTCATGTGGGTGTTGCCGCTGATCGTCTGATCAGCGGCAGGTGCGACTCATTCCAACCGCCTATTTAACGCCCTGTCTTTCGTCTCCTGTTTGTCAGATCGTTGTTTGAGGTCCTCGTGTTGATGTTCTGTTCGTGCTCCTGTGTTCCTGTCCTTGCTCAGTTTCCTGTTTCGGTCTTCCTTGGATTATCACAGTCACTCACGGATTATCACCGCCTATCACCGATCTACCACCACCGTCATCGCTACCAACGCACTCAAATCACCTACTCACCTGTCTGTGCTGCCGTCGTGGTCCCTGCGTCACTCTCCAGCATTCATTCATCACACCTCCTTTCAATAAACTCCATTTACTTGCATCTGCCTCCTGTCCTCCATTGTTAACGTCACAATTGTTGCTTTTTTTTTGTATATTTTCTGTACATGGCAAGATATGCAATCAAGTGTTAAGGAATTATAAAGTGATGGATACACAGAAATGAACACTTTACATTAGGGTTTCAATAGTTAAAGGAACACTCCACTTTTTTTGAAAACAGGCTCATTTTCCAACTCCCCTAGTGTTAAACAGTTGAGTTTTACCGTTTTTCAATCCATTCAGCCGATCTCAGGGTCTGGTGGTTGCACACTTAGCTTAGCTTAGCATAGTTCAATGAATCTGATTAGACCGTTAGCATCTTACTCAAAAATGATTGTGTACCAAGACCAACAGAAAATGAAAAGATGCAATTTTCTAGGCCGATATGGCTAGGTACTATACTCTCATTCCGGCGTATTAATCAAGGAATTTTGCTGCCATACTGTGGGTGCAGCAGGCGCAGTGATATTACGCAGCTCCTGAAAATAGTCCCCAGCTAGTTTGTGTAGTTGCAACAGTAGTAGAGTTGCTAGGGACTATTTTCAGGTGCTGCGTAATATCACTGCGCCTGCTGCACCCATGGTACGGCAGCAAAGTTCCTTGATTATTACGCCGGAATGAGAGTATAGTTCCTAGCCATATCAGCCTAGAAAATCACAACTTTTCATTTTCTGTCGGTCTTAGTACATGATGTACAGAAGAGTCATGTTTTAAATAGGAAAACTATAGAAATTATTTGGTCATTTTTGAGTGAGATGCTTAACGGTCTAATTAGATTCAATGATCTATGCTAAGCTAAGATAAAAGTGCTACCGCCAGACCCAGAGATCGGCTGAATGGATTCAAAAACAGTTAAACTCAACTGTTTAACTTTAGGGGAGTAGAAAAATTATGAATATTTAAAAAAAAATAAAGTGGAGTGTTCCTTTAACTACTTTAGTTACATGAACTAACAATGTTAATTTCAACATTTATATTAATACATTTATTAAAACATTATTACAATCAAAAGATGTATCTGTTAATGTTGTTTAATGGACTGGAGCGAAAATTAATGTATTTCTTATTGTTAGTTACTGCATTGTATAATGCGACTTTATTGTGAACTGTTATCCAGAAATGAAATGAAATGGAGAGAGATTATAAATGAGGGCAGACTACTCATCCAACTGTGAGGCTGGACACTTCTAGAAATGTCTGCAGATAATGTTACTCACAGTCCTGCTCACTGTGTTTCTGTGTCTTTCTGTTATTACCAGCAACTGTAGAGACTGTATTACACATTGTTTTGGATTGCCTTCAATATTTACTAGCAGGCGTGCCAGAAATAAGGGAGACATCATAATGCTTTAAATGATGGATTTATGTACACCTTAAGTTAAAAGAGCCACTCATGTGTTTGCTTACTCTAGAGCATGTGTCTCACACTCGGACCTGGAGGTCCACCTTCCTGCAAGGTTCAGCTCCAACCAACTCCAACACACCTGCCTTGAACTTTCTAGTACTCTCAGAGACTTTGATAAGCTGGTTTAGGTGTGTTTGTTTAGGGTTGGAGCTAAACTCTACAGGACAGTGGCCCTTCAAGGAGCTGAGTTTGACACACGCTCTAAAATGCGAATGTGCATTAGCTGGAAAATTCTGCTGTGTAGAATAATTTGATCCATAGAAATGCAAAGTTTAATACTGTTAATACTGGGGGACAATGTCTTGTATAAACAGGCTAAATACACACTGGAAAAGGAGATCAGAGTGGCAAAGAGGAATTATTCTGGAAAAATAAGGACTCAGTTCACTTCGAACGACTCAGCATCAGTGTGGAAAAGTCTAAAGAAGATCACCAATTACAAGACACCACCCCCCAGCACTGTGGAGAATCAACGACTGGCAGACGATCTGAACGAGTTTTACTGCAGGTTTGAAAGAACACCCATCACCTGCTCTGAACACCTCTCCACACAACCATTCACACCAATAACAACTCCTGCAACCAACCCTGAATGCCTCTCCAAACAACCGTTCACACCATTAACAGCTCCTGCAACCCATCCTGAACACCTCTCCAATCAAGCACTCTCACCATTCACACATCCTGCATCCCCCCTCTCCCCCACACCTGCAATACAGATCAGCGAGGATGCGGTGTGCCAGGTCTTCCGGAAGCAGAAAAGGAAAAAAGCACCAGGCCCAGATTGTGTTACACCAGCCTGTCTGAAATCCTGTGCTGACCAGCTGGCCCCCATCTTCACAAAGATCTTCAACAGATCGCTGGAGCTGTGCGAAGTCCCTTCATGCTTCAAACGCTCCACCATCATCCCCATCCCCAAGAAACCCAAAATTACAGGACTAAATGACTACAGGCCTGTGGCTCTAACGTCTGTAGTCATGAAGTCATTTGAAAAACTGGTGCTGGCTCACCTGAAGGACATCACTGGACCCTTGCTGGATCCTCTTCAGTTTGCCTACAGAGCAAACAGGTCTGTGGACGATGCAGTAAACATTGGACTGCATTATGTTCTGCAACACCTAGACAGACCGGGGACCTATGTGAGGATCCTGTTTGTGGACTTCAGCTCGGCTTTTAACACGATCATGCCAAACCTCCTCATGCCCAAACTAACTCAGCTCTCCGTGCCCACCTCCGTCTGTCAGTGGATCAACAGCTTCCTGACAGACAGGCAGCAGCTAGTGAGGCTGGGAAAATACACATCCAGCACCCGTACAATGAGCACCGGAGCTCCCCAGGGCTGTGTTCTCTCCCCACTGCTCTTCTCCCTGTACACTAATGACTGCACATCTAAGGACCCCTCTGTCAAGCTCCTGAAGTTTGCAGATGACACCACACTCATCGGCCTCATTCAGGACGGTGATGAGTCTGCTTACAGGCAGGAGGTTAAAGAGCTGGCTGTCTGGTGCACTCTCAACAACCTGGAGCTTAACACGCTCAAAACAGTGGAGATGATCGTGGACTTCAGGAGAAACCCCCCTGCACTCCCCCCACTCACCATCATGAACAGCACTGTGACTGCAGTGGAGTCATTCAGGTTCCTGGGCACCACTATCTCTCAGGACCTGAAGTGGGACATTCACATTGACTCCATTGTGAAAAAGGCCCAGCAGAGGTTGTACTTCCTTCGCCAGCTGAGGAAGTTTAACCTGCCACAGGATCTGCTGAAACAGTTCTACTCCACCATCATCGAATCCATCCTCTGCACTTCAGTAACTGTCTGGTTCAGCTCAGCTTCTAAATCTGACCTCAGAAGACTACAGAGGGTAGTCCGGACTGCTGAGCGAATCATCGGTTCAACTCTCCCATCTATTCAAGAACTGTACTTATCCAGAGTGAGCAAAAGGGCTGTTAAAATCACTCTGGACTCCTCACATCCAGCTCACTCCCTCTTTGAACTGTTGCCATCTGGTCGACGCTACAGAGCACTGAGCACCAGAACGACCAGACACAGGAACAGTTTCTTCCCTCAGGCAATCCATCTTATGAACAGCTGATACACACTGAACACACTACACTTTATATTTATATACACATACACTTAATTTAACTAACACACATACTTAGTATACACTTACATTTTGCACATAATATACATGTACATACATAACTGCATTTTTGTAATATACCTGCCTACAATTGTAAATTTGTATATTGTCATTCCTTATCTACTTATTTGTATTTTTTGTATTTTTATATTCTTTTATTATGTGTTTTATGTTCTGTCGCTGTCATTCTGTTGTACTGCGGAGCTTCTGTCACGAAAACAAATTCCTCGTATGTGTAAACATACCTGGCAATAAAGCTCATTCTGATTCTGATTCTGATTCTGATTATAAGTTCTAATATGTTACATAGACTCTTTTTACTAGATAGGATCTATGCATGGCTAGAAATAGCCATTGTTCGGTGTGAAATGTTATGGGCTACATTTACACCTACATTTACATAGCACTGTCCACAAACAGATGTAAATTACATAAACAGAGTCAATAAACATTTTTCGAAACCAATGGATACCATTTTTATACTGTTATTTCTTTTTGTTGTACTGTTTATATAATCATTCTTTTGTATAATCTGACAGACTTCTTATGTACTTGGCGGTAATTTACTTCTGTTTTCAGGCATTAGTCCCTTTGTTCTTGTAAAGTGTTCTTTTAGGAAGATGTTATACAAACCAGGGCCCGTATTCATAAAGAATCTTAATGCAAAAAGTAGCTCCTAGTGACAAAATTCTAAGAAAATTCTTAGAAATGTGGCGTTTACTCTTAAAATTAAAGAAAAAATCCTAGTAAAGAAAAAAGTAATTCAGAAAGCATCTTAACCCTTGAAAGAGGTCTTAAGGTCAAACTTGTTAGGAGCACAGACGAGGACTTTTAAGAGGCTTAAGAGTTTCTTTAACAGATGAGAAAATGGCAGAAAGACGAAGAGGCAGAAGAAATGTGTTGCAGACAACGGATGACAGTGTGTTAATAAGGCGCTATAGATTAGATCGTGCAGGGATCATGTTTGTGACTGATCTTATTAGAGACGTGCTAACATCTCCGACACAGCGCAGAAATGCCATAGCGCCAGAAATTAAAGTAATCACTACATTACGATATTTAGCAACTGGGAAAATGCAACAATGCAATAGTGATGATTTGGGTCTGTCACAACCTTCTGTAAGCAGAGTGATCACACAAACAATTACAGCACTTTCAGAACATCTTATTGTGTCGCAGTTCATTTCGTTTCCATTGGACATTCCCACCTTGCAGGCTCAAAAAACTGCATTTATGAATATAGCAGGCTTATACGTAGGTGCGCACAAGCAGGGGGAATGAACCGTTAATAGTTTGTGCTATACGCTCCTATGTCTGCTTCTTGTCCAGTAAATACTGTTCCTCTGTCCAGTTTGACTTTCTCGTCCTTCTTGGTTTTGTTTCCATGTTTGATACATTAAAACCAACATTCAAACCGCCACTTAAATAGGACAGCAATCACTGTAATTGGAAAGAGTGGAACATTTTTTATCATTCTAAGCCAATCAAATACCTTATAGGAAATTAAAAGCATGGTAAATAAAAAAAAGAGGATTTATATACACACATAGTGTGTGTGTGTGTGAGAGAGAGAGAATGTTCAAATAGGAAAAATTACGCATGTAAATTCAAAGTGAGAATTAGTATAGACCCTATACTTAAAATCACTCTTTTTTTCTTTCTTGGACAACCAACCAATCACAGTCTTCAAAAGATTGTGTCATACATAGCAACGGGGTCAACCCCGCCTCCTCACTAAGATGAAAGTTTTTGTCTTTTCCTTACTCAGAGTTGCTCTCAGATCGGTCCCGAATCGCTCTTAAGCTAAGACTCCTACGTAAAAGTTTTTAAGCTAAATTAAGAGTTTTCTAAGAGGATTCTTAGATTCTTTATAAATATGGGCACAGGATTTTTAGGAAGGTTATATAAATAAAAATAATACCAATTATTGTTTCTAACAATAGTTTCTAGTTATTGATTACTAGTTACAGTTGCTGTAATATAGCTAAATTGTAAAATAAAAGATAGATTTAATTTTAGACTTTATTTTAGTAGTTCTGCTAGGTGACAATAGTAGTGCAGAAATTTCATACTCAACCTAATCTCACGGCAATTTATACATATTTTAATAGGTGGCTAATTTGTACAATGTAATTCGTACAAATTTGTAAGTTTTGTGAAAAATTTAATGAGCACCCCCATGCCCCTAAACCTACCCCTCACAGAAATCATATAAAATCATACGAGTGAGATTGTATGAATTTTGTATGAATTATTCTTCTCGGAAAATACATATTCAATTCAATTCAAGTTTATTTGTATAGCGCTTTTTACAATACAAGTCATTGCAAAGCTACTTAGTAGTAGCTTATAAATGGTGACTATCAGTTTATGTGCATGTGATAGGAATTTTCAGAAAAATGAATACAAGACGTAGTCAACCAGACGATGAACACTATTAACAGCAATTATTATATGATGCAATCACACTTGTTGCAATATTTGTTAGTTCTGTATGTTGTTTTAGGGTTAGCATCAACTGAGGTCCTCTGAGGGGTTGGCATCATCTCTTCTCAGGTGTTCTGGATCCAGACTGGAGCTTGTGTAAATCCTGGCAAAACAGAAAAACAAACAGAGACATAATTAGCGTAGCTACTGTTCCAACAAAGTAAAATTAATTAGTTCAACCCAAGCTAAAGAATAATAATGTGCATTTGATTAGATACAACCGCAGTCACAAATTATGAGATGCATTATTTGAATGCTTGGCGAAAGAGATGTGTTTTTAATCTAGATTTAAACAGAGAGAGTATGAATATGAATTGGTTGTGAGATATCGTTGGCATACTCCACATAATCAGTCATTGCATGTTAACGTCCATATGTCCATCCATCCATCCATCCCCCTGAATGGTTACTCTCTTGCGAGGTTGGATTATAATTTTTTTAAATTAGTATTTCAAATGTATATTGGAATATCTGCATTCTGGGAATTTCTCTTTCTTGTTGTTGTTGTTGTATTTTTTGCCTTTATTTTGACAGGACAGAAAGTATTGACCAGAAGCGAATTGGGAGAGAGAAAGGGGGGACGGGATCGGGATTTGAATTCGGGATGCCTGTAGCGTAATATGTCAGCGTGCTGCCATGAGGCTATTGGTGCTAACATAGTGGAATTTCTAAAAGGATTTTCTGGAGACAGTTTTCAAATGGACTACGTTGTAGTCCACTGGAATTGTAGTTTTTCAAAATTCTAGAGTTTCCAAAATTTGAGAAAAGAGGCCTATTCTAGAATGAGTTCACTGTGGTTCTGGTGTTTGTGTTAGCTATAAGTCCGTAGTTCTCTTGACCATGTTGATGAATTCAAGTCAGTTGGTTGGTGGTTGAAAGGGTATCTAATAGTTTGTTTGAGAGAGTGTAGGTGGGGAGGCTGAAAGAGCGATAAAGCTGTGGGGTAACTGGAGTTTGAAGCTATTCATGGCTCCCTATTTACCGTCTGAGCTCCCATTTGAAGGGCTTGTGTGTGTGTGCATCTGAGCATGTGTTTGCTGATTCATCATCCCTGTTTTCTCCTTGATATTAGTGTCATGATTGTGTGCTTCCGAGTTGTTGAATCAGAGGAATGTGATGTAGATGGCAAGAGCTAAGAAAACTTCTGGCTCAGACACTCTGAAAACTCCTCCTGTTGGGTGTCAGACTCTCAGGTTTCTTTCCAGTCTGTGTTTAAAATACTGTTTCCTTAAAAGCATTGCAATGTGGTTTAATACAGTGCCTTGATGTCAAGGAATTTTTGGTAATGGTCAACTGTGGTTTGTTAATAGTAAACTCTGATGAAACTCGTAACAAGACTTTAACTTCCTTTTTTGTGCACTTATTGGTGACATGCAAAGGTTGATGAATTGGCTTCTTTTTTTATATTTTGGCAGAGAAAGAAAAATACATGCAGGGGCATAGGCTAAGTTATGTAATGTTAACCTTTTGTAGATCTGCGATTGAATCACATCTATACTGATATTCAATACAACAGCACATTTGTGAATGTGACATTGCTTAAAAAGCTACTAGGGATGCATCAAAATGAAAATTCTTGGCAGAAGGTGAACAAAATGAAACACTGGGCTGAAGGCCGATTACCAAACACGGTTTTTCATGTATTTGTTTTTCTTTAATGTACTCTGACAATTTTTTCACCATTGCATAAATTAAATAGCCAAAATGTGCTTTTTGTCTTGCTTTTCAAATAAAAAATCAACAAAAACTGAACACTTTGAGCAGCTAATTAGACTGATTTCTGAAGGATCATGTGACACTCAAGACTGGAATAACGATGCAAAAAATTCAGCTTTGATCACAGGAATCAATTACACTTTACTATTTGTTCACGTTAAAAAAACTGATATTTAAAATTTTAATATTGCACAGTATTACTGTTTTTGTATTTTTATTGTACAAATAAATGTACAATAAAATACTACATATTGTAACGCTATTCTTTTTCTATTATACCTGTTTCCTTTTTATTTATTATATAATGAAAAAAAAAAACTTGCTACATGTACTGCATTAAGCTAAGCACTTGCATATCATTTCTCTTTTGTTGATTTTGATTATTTCCATTGACCTCATTTGTAAGTCGCTTTGGATAAAAGCGTCTGCTAAATGACTAAATGTAAATACAGCCTCGCTGAGCAAAAGAGATTTCTTTTAAAACATTCGAAGGTATTACAGACCCCAATTTGAACACTATGTGTGAATATAACAATAAATGTATTAACAGAGTGGTTTTAATTGATATTATTTTTTTATTTTTTATTTTATTTTACAGAAACAATATTAACATTTATAAATGTTGATGGAGCTTTTATTTGGGTGGACCTCAGTGCTACTTGTTGTTGACAATAAATGACTATAAACTGTAGTTACAAATGATTCTCATTACGAATTTGGGAAGAGGTTTTATCTCCCTTAGATAAAAATTAATAAAAATGTTACTGAGCAACTAATGCCGTTTCAGCGCAGATTTTCCTCGCACTTTGGACTTTGAACCGTCGCACAGCGCTGTCAGAATGAACACATAACATTCTGCAGTTTATTTACTAATTGTTTAAGACCACTTTGCAATTTCAATCCTCAAACAGCAACCACCCCTTCCTCTTCTCATCGAAGAAATGTGATGCAGTACTAAACAGTCTCTCGCTGTCTGTGCTTGTAATGATTTTTGCCTTTCTCAAACATGCAAAACAGATTTTTTTAAATGCTTCCACTCTCACAGTGCCACTATTATATATATATATATATATATATATATATATATATATATATATATATATATATATATATATATATATATATATATATATATATATATATTAAAACAAATAATGTTCTCTAAATCTGCATTCTAGTCTCCATACCTGAAGGATTCATTTTCTGGTTATTAAATAATTATGTTGTATTCTTTTCAATCAGATTCTAATCAACATAGCCAATCACTGCATATTTTTAATGAGCATTATCCCTTGTTTTTTTTTGTAAGCTCTTTCCTTATTGTAACCGAGATCTGCTTAGTCACAGAGCTTTATTGAACTTACTGCCCAGCCATTATGCACTTTATGGCAACTGTTTGGCTCATGAGGTCTTATCACACACTGCATCCTCTTACATTGAGGTTGCCGTAATTGGTGAACCTCTTTTGAGATTTGGGACTCTCGTGTTGTTGTGTTTGCTTTAGTTACTTGGAGAGCAGCTTCAGTAGTTGTAGCCTCTCCTGATTTGAACTCTCTCTAGCTTCATACTGTAACTCAAAGCCCCAGTCTGTCAGACTATCTTTGCTCTGGTGGGCTCAGGCCGGACTCTCCGAATATGGCCATGAATTGCTTCTCATATAAATGGCTTCTGGTCCAAAATAGTTTTTAAATAGTGTATGTCACAAAGGCCTCTTAACTGCAAGCATTGAAATGAATGCTGGAATATGAAATGCCAAGACTGTCAGTGTTGCTACATGATGCATTTTGCATTTGTTTTTGTTTTTTTGTCTGTCTCAAAATAAAAAAAAAATACTAAACCTGTTTGTGCAGCAAAATAAAAATACTTATCATATTGATAAATATTTTGTAATTACAGGCAAAACCCTTTTGGTTATGAGATTAAATGCTTAAGTTATTCCTAGTTAATATGTTTATCTGTTTATGTCTGTTTATCAACATCAGTGTTAACCCGAAAAAAAAATCCCATTGCCATGTAGTATCTGTTTTCTTGTTAATGTCATTTGGGAATTTACTTTAATAAGATGACCTGTTTTTGATTGTCATGCGTTAGTGTTATTTGCTGATCGCTGCACATTTGTATATGTTTTTCTTTTTTCCATGTTTGGCCAATGGCCTTTGGCCTGAATGTTTTGTACTCCCTGAACTTGGTTAAATGTGATCTACTACTTTTTCTTTGCGGCAACATGCATAACATGGAAACACTCACATAAATAATGTCTTGCTTTTGACATTCACAGCTGCAAGATAACACAAACATAAGTACACACAAAGTCACAAGTGTAGACATGCCTTTATCTTGGGAACTCCTAGAAGTCCAGGAACATTGAGAGCCTCAAACATCAGCTGGCTATGCACCCACTGAACTCACAGAGTGTGTGTATGTGCGACTTTGTGTTTATAAACTTTGGCTCACTCCTTTATGTTCTCTGGAATTTATGTATTGTATCTGACAGGTTTATTTTATTTTATTTTTTTACAGTGTTTTTTTTTTTTTTTTACATTTGTTTTCAGGAAAATCTTGCTTGGTTTCTATGTGCATTTAAATTGGTCTTTGTGTGCTTTTCAGTTTGTCTGATTTCATCTGCTTCATAAATGTATCTCTTTGTTTATTATCTAAACAATGGCATATGTTGATATGTGTCCATATACTGATGCATGGTATTTTTAGCATGCATTTGACCTATTTTAACTATTTTTTTTTGTATTTAATATAGGGCCCTATAATACACCCGGCGCAATGCGATGCAAGGCGCAGCTAATGTGTGTTTGCTAGTTTCAGTCCGGCGCCATTCGCATTTTCCCATCCAGCGCCATGCATTTGCGCTCATTTTTGCGCCCATGGAAATGCTGGTCTAAAAAAGAGGTGTGTTCAGGCGCATTGCTGGTGCATTGCTATTTTAAGGAGCTGAAAGTAGACTGCGCCATAGACCAACTCAAACATGGTCTAAAGTCTGGCGCAGTGTTTTTTCTTTGTTATTTAAAGAGCGTACACGCTGCTTATTAAACACAGGGACGCACAGCAGCACACAAACATGCCAAATATAAAACATTTAAGGATTGCAATTCATTAGATTTTTTGTAGGATATATATATATATATACATATATATATGCCTACATGTCATAATGGATAGTCATCACATGTATCAGAATTAGGCTATCTATTTGCTTGCACACGAACAGCTCCGTTTCATCTCGGAGACGCTTTCTGTCTTTGCGTTTGCCAAATTCCGCAGTGTAAAAAGCAAATCCGTCATGGCACGAGCGCAACTGGCTCTTAAAGGGAAAGGAAGATGACACTCTGATTGGTTTATTGCTCGTTACGCCCAAAAAACACCCATCACTCATTAAGAGAATAGGGACAACCCATTTAGACCCACCGTTTTTCCATCGTTAAAATAGCAAAAGTGGATTTGGACATGCCCTGAGTGCACCTGCACCATGCGCTTTACACTTTGCGTTTAGATCGTTTAAAATAGGGCCCATAATGTTTTGTTTTCTTAAAATCAGCGTAGCTCATTGTAATATTTTGTGATTTCAGTAGGCCACAGGTTGGCTATATTGCATAAACATTAATATGATAAAATTAATATAATGTCATTTATATAACTATTTTTTATGTGGCACTATATGATAAATATGTAATCTAGTATGCAAAATGCTTTCCTTGATTAATTATTTAGCCACCCACATAAATTAATTATTATTTAACAAAAAGAGCATATGTACTTAGGATGCCTATTGCAAGTACAGGTAAAAAATGAACTCCATCCAGATAATTAAAAAAAAAATTATGTATGTAGTATCATATATTTTCTGTTAATGAGTTGTCTAATTAGGATAAATTCCTGCATCATAGATGGTTTACATCAGTTCATTTCTAAAGGTTAGATCGTATTCTTTTCTTTGCTTATATGTCTCCATCTGTTATTATTGGGTGTGTATTAGTGTGTGCATATGTGTATTATTGTCTGTGAATGTGATCGGGTTTTTGGCAGGCCAGGATTCTCTACAGAGGTTCCACGTGAGCCCTTCTGATCCACGTGCTTATTTTGCTTTAGTACCTTCAGGCCGTATGGATTGAATTAAAGTACAGTTCCAAAGACAGAGTGGGAGGGTGGTGTGGCCAGAGGGAGCGTTCTTGAGTCCAAGAGGAATGGAATGGATACAGCAGGCCTGAAAATGTTACATAGTAAATGGCAGAAGTTTGTGATCTTGAACTTAAACACCTTGTCCTAACTACATGTGACGCAACACGTGATAAAAGGTATCTTTTCCATGTTAATCAAAGTTTTTGTCCTAACTTGCAGCGACATGTGAAATTTTTAATTTCGAAACTGTTTCTGTTTCTGCGACGTCGTGGTTGGAACAACAACATACAAACTGTATGACAGTCATCTCAGGTGATTATGTGCATTATTCAAAGTTAAACATTTCTAATATGAGTTTAATTATAATTTTGTGTAACTTTACATCCATACTGAAAGCAACAACAGATATTTTACCTCAGATTTTGAAAATAAATTAAAGCATAGATGTCTGTGGCAGGAAGGCATCAAAGCACGTTTGAATCCAAATCCTGCTTTACCTCGTGTCTCAGGAGGTACCTTCTTCTGATCGAATTTTGAAGTCAGCATAGATGTACCCTTTGCTACGTCCACAATCCTGTGTATTCCATTCCGTAAAGGTTGAGCAAAAAAAAAAAAAAAAAGATGGCGTCTGAAATTTGTTTGGTGGTAAGTTGGTCTCTAAATGTATATTTCTGACTAACGCTTTGCACTTTTGATGTTAGTTCTAGCGAAAAATCAGTATTATAGTAATTAAATAATTGTTTAGTTATCACAAAAACTCATTCTATTTTGATATAGGTCATTAAAACGTTACACTGCCTCAGAAGTCTGTCCCAAATCAGTTTCATGAGGTGCCTTCATGCAAAAATGCTGCCTGCAAAGTCATTGCCTCATACGGTTTCAGAAGCAGCCATGGTTTTAGACAGAGTGCATGAACAGGATGTCTTCTTAGACATGCAGATAGAGTGCAAAGTGATGTGTCATTCAAAACCCCTAATCTGGAATGTATTTGAGGTTTTAATGGATTTTTTTTTTTTTATGTGCTGATGCAAATGGATGCAACTTAATGTAGTTCACTTTTATACTGTACTTCTTTTTTATATATGAATTAATTAAAATTAATGCATTTAGCAGACGCAAGCGACTCACAGAGCATTCACACATTTTTACCTAATGTGTGTTCCCTGGGAATTGAACCCCCAAACTTGCCACACACACACACACACATTCTTACTGTGATCATAGACTAGGTCTGCTATCATAGAATAGCATATGCGCAGGGCCGTCGCAAGTGGGGTGAAAGGTTGTTGTTGTTTTTTTTTACGTTTTAATAGTAGGTGCAGGACACTATAATTAATGTAAGTGAGTATACCAAAATAAAGCGAGATGTGACATACCCAAAAAATCTTCATACAGTGGAGTACTAGTGAAATTGATAGAAAAAAATGGGACCAAAAGTTATTCAGACACTTTGACTTTACCATGTTTTTCTTACTTTTTTTTTTTCCTGAATTGCTAATGCAACTTTTTCACACCACAGACTGAACAAAATTAAGCATTGCTTGGTAATTGTTCAACAATTATTGATAGTTGTGTAAATATTGTCATACTAACAACTGTCTGAAGTTTTGGTTGATTGTAATCCATTACACACCTTTCTATCAAAGTTATCTGACATTTTCAATATGAATTTGTTCTGACACAGTTTAATTCTGAGAACTTGTCATATTTTATTGCCATTTTATAAACTAGAGCAAATAAACTGATAATGTAAGAAATGTTGAAGGTGTCTGAATACATTTTGGTTTTGACTGTTAATTAAATTTTTACAGTGAAGACTATGCAGTGCTATTTTATATTTAATTATTTGTTTTCTGTACCTGGACACCTACAAACATGATACAACTTAAACATTGTGCAATTAGCACAAATAAATAAATAGAATGAACATATAAATTAAACAATTTCAAACAGGGCCCACTGGTACAACCTTCACCGGGGCCCTGCTGACCCCAGCTACGGCCCTGCATATGCGATCCCAAAAAATCAAGCTTTCGAACTTTTTTTTAAGTTAATGTGAAAAGCCTTTACTCATTACAGCATGACTGTAAATCTTTAACTCTGTGCATAAACACATAAACCAACATCCATTCATTTTGCCATGTGATAATTGTATACTGTAACACTTTGGTTTAGGGACCCATTCCCACTATTTACTTGCCTATTGGGAAATTGTCTGTATATTAGTTCTTATAAAGCACACATTAATGCATCATTCTGCGTAACCGTAAATTAAAAGTCAACATATACCTTTGCTAACTTAATTTATTTACAGTATTTTAAATGCATATGGTACAGCGTTGTTTTGCACTCTTTTCTTTATTTAATTGTAGATTTTTTTTAAAAGCCTTTATAAAGGTAATTATATTAGGCTCCCAGTAGTAGTTTATTATCTTAAGTATTTACCCAGCTAAACTATATTATTTACCACATTGCCTAAGCACAGTAGTCAAGCTCCGATCCCACACTATAGCTTACATGCACTGAAATAAGGCTCCATCACTTTAAGCATATAGCATTAGACAGTATGACTGTATGCACTGTAGAAGTACTGCTGACAAGACTACAGGGAGACAGTAAAAAAAAGATTTCAACAAGTTTCTAGTGAATTGAGGGGGTGGTGTCCTTCACATACAAATATATACGTCAGCACTACGTCACAGCCCATTACAGAAGCCAAGTGAGGGGCCACGGAGATCTGTGTGGAATCTCCAATGTAACTGAAACTATGGTCGTAACCTTCAACTTCACAGGAAGTGGGGCAGGAACGCAGGGGTGTATGTTTAACAGTGCTGATGGAGGACATCCAAGATTAAAAGTATGAGAGTTCCATCATGTTCAGGGATCTCACACTGGACAGTACTGAACCTTTTCCTGACCTTTAAAAAGCAATTATTTGGGTACCACCTATTATGAAGACCATCCAACAGTCCCCATACAGAAAATGGTTTATAGATTATTAGTCTAATTATATAATGGGTCATGTTTAAAATTAGATGTGGGGTTAAGGAAGAGAAAATATCTTAACACAAGAACAAAAGATTTTAATGATAATCTGAGAAAAAAAACAAGAACAAAAGTATTTGTGTAAATAAGAGAATCTCTGATGTTGTGCAGAACAAGTTGGTGGATTTGTTTGTGTTTGTGTGTGGGAAAGTATGTCAACAGTGTCTTGGGTATATATGAGGTTGGGGGTATATTTATAGTACCTTGTCAGAAATGTCACTGCAGAGCACCATCTTGCCATAGTACAGAGCACAGTTCACTAGAATTGAGACACATGGGCATGATTGCTTGCCTCATGCTTAATGCACTTTCCCTGCAGACATTTGTCACAGAGGTCAAAATCTGCCTCCAACTTTATCATTGGTATCTCTGTGCTGATTAAGCATAGAGCTAAAGGCATTGATGCAGAAGGACTTGAAAATGGGTCAAAAGCCAGACACAACAATGCACATGCATGGCTTTTTGATGTGCATCAACACAGACTGATCACAGTATCTCACACAGCTCATTTAGATAAACTTGGTGGAAATTCAAAACCACTGTATAGTTCATTTTATTTATTTATTTTTTTTGTCTGATCAGGACAACTTGATCCTAGGTGCAGTACATATTCAGTCCATATGACATTAATGTGAATTGTTGAATCTGTAATATTCTTAAACATAGCTGGATGAATTTTAATTGCCAATGTCCTAATTTAATGCCGGTGTCATTTTTTTAAAAAGTGTAAAGAATAAATGAAGCTGGATAATTGAAACTAGACATTGTGTATGTCATTTCTCAAATTATGTTCAAAGCATCTTTAAACTATTTCTTCAAGAAACTACTTGGTACAAAGAAATGGTAATGTGAGTTTACTTTTATGATGGATATGTAGTCTAAGTGAGGGAATTACGATATGAAATATGGAATCTGTTGTGCCACTCCTTTTTTTTTTTTTTTTTTAATCGAAACAAAGTTCAGTGATTAAACTATGTACTTAATATGATTGTTCCCTAATAAATATCTTTAACTAGGCCGCACACAAAGTTCAGGCTTTGGGTCTGCTTCAACAGTCTGAATGCCTGAGAACTTTGTGCCTAAAGTATTTATGTTCACTGAATGTTTAAATGTTTGGCAGAGACATGTGTCTGATCCAGCCTGACTTGACTTTTATTTTAATGTCTGTCATAAACTGTCCATCTCTGTGTATAGGTTTTAAATCCCATAATGCCTCAATCCTCATAATGCATTTGAAAACAAAATTAAACGTGTTTCACTCTGTTTTTCAACCTCACACGTTTTATCAGTCTTCCTCCATTTTATGTTGAAATAAGATGCTTTGTTTTTGTCCAAAAGAAGCACATGCTTATATGCTGTGTTGTATGTAAATAGTGGACATGATGAGTCTAAATACGGGCTTTTACAGTTCATTACTAAAGCGACAAACAGCTTTCAAACGTTTTTGTGCTCATGTGCCATTCATCACGTTTCATCTTTCTATGGAAAATACTAATATCTTTGTCAGAACCAGAATAGTGTGTGTGTGTGTGTGTGTGTGTGTGTGTGTGTGTGTGTGTGTGTGTGTGTGTGTGGTATCCTTGAGGCTTTTCTTTTATCATGAAATCAGTCCCATCTGTTTCCATGACGCAAAATGTCTGTATTTTGACAACTTTTTTCTGCTTATGTTTGTAAAACACTTCAAATGTCCAAATATCAGTGTATGCAGGTGTTTATGGATAGTAAATGTTGCTCATCTTGCATTTTTGTTAGACTTGGACTTTCCACATGTAAATGATCTGGTCTGGATTAAAGCCGCATCAGCCAATAATTTTTTTTTTTTTTTTCTCGGGTGAAGCAATAGTGCCCTTGAACTGAAATACCACACAAAAATTGCTTTTGTAGGAATATGGTTGAATACTTTGAGGATGATTTATTCTACAACTAAAAGTTTTCCATCATAGTGGGTCATAGGGGGTCCCATCACAATATATTTTAAGTCATCAACTGCAGTCTTCATCTCATGTTAGTTTGCATGATTTTAAACATGTCTAAAGTACTGTTTATTACCTTTGGTACTGAATATTTTAAAATGTTTGATGTAAAACAAAAAGTTTCTTTTTGGATTACTGAGGCTCAAACCATGACTTTTGGCTCTTAAAAGTGTATGGGTGTAAAGAAAGAGGACGTAAACACTGGTAGCAGTGGCTTGGATCTGACTTGTTTGTATCAATGTGATATCATGTGGGTTATTTCAGAGCATCAGTACCCTCCTCTCACCTCATCACACAATCAACATGTTTATATTTTACCACAGAAGAGGTGTGAATCTGTTGGTCATTGTGTCTCGGTCACATCCTTCTTCCTGTCACATAGACAGGTTTAATGAAAATGTCATTGGCAGGAAATGTCCATCATCCACATTAATAATTTTAACACCGTATGGGTCACGTAATCCAGCACGCACGCACACACAATGATAGGTGTCTATGACGCTCGCTGTCACACTTAGGCAGTCTCAGCATTACAAGTTTATGACAAGTGTCAAGTGTTTTATGAGTATGTGATGAGGTAGCATCAGTATTTGATGCCTAATTTGGTATCATTATATTTATAAGGATGCATTACATATCAGGACCATACTGGTTATTTGTAACTGATGATGTTGGGTATTTATTTTAATGCATGCTCATTTCCTCTCCTATTTTTGCAGTTTAGACCAGTGGTTCTCAACCCTTTTGAATCCAAGGCCCCTCACTGTCCACAACAATATTTGTGATTTATACATTTGTTTTTGGTGAACTGGAAAAGGATTTGAGATTTTCAAAATAAGAATTTTTTTTTTTTTTTTGCATACTTTTTATTCCCTGAAATAATTTAGAGCTTGAAAAATGCCCATGGTGATATATATATATTTTTTAATTTACATAAGATTTCCAGATCTCGGCTCTATTATAGCATTTTAATATTAGCCATTTGTTTTATCGTGTCCTTGTCACATTTATACTGTATTTCTGAATGTGTAGTAGGCATTGCATTTTTCATAGGTGCCCGCAATTAGCCTGTATCTGCAAATTATGCGAATGACTGTTTATGTGTCAATGAGCTGCTTTATTTTTGTGTTTGTGTTTTCTAAAGATCTCCTCAGGTTTTTCTGTCTGTTGATGTTACATAAGGTGTCCCTGTATCTTTCAAATGTGGAAACCCTATCATGAGAAATGACTTATTATCTTTAATGTTTCAGACAGTTTAACGCATGACTGCAGTGCAGGAATAGGTGGTGTAAGAAGATCTGACTTTGTCCATGTTGACCTTTCCTGGTTGCATAAGCTGGTTTCCATTCATGCCAGCTTGCATTGTCTGGGCTCACAGCAGTGTGTAAGCACCCCCCCCCCCCCCCCCCCAGTGGGTGCCAGGCTGATATCCAGTAACATAACACACAAATGCGCTCATACACCATGACTCTTACCAAAAAGCCCCTTGCTGTCAGTCATGCACAAACTGGCTCATGCTCAATGGCCTACTTACTCATTGTCTGTGGATTATGGTTTGGCAGAAGCGAAGAACACCAAAGACCTTGTCTCAAAATGTTTCATAATCACATTTAGATACAGCAGCCTGCTCTCATAATCAAAGTAATGCGTCATTATCGAGGTCTCACATACTTTGTATTTGGATCCAAGATTATAATTGTCACATTTAACATCAACTGCACAGTCCAACAGTCACCATCACCCTCCATTAGCTGGCTGAATGCTTTCTAAAGGTCTACATCAGTATTAGGTCAAAACCTAACCCAATCTCATCCAATTGTACGACTGAACATGACCTGAAACAGAAATATTTCTGGGTCTCTAATCTCAGGGCACATTCCAAAAAGGCCAAAAAATTTTGGGACATTCACTGTTTGTATCACTCTGGTTGTCTTTGCTCGGGGCGTTACAGGCGAGAAGTATGTTGTGAGCTTTGCAGAGCAATGAGCTGTCTGATATTTGCCTGGAGATTGGAGCGCATCTGTGTTTTCTCTTGCTCTGAGGGAGGATTTTCTCACCAGTTAGTGGGCACTAGAAAACGTAGAACCCAGAGTTGAGCTGGAAATCCCATAGTGATTACAGTCTGTGCAGTGCTTCTCAAAATGAAAAGTTTGGTATTTTGACTTATTTTTGAAGTCATTTATGCAAGGTAAACACACAAAATGTGTAATAACAATATTTGTTAATCTATTATAACAAGGAAATCCAATGCAAATGCAAAATAATCTCAAAGTCAGTAATTTGTTCAAATCGGGTGACAGACCTCCAATAGCTCATCGCCATGAAAGAAGCTGAACAATCTTTAAATCAAAAAGGACTATTTTTAAAACTCAGGTGATGATTGTTGGCAGCTTTGTATGTAATTTTAATGCTGATTAGAAACAGTGAAGCTATATAAAGAAAATGTACAATGTTTGCCACAGATTATATGAGGGCAAAATTTAAAACTTTAAACTGAATTATGTGATTTTAAAAGACTGTGTATTTACTCAGAGTGCCTCTAGATAAATAGATTATAATCTGTGTCAAAGGCTTTGGATTAGGATTGAGTCTTCATGCACTGTTCATTGATCACACACACTAATCCAAGTCTAGGAAAGTAGCACAGAGTAGATTACTTTAAGTGTGTGTAGAGAGATGTGTGTGTGCAAAGCCATGGTTGTCTCATAGTCCGGTTGTCCAATTGTTGTCCCAGGGCCTCAGGGATGCTTTAATGTGTTTGTATGTGCGTGTGTTTTATGTAACCATCAGCGTCATCCTTGCCTGGTGCCTCATTTTTAAACTAAATTACAGTACTGCTCATTGCGGAGCTTTGATTTATTATTGAGGGATTTTGTTGAAACATGTAGTATGTGTGCATAGTACCCAGCAATTAAAATACTTTCTCAGTTCAATATGTCAACCAGATGTAAACACTGTGGTGCTGTCAAAACATTACTCTCAACAGCAATATTGTTGTAGTAAGTTCGTGTGGGCATGGAAGAGGACAAAGGGGTCGGCTGGACTGCTGACGTATTTATTTAATAGAAAAATAACTTAAACTTTGCAAACACCAAATGGTGACTTCTATTCTGACACGTTGTCACAGCACTTTCGATTTACTCCTTCCGGTTTCCGTTTCCGGTTCGCGTCAGCAGTCCGTCTCTCTCTCACTTGCTTCCGTCTCTCCTGGCGTTTTATACTCTCTCCACGCCAATTACTGGAACAAGAAACAGGTGATGATAATTTCTGCCCAAACCACTCACTTACCGCTCGTCTCCATATTCTCTCTCCCGCTGCAGACTTCGCTAAACCACGCCCCCCTGCCACATACCCCCACCGCCCGACTCAGGCCGGGGAGCCATCCGGCCTGCAGCACTTGTCTGGAGAGGAAGTCGGCCACCGCCATCTGAACACCCGGCCTGTGGACCACCTTGAACTTAAAAGGCTGAAGAGCTAGATACCAACGAGTGATCCGCGCGTTGGTATCCTTCATGCGGTGGAGCCACTGCAGCAGAGCGTGGTCCGAACAGAGGGTGAACTCCCGTCCCAGGAGATAATAGTGGAGGGTGAGGACGGCCCATCTGATGGCAAGGCACACTTTCTCTATGGTGCTGTACTTGGCCTCTCTCTTTGAGAGCTACCGGCTAATGTACAGCACCGGCCGTTCCTCCCCCTCTATCTCCTGGGACACGACTGCCCCCAGCCCCCTGTCCGCAACAGAAAAGGGAGAGAAAAATCAGGAGAGTGTAACAACGGCCCGCCACATAGAGCAGCCTTGACCTGGGTAAAGGCCTGCTGACACGGCTCCATCCACTGGACCGTATCTGGCACCTCCTTTTTAGTCAGGTCAGTCAAAGGGCTGGTGAAGTTCGAATAATTAGGAATAAACCGTCTATATCCCGCCAGCCCCAAGAACTGCCTTACCTCCTTTTTGGTCTTGGGACGTGGGCAGGTCGCAATAGCGGCTCTCTTATCAATTTGGGGACGCACCTGTCCATGCCCCAAGTGGAAGCCCAGATACCTTACCTCCACACGCCCAATCGCACACTTCTTTGGGTTGGCCGTGAGCCCCGCTCCCCTCAGCGACCTCAGGACAGCCCTCAGATGCTGCATATGCTGCTGCCAAAAATTACTAAATATAATGTTATCATCCAGGTAGGCAGCCGCATATGCAGCATGGGGCCTCAGAATCTTATCCATGAGGCGCTGAAAGGTAGCAGGTGCCCCGAACAAGCCAAACGGAAGGGTAACAAATTGGTGTAAACCAAACGGCGTTGTGAAAGCTGTTTTTTCTCTGGATAATGGAGACAAGGTGATCTGCCAATAGCCCTTTGTTAAGTCCAATGTCGAATAAAAACGAGCCGTGCCTAGCCGATCAAGCAACTCGTCAACCCGCGGCATTGGATAAGCGTCGAATTTCAACACCGCATTCACCTTGCGATAATCCACACAGAACCGGACTGAGCCGTCCGTTTTCGGAACGGAACTAAAATCGGGCTCGCCCAGTTACTGTTGGATTCTTCTATTACCCCCATGTCAAGCATAGCGCCTAATTCAGCCTGAACTACTTTTTTCTTGTGCTCAGGTGAGCGATACGGCCGGCTGCGAACTACCACGTCCGGCTCGGTCTCGATATGGTGCTGAATCAGGTTAGTACGGCCCGGTAGGGGCGAGAAGACGTCAGCAAACTCTGCCTGTAATTTCGTTAAATCAGTGAGTTGGGACGGCGAGAGGTGATCTCCACCTGGAGCCAGGGCGAGGGATTGTGGTTTGATATTCGCCTCTGGACCGAGATCATTCTCCCCCCCCCAATCACCGATGCCAACATCACTGATTCTGCCTCATTCCGTTTTTTAAGGAGGTTGAGGTGGTAGATCTGACGGGACCCGTTCCTATTGGACCGTATTACCTCATAATCGAGATCTCCGACTTGTCGTGCGACCTCAAACGGTCCCTGCCACTTAGCTATTAATTTAGAGCTCGACGTTGGGAGTAATACAAGTACTTTCTCTCCCGGTGCAAATTTGCGTAACCTAGTTCCCCTGTTATACAGCTGGCTCTGGCGGTCCTGGGCTTGTAACAAATTCTCCATTGATAGCCGCCCCAATGTGTGGAGTTTTGTTCTCAAGTCCAGCACATATTGAATTTCGTTTTTGCCCTGAGATGGCCCCTCCTCCCAAGTTTCTCTCAGTATGTCGAGCACCCCTCCGGGGCTGGTGCCCATAGAGAAGCTCGAAGGGGGAAAACCCCGTGGAGGCTTGAGGGACCTCTCGCACAGCGAATAACAATGGCTCTAGCCACCTATCCCAATTTTTGGCGTCTTCGTGAACGAACTTACGGATCATGGATTTAAGAGTGCAATTAAATCGTTCGACCAGGCCGTCGGTTTTTGTGGGTGATAAACGCTAGTTCGAATCGATTTAATGCCCAACAATCTGTACAGTTCGGGTAGCGTACGTGACATAAACGCCGTGCCATGATCGGTGAGGATTTCTTTTGGAACCCCCACCCGGGAGATAAGACGAAACAGGGCATCCGCAACACTTTTAGCGGAAATGTTGCAGAGGGCCACCGCTTCAGGATATCGTGTTGCATAATCAACTATGACTAATGCAAAGTGATGTCCTCGTGCCGATCGCTCTAATGGCCCGATGAGGTCCTGCATTAAGGGAAGAGGGCGCAAAGGCGCTTTTGGGGCGGCCGGTAGGTTCACCAACTGACATTCCGGACAAGATGCGCACCACCTGCGCACGTTGTCATGAATGCCCGGCCAAAAGAAACGGGTCATGAGGTGATTTATTGTTGCGGCCTGTCCCAAATGGCCCGCCATAGGATTAGAATGAGGCTCCCGGGCGGTCTCCTTCCACGCCCTATTTCCCCAAGAGGCATCCGCACATAACGACCCCAATAAAACCGTAAATGCGGGCCAATTCGTTCCCAAAATTATCGGATGCCGGAGGTGGGGACTAACCGCCACCTCCACACTATGCTTTTGTCCCCGGAATTGAATCATAATTGGGACGACCGGATACTCCACCACATCCCCGTGTACGCACCGCACCTTAACCACGCGGCTTGTATCCAATGCCCCCGGCTGAATCAGGCTTTGATGGATTGAGGTTTGGTTGCATCCTGAATCCACCAAGGCCGGATATGTACCCCCCTTGATACTCACAGGTATTTGGTACTCGCCAGCCTGACCGGGGCGGGACACGAGGAGGGCCGGGTGGACGGGACCTAGGGAGAGGGACAGGGCGAGAGAGAGAAGGAGAGAGAGAGTTAGTAGCTGGGGGTGCGCCGACCCCTGGGCATGCCACCATGTGGTCCTCCGCCAGATGGATGGCCGAGTCCAGCGACGTGGAGCGGTGGCACTGGACCCACTCGGCCGTCTTTTTGGGAAGCAGAGCGATGAACTGCTCCAGCACCACCAGGTCGACGACATGCTCCACGTCGCTTCCCTCGGCTAGTAGCCACTTGCGGCAGGAGTCCCGGAGCTGTTGGTCCATCGCGAAGGGCTGTCCGGCCTCGCCCAAGTCCAGGGACCGGAAGCGCTGGCGATGTTGCTCTGGCTACCGGCCGACCCGCTGGATGATGGCCCTCTTCAGGTCGTTGAAGACCAGGAGATTCGCCACCGGAAGTTGTTGCGCGGCACCTGGGCCTCGCCAGAGAGCAGGGGAATGAGGCGCACTGGTCACTGCTCGCGGGGCCACCCGCAGGCCTCCGCCGACTTCTCGAAAAGTTCCAGGAAGGCCTCCGAAACGTCGTGGGCCCCCATCTTGTGAAGTGGCAGGTGGAAGGGGGCGGCCCGGCGGCCTCGGCGCGAACCTCCCGATCAATCCAGCTCCGGAACCTCTCGCGGTCCTCCTGCTGGGCCTGAACGATGGCCTGGAATCGTCTCTCCAGATCGGTCCTCAGGTCCAGCAGGGCCTGGTGTTGTTCGCGGTGCAGGACCGCGAGGGAAGCGCTGACATCCGCAAGCGGCGTGGAGGACGGGCTTTGCATGGCGGCGGCGGCGGTCCTTCTTCCTTCCCGGGTTTCGGCACCAGTGTAGTAAGTTCGTGTGGGCAAGGAAGAGGACAAAGGGGTCGGCTGGACTGCTGACGTATTTATTTAACAGAAAAATAACTTAAACTTTGCAAACACCAAATGGTGACTTCTATTCTGACACGTTGTCACAGCACTTTCGATTTACTCCTTCCGGTTTCCGTTTCCGGTTCGCGTCAGCAGTCCGTCTCTCTCTCACTTGCTTCCGTCTCTCCTGGCGTTTTATACTCTCTCCACGTCAATTACTGGAACAAGAAACAGGTGATGATAATTTCTGCCCAAACCACTCACTTACCGTTCGTCTCCTGATTCTCTCTCCCGCTGCAGACTTCGCTAAACCACGCCCCCCCTGCAACAATTGTTTACATGCACTTTGAAAATTCAGTTTCAGTCAGACTTACTGAAATCATACCAGTGGCATACGATTTTTGTGAAGTCATTCAGACTAACAAATTTAGATAGCGAAATAATAGAGCAACTTTGTGCAGCATCTTATCACACCACAGTTGGCCTCAGCTTTGTGTGCTTGACCCGACAGAGAAAGGTCATGCACAATCTGTATTTAATCTTTAAAATTTCGATTTTGTATTGTGTCGTGTACACTTGCACAAAGAGAAGACCTGACAAGCATAGTAGAATTTTAATTGAATAAACCAGTAATGTGAGTTTTAGGCAGGACTATCTGTTCGTCTCAATCTAATGTAAGCTGTGTTCAGAAAACTTTGAAGAAGTCATACATTTTTGCACACTTCAAGGGAAAGTTCACTACTTTTCAACCAACTTTGTATTGTTACAATGTTGGTAGTATATGAACAAAATGCAGTATTTTCCATGAAAAATCATCCTGCGCACATACTAGTTTGATGACAATATTTCAGTCACAAACACTGTAGACACACTCTAGTGAACACATAAAATACCCAAATTATACTTGGAGTTTTAAGCTTTAAAACATGGTGTATTCCAAGGATGTAACCAAAATATTTAAGATTAAGGGGATCATATGTAAAATTTTATGAATTACTCATTGAGAAACCCTGAAGACTAGTGGAACGCATCTCCTTCAATGTCCATTGTGAATACAGACATGGACTTTCTGGTTATATTTACCACTTTCCATGCTTCAACATTTTCTCAGTTTCCTAGTAAAGCAGGAGGAGATTGCTGAGAAAGGGTAGGGTTTCACTTTCCTTTCCTGATTCCTCATCTCTTTGTTTTGGTCTTTAACTCCAACAACTCCCCACTTATCTCTCTCTCTCTCTCTCTCTCTCTCTCTCTCTCTCTCTCCTGTCCATTTGTTTGTTCAGTTTCCCCTTTCTCACTTCCCACCCAACAACAGCTGCTCTGCTGTGATTGGCTGAGTTTCAGGAGGGGGGTGAAACCATGTGACCTGTTGTGATATTTTTCTTGCCTGCTTAGGACAGCTCTCTCAGTTACAGCAGAGACCGAGACAGATACAGTCTCACAGTCTGTCAGCAGTGTTAAATAACACTGCTACGCATTAGAAAAAGAAAAAATTATAACATAACACCTTCTGGATTACCGTTTCCATATTCCTTTAACCGGAAGATACAGGAATATTTTTATTTTTCTTTGGTTTTCTCAGCCTTTTGTGCCTGAACTGCCACCAAGGAAACCGGAACAACAGAGGAGGAAGACAGACAGACAAATAGAAAGCTATAGATCAGCCTGAGAGAGACAGATGTGTACGGAAGATGAGTCCGGCTTTAGAAGCGCTGATAAAGGGGTGTAGATACCCAGGGAAAGGAGAAATGAAGAAGGGAGTGATGTTGGAACCATTTGTCCATCAAGTCGGCGGCCACTCTTGTGTTCTGCGGTTTGGGGAACAGACCATTTGTAAACCACTAATACCCAGAGAACACCAGTTTTACAAGAGCCTGCCTCCCGAGATCCGCAAATTTACGCCGCAGTACAAAGGTAGGTGGACATTACAACCCATCCGCCACTTGATTGTTTGGATACTATTGTGTGTGACAAGTCTTTCTTCCTCTCCCACGCTTTCTTTTCTATCTATTCTCTATCTATTCATAAAATTTAGTAACAAGTGCTTTAAATCATTGTTTTGAAGAATTTATATGAATAAATTACACTGACTTATTTCCTAATGTGCAGCATGACTCCTATACAAGGCCACACACACTATCATATGCAGTAACTGATTGGATGCCCCTTTTTGAATGACAGTTAATGTGATAGATAGATAGATAGATAGATAGATAGATAGATAGATAGATAGATAGATAGATAGATAGATAGATAGATAGATAGATAGATAGATAGATAATCAAAATAACTTCAGATGGATAGACATACATATATAGATACATACATGCATAGATACTTAGTTATAAGATACATGCACACTCTTACACTCTCATAACACTTTTGGTCGCTCAAAGATTTATGTTCATGGCGTCAGATGGAATATCACGTTCAGTTCTTTTAGTCTGATATATTTAAACACTCACGCACACACACTGGCATCTGTCGCAGTGTGTTTGACTGGGCAAGGGTGTAGGAGTGCGTAAATGCGGACACACTCACGTTTGTAAATACTTACGATGCTTTCATTCTAACACGCTTCTCTTACACAAACATAAGACTCATCTGTGTTTTTCTTAATCACCATAAAGCCTGACACACAATGAAAGAGACTAACCACACGTTCTCTGACACAGCAAGTATAAGCCAAAGTGTGTATGAGCATTGGTGCAGAGACGTGACATCACTGCTGTTGATGTCATCATTCTACCATGACTGCAGAGGTTGAGTGGTCCTAGTGCCCAAATCTCACACCATTACAGACAGGTTAAAGCTTATGTGTTTGAAATAAGAATTGTATATTTTAATCCTGAGTTTGTCATTCAATGTTGAAATGGTTTTGCTGTTCTCTTTCTTTCTGTATTTACCCCCCTACCCCACTCAACTACCCATAATCCCCTTGTGATGCTTAGTTCCATCTATGGTTATCATGGGATACCACCATAAATCATGTCTTAGGCCACTTGCTACTTGTGTATATGTATATTTTTGCTTTGTATGTTATGTATTGATCTGTATTGTGAATGTGCCAAAGCAGTTTTCCAAATGGTTGCTGTCTGTAAATTTCAGTGATGCAGTTTCTGTAACGTTCAGACCATGAAGTTGTCAAATGCTTTCTTGTATTTGATATCTGATGTGGGAATCTTGCAGATGGTTTGCCCACTGAGTGGTAATAAAAAAAACTCATTGAATTGTACCTTCTTGCCTCCTGTGTTTTATTGTGTGTCTTTTTCTGCTTAGCACTAGAAGGCATGCTAAACACTCTCCCTCATTCTCACATATTCTCTATCTACACAAGTTCATTCCCTTTTCAACCACCTGCTTCTCTTTTATGTTTTATGTGTGTTAAATTACAGTTTAAGCCGGAGTGGGTAAGAGCTAATTTTTTTAATCATCATATGATTCATCATATTTGAATCATATGTTGTTTATGCATCAATACAACGTCCAGTGTACTCATGGTCTCTCTCTTTCTCTTTCCCTCATGTTCTCTCCAGGTGTGGTGTCGGTGAGTTTTGAGGAAGATGAGGAGGGGAATCTGTGTTTGATAGCATACCCGCTCCACAGTGATCCAGTTGATTTGGAAAACAAAGAGCCCTCTGCTGACGGTGAGCCCAAGAATAAGCTTGTTAAGTGGGGGAAAAAGAAACCATCAGGCCTTCTACCAGAAAACGAGAGAGCCAGACAGAGTCGCAAAGAGGAGAAGGGCAAAAGGTAAGGAAGGACACATGGATAATAAACCACTGTTCAAAAGTATGGGGTCAATATGATTTAAAAATAAGAAGAAATTAATATATTTAATTAGCAATTATGCATGAAATTGATTTTAAAAAGTGAAGATCTTTACATTGTTACAAAAAAATGGTTTTGAATATTTTTTTTAAAAAGTACCACGTTTTCCACAAAATATTAGGCAGCACAAATGTATAAAAGATTGATAAGAAATGTTTCTTGAGCAGCAAATCTGCTTATTAGAATGATTTCTGAAGACTCAAATAATGATGCTGAAAATTCAGATTCACCGTCAGATGATAATTAAATTTTTTTATATATTGAAATGGAAAGCAGTTATTTTAAAATATAATATTTCACAATATTGCGGTTTTTCTGTCATTTTTGATCAAATAGATACAGTCTTGGTGGTAAGTTTTTTTTAATTTAGATTACTAATTTTACAGACCCCAGACTTTTGAACAGTAATGTGTACATCCTTATCATATAATTCAGTAGTTGGCACACTCACATTCACGTAATGATAGTAATTTGTTAACTCTCTCTCTTTTGATCTTACAGTAATCGGGATGATAAGGCAGAGGTTTTGTCCTACAGTCTGGAGAAAGGAAACGTGGTTCCTCAGATCCAACACAACCCTTGGAGTCTGCAGTGTCACCAGCAACACCTACAGAGGATGAAGGAGAACTCCAAACACAGAAACCAGCACAGTATCCTTTCTAACGAGTGGACACACTTCCAAATTAAAACTGTATAATCATTTGTAAGACATGTAAACTCATTTATACAAGTAGGTATGCAACTTTGTAGTTTTTCCTCCTTGACCCATGACCCCTCATAGAATTTATTCTGCTGGAGAATCTAACATGGCGATACCGGGTTCCATGCGTTCTCGATCTGAAGATGGGAACACGTCAGCATGGGGACGATGCCTCTGAGGAGAAGAAAGCAAACCAGATTCGCAAATGCCAACAAAGCACTTCCTCTTCTATTGGAGTACGCCTCTGTGGGATGCAGGTAATTACTATATCTTCTAAATAGTCTACATACATGCACGTGCTAAAAAGGTTTACATCGGATTACATCGGAGGTTTACACTGGTAAAACCCCAAGTCTAATTCTGATCTGTATTTTTTCCCAATAGATGTATCACAGTGCTACAGGGCAGCTGATATTCATGAACAAGTATCACGGGCGTAAGCTGAGTCTGGCCGGGTTCAAAGAGGCTCTGTGCCAGTTCTTCAGTGACGGCCGAGTTCTGCGCAGAGAACTTCTGACCCCAGTGCTGCAAAGACTGAGAGAGATGAGAGCGGTGCTGGAGGCTTGCGAGAGCTATCGTTTCTTCTCCTCCTCTCTTCTCATAATCTACGATGGGGCTCCACCCCCTGCCCCATCTCGATCCCGGCCCTCTCGTGGAGGAGAGGAGGACGATGATGATGATGATGAAGATGAAGATGAAGACGATGAGGAGGGAGCTTACGGAGGGCGCCGCGATCACTCCAGCAGCGCTTCACCAATGGTGGACGTCCGAATGATCGATTTCGCTCACACGACATGTCGTGATTATGGAGAGGACAGCATTGTTCATGAAGGTGGAGACAGCGGCTACATCTTCGGCCTGCAGAATCTCATCAGCATTCTGTCACAGCTTGAAGAGCACAGCAACGACTAAACGCTCGTGCGGTATCTTACTGTGCATTTGCCGTGCCAAGGCTTACCAAGGGCATCCTGACCATGCCATCAGGGTTTAGAGTTCGCACTTAGCTCGCCCTGCTGTGCTCTTTCATAGCTCTAGCGAAGAGCGGCTACGCAGGCGAGGGTCAAAGGAAAATCCTGAATTCCCAGAAATCCTCCGGAGCTGAAGGGACTGAACTCTTTTGTAATTTCTCACTGAGGTGAAGAAGTGTGGTCCTTCTCCATGCCTGCTGTTTCTGCTCGCCCTGAATCGCAGATGGGTGGCAGTAGATGAGTTTGTGTGGCATCTCATCTGCTCATGTATCTTTATTCGTTCTCATCATCTTTGAAAGATAAGGAAAATAAACTGATGCTTGCATTAAAAGAGACATAAAAAGACATTTGCAAAATATGATGTCCTACACACCTTTTAAAAAGAGGTGGGTTTGTAGCAATGGTAGCACAGTCATAAATTGATGTGACAAGCAACTAAGCAACATACATGAAGGTGCTTTAGAAACACTAAGCAGGACTCAAAGGAAGAGACTTTGCTCTTGTAGGGAATGACGGGTGTGTGGAAAAAGGAATTTATAAAATCCTTTTCAAATTCCTGATCCTTAAAGACTTTTTCTCTTGGACATTTTAATATATATTATATTGACTTGGTTCCTCTTCATTCCATAACCACGTGTTGAAGATTAGCATCCTCACTCCAGAGACTTTAAAGAGAATCCTATTTATTTATAAGAATATTTCTATCATATGTGAATGGAAATATGACATTCCATCCCTAGTTCTATCGTATGATGTTATTGATATAGATTAAAAAAAATGATTTTTATGTCATGGTTTTCTCTGTTTTTGACAATATGAAACAAAATAAAAAGACATCGGTTTTGTTGTGGTACATTTTTTTTTCCCTGTGTGTTTGAGATTATAGCATAAGTATGATATGGCCTCTTTGACATTAGACTTAATTTTTATCTAGCTGATATTAGCACTCTAGTTAGCAAATATGTTACTAGAAACCAATAACCATGCAGCAAATTAAGCATGGTCGAAGTCTATGGCTATGTCTGTCTGTCTGTCTGTGTGTAAACAGCAGTGTACTTGTACAGTAGGTTCAGACCCTGCTCAGTGTGCATGGTTCAAATGTAGGCTGTATGCTTTTGATACAAGATACAATGCAGCGAAAGCAGAGCCCCAGCAGCCATATTACAGATTTGCTAAACCTTTCACTAAAAGCTTTCTGCAAGCACTCTCTAAGCCTGTTATTTGTGGGTGTATTTGGGCAGTAGTGTGAGGGATTTGGGCTGGATTTTATGTTAAAACTGTGTACATGCAGACTGTAGTGTCTTGTTTGTGTTTCCTCATGTGACTCCTCTTGAGTAAGGATGTTGTGTATGGATGTGGAATAATGTGTTAGTAGATATCTCGTTTTATTGGTCATTCACCGTGTATGTTTGCCCTCTTGTGTCCTTTGCGCAGTCTGTGACTGCCTCAGCTGTTCTAACACTCACATTCCCAAGTAAAGCTCTGGATTACATTCCAAATGCCGGAAAACTACTTGTAAGTGGGAAATACCATCAGCACATTCTGAATCAAGTCGGCATGTGAATGCTTTCTCTAAGAGAGCAATCGGTTTGAAATGTAAAAATGTTACCAGGTAACAAACGCTAAATGGAAAATATACTTGGAATGCTGTGCAGGAGTCATACAAACAGTGTGGATGGAAGATGCCAAATAGTTGGAATCAGTCATTGTGATTGCTAAATAATTAGCCTAGTTCACATTCATGTATATATTTTTTTTCTCCACAGAAATGTGGTGATTGAAACCTAGACTTCTTTACAGTATTGGTTTATCGCAATTATTCACTTTCAGTATAATTTAGTAAAGTTATAATTGCTGGCATTAGGGTGTAATTTCATGTTGACTGACTAAAGTAGATGGATTTATAGTTTTCTCTGAACATTTGTGTGCTGTCTGAATGAATATCTTTTTACAGCTCCCATAACATCCTCTTTCCTCATCTGTTGCTGTGAGCATGGGTTTTGTTATAATGATGGATTACTATGGCAACCATCTCTGAATTTTAAGCTAGATGCATAATGTGATTGGAGAAAAGGTAGTTGTCCCAAAAACCCAGAAATCCTTTTGGGGGCATAAGCTGAAAAATGCACAAGTACACTAGAAGATAGAGACCATATCTTCACTGTTATGTAATGCTGATATGCATAGAGTAGCACTTCTATATGTAGCACTGATGTATACAAGGTATTTATTTAGATTTACAACATTATATTGTTTCTGAAAGAAGTCTCTTATTCTCACCAGATTTATTTGACTTAAAAGAATTAATAATAAAAAATAAAATCAGTTATACTGTGAAATATGATTAGGTTATTACTACTGTAAATGTAACATAGCTTTGTTCTATTTTAATATAAGAATAAAAACACCATGAAAGTGATTAGGATGTATGTATGTATATATATATATATATATATATATATATATATATATATATATATATATATATATATATATATATATATATATATATATATATATATATATATATTTCTCAAGCTGAATGGAATAAGTAAATAATGACATATTATTTGAGTGTACTATTCCTTTAACTGACATCATGGAACCTCATTAGGCTAATACATGAGTTGTACGTGGAGTCTCTCACAGCCATTCTTTTGGGACCTTGTTGTGTGTTATCTCTAGGTTACACAACATGTTCATTATCTGATTATATAATTAATTAGCTTGGCCTTCCTTATCAACAAGGTCACAGAAATATAGAAGCATTATTAATTTAGCTACACTTCCATCCAGTCTAATTTCCTGTGTCCCATATAAGGTTGTATTTCTAACTTGTTCCTTATAAGTACTTAAGAGTTTTTTTTTTTAACAAAGTATGTACGCACTTTATTCACAGTGACAGTACATTTAGCTGGACACCCTGAGGTAATGATTCAACCAAACACAGAACAGCAGACAGGTGTTCATTGCCTCCATCCATTCCATTACAGTGAAAAAAGAATAAAAAGGCATAAAAATGGAATGATAACATGAGAGTGATGAGGAAGACAAAGTGATATATTGTTGGCAGTGAGAAGGAAGAGAGAGAGTTCGGTTCATTCAGTTCTACTGGTCAAAGTTCACTGAACTGCTGACAAATATTATAGGCTATGTATAAATTGCCAACAGGGCAAAGAGCACACATATGCATATAACTTTACCAATAGTATACTTTGTTATGGTCTAATATTGATTTTATTTAACTACTTTAACCCAAATAATATGTTTGATCTTGAGCTTGTTTAGGCATGATAGCTTAGTAATGTGTATAACTGATTCCCCATCTTTTTATTATAAGTTCAACAAAGTAAACTGTAGCTTACAGTTGTGATTTATGACTAACACATTTCACAAACTCAACATGATGTCCAAGTTTTCTTCTAATGAATCATCACACACCACAAGTACCACAGAGACTGCTGTGTGTGTCATGTAAGACATCAGAGGCAGTGCAACCTATTAGAAGGAATAATCTCTTATAATCCAAATCTGTTTACGATTTTCCAAGTAGAACTGGTGGCAAAAGACAATTGTGGTGGTCTTCATATTACTTCTTCCTTGTTATCTGCCATCTTTCACTTTAGAACAGCATTGTAGATACTATTAAAAAATATAAAAAACAATAACTGACACATGATATTGAGGATACTGAACACACATACTGGAATAAAATAAAAAATGTAAAGCCTGAATGCAATGTAAGTCACTTTGGATAAAAAAAAATAAAAAGAAAAGGTTTGCTAAATGCATAAATGTAAATGTACTTAGTTTTCCAGAACCTGCTTTGTTTGTTCTGGAAAATGTTTAGGTGTTTACAGGATCCTATTACATACTTATAGATCTGCATCTCACGTGACACAAATGTCACATCACTTGTGCTAATTATATGACATCAGATCTCCCATGTCATCACAACCTTACTCCTTATCTGAAGACAGCATGAGGGTGAAGAAATTAAAATGGAAATTCTGCTTCTGAGAATAATATGACTGTGTTGGCATGTGGCATTTGGTGGTCACTCCCTTTCCTTCTCTGTAAAACACACACACACATCATGGAAAAGAAAAGGGTGTGACCAACACACACCACACATTCCTTAGGCAGATAGTGAGACTGACTTTTGAAAATGTGTGTAAATTATACATAATTGTACTGTATGTAAATCATTTATAGAAACATTAATTTGTAAATTCTCCCACTGACGTGAAAGGGGTAATTAATTAACATTAAAATATCTAATATAAAAACTGAAATGTTGAATAAAATGTTGTGATGAGAATAACTGTAACTCTTGTCCAGTCTGGGTTCAAATCAATGACTTACCTAAGTGCTTATAGTTTATTGTGTATCACACAAGCCATGCTTTCATTATAATGTGGTATGGATAAGAGAGTCAGTTACCATCTGGCTGAGAGATAACACTGTTCTTGTTATTTTCACTTAAACTGAGTGCGAGTGACCTGAAATTAACAGTGGTCTCAGAACTCCCAATATATCTCTCAGATTTAACATTTTGATAATCTGTGGTCCCTCCATTTTGGAAAATGCAAATGTAACACATAAGAAGGTATAAATGTCTGTCAAGGAGAAGTGTAGGCTGAAACAATACTGATAACAACAACTTTGACATTTTAAGATAGTAGGACTGACCAAATAATGTCTGACATTGTTTGGCAGGTTACTTAAAATTCAGCGTGATTGAATGTGTCAGAATCTGGAATGTGACAGAATTTTAGTCTGACTGTAAAAAGAGAAACAAGAGGGAAATGGGATTCAGAAATGACAGATACATTGGCATGTTGTCCTCTAAGGCTAAATTAGGTTATGTAACTGCAATGGACAAAACTGTCCACAGTTCAACAGTTCAGCAGTCACTTTATGCGTGTGTGTGTGTGTGTGTGTGTGTGTGTGTGTGTGTGTGTGTGTATGTACTGACAGCAGAAACTCTGCATTATATGGAAAATGCAGCCAGAAAGCAGCGTGCAGAATTGCAGTGGATGAAACCCTCATGGCTATTTCCAAAAATAGACAAAGATCTGTGTGTGAGAGAAAAAATTGTCCTCGCTAAAATACTACATAGCATATATTCCTATGATCAGTTCCACATCGAAGCATCATCACCAATCACACACAGTCTATTAATCAGTAAAAGCAAATAATATTTACAACAGGCCTGTTTTTATAATAACCAGGGTCAGAAATTAAACATAATTGGCCACATATGGGGTAAAAAAAACATCAGATAATTTGAAATTGTGGTGGCAAAAAAATACACCATATACAATTCCTGTTTATATGTCATGTGATATACAGTAGATGTGTGTGTGTGCTTAATGTTCAGTTTTAGGCCTGTCAAACTATAGGTTTTGAATATGTTGTGTAGAATATGTGAATATTGTAGTCAGTAGCTGTGTTGTCACAGCTAAATGTTGTGAACAGCTTGGAAAATTATGTTTATTGATAATGAACATACATGCAGGGGGAAAAAATGCATAATATGGGTTAAATTCCTCTGAAATCAATTATAAGGGCAAATATAGCCTCTTAATAAAACAACCAACTCTTGCAATGCGATTGTGAAGCTCAGTGAGAGAATATCCACCCTTGTGTAATGAGGGAAAATACTAGACAAACATTTATATTCCAAGTACCTGGAGCCCTCTGTTGGTTAGAGAAATAAACTGTGGAACAGAGAAACATGAATTTATTTTAACTTTTCACTGAAAGTTATGACCCCTACTGGCCAAGGAAAGTTTCTCGTTTGAGTTAATTGGATTTTAATTAATTTTATGTATCATCGTTAAAAGTTTTTTTTTTTTTTTTTTTTTTTTTAGGTAGGCCTAATGCTAGTGAGTAAATCAAGCTTCCATATCACTGATGACAGTAGATAAATTAACTAATCTTTCCTCTCCGCTTCACTATAGCCAACTGTACTACAGCAGAATTTGACTTTACAGACATCCCAACCTGCAAAAAGTCATTTCAGGGAGGTAATCCCCCCCACCCCCACCCCCCACCCCCAAAAAAGGAAGGAAATACATCTCTCAGCTGTAGTCACCTTCTTAGTGAGACTTTGCCTATCTGAATTGGAGAACTGAGATATATTGGAGCAGCCTTCCCTGTGCTTAGCCTCCCTAACATGTTGTGGTCCCTAACAGATATAAAAGCATAAAATATCATTTCTATAAGCTATAGGCCTATGTAATTATTCGTTAATTATGTTTAAATATGTAGATTACTTTTACTATTTATATAATCTGCTTATACAATTTATGTAAACTGCTTTTATTTATTTTCCATTGCAACTTTAAACAGGTCTAAGGAGTTGGTTGTTTTCATGTAGCCTTGGCAACTAACCTGAATAATAAGCAGATGAAATTAAACTTGTCAACTCATCTCAACATGCCTTTTGCAATCATATAACCCTCCATGGGCAATGCTTGAGCAAGACTGTCATTATGTTTGACACCTATAAGACAGGGGTACACTTTCGTGTAGTCTGCCGTAAAATGTGTCTTATACTTTTTTTGTTTTGTGGCACTCTCCCTCTGCAATGGTGCTCCTGTTTCTACTAGATAAACATAACTGATTAATTTTGTTCGGGACTCGGGAGAAGAGATAAAAAGCCCGCCCACACTGACAATTGATTGGTTGATTTGCAGAAACAGGCCAATCAGGATGCTCTCTGTCTTACATGCGCTTCGCACACACGTACATTAGCACACACACACGCAAGGTCTCTCACTCCCTCTCCCTCTCTGCCGTGCGTGCGCTACACGGTTTGAAACACAGTATCTGTTTCGCATGCGCGCTTTTGCTCGCTCGGTATAGATTCCGGGAGATTTTAACTAATTTGCGGGTCTCAGGGAGCCGCTTTCAATATGCGGGAGACTCCCGGAACTTCCGGAGACTTGGGATGTCTGACTTTACGATAACTGAACTGGACAATAATTTATGACAGACCTTACAGATTTTTTCACACATCAAAAGTGGCACATTCCCTTTTCCATTTGTGCTTGATAGATCAAAGCGTAAGCCAAGCTTACCCGGAAGTATATTGTATTCATTTTATTGTTTTTCGTTCCCTATTTGATCTTTCTTCATTAAAAGTAGATCCCTTTTCAGTTGTAACCATATATATGTATAAATGACCGTAAGTGATTGTATTAATATAAATATAAACTTAATTACATTCAATGAAAATAAATACTAATATTTATAAATGAGTATTCATATACTCTATTATGTCTCATATTATTACTATTTTAACCACTTTAACTGTAAGCTAAGTTAACTTTTAACACGAATGTATTTTTGTTTACTTTGACCATTACAACAATACAGCTGAAGTGGAAAAATTTATAGGAAATTAACTTATAAAAAGAAGAACGCTGGCCACTTGATTATATTACATAACGTGAAACAGAAGATCAACCGCTGCTCTCTGTTCGTCTGACGTGTGGTAGAGTCTGTGTAGAGTTGACGTGTCTTTAAGCGCTCTCCTCCCTTCAGCGCTCTCTCGCTTCTCTCTTTCTTTTTCACCGGCGGCGGAGCGCACCGGCAGCGCTGGACTGTCCGTTTACAGCTCACCGGGACTTCAGATAAATTCAGGAGACCGTCACCATGGGGAGTGAGTGAAGTGTTTTAAAACGATAATCAATGCGATTCTGCTGTTATATCATTGTATAGTTCTCTTTGCATCGTTACCATACTAGCTAGGTAGCTTTCTTCAGTTGAAACCTAAGAGACTGGTGTAAGATTTATTTAGATCTGTATTTTACTGCAGGTGAAATGCATTTCAGTTCCTCCTTAGTTTCTTGTGTTTCGTATGTGAATTAGTATTTACATGGCTTTTTCTGGTGGCTAATGATTGAATGCTTCGGACAGCTAGCGTTAGCCTGTTAGCTAATTTCTTAACACGTCTGCATGCCTTTTATAACTACAAAATTGTAAACCACTAACTTTACTTAAGAGATGTAAAAGCGAATACTGGGAAATAAACACGTTTAGTATTTTGTTGGCTTGCCAGACCAGAGGGAAGATATCAAATACTACAAAGGCTAGCAGACATGCAAAACTAATACTGGTAAACGGATCTAATTCTGTTTAACTTGATTGCTTGGCAGTTCATGAATACGCATGATGCACAGTCAGAGAAATTTATGTATTATTGTTAGATCTGATCTCCTGTGACATAGTATTTCATTGTTTAAAAGGTCGGAAGTATGCTTTTTAGCCAATCAGTTTAATGATGACGACGCTTTAGATTGGCTACTGTTGACCTAAGTAGCTCAACACAGGATTTGGGAAGAAAGGGACTATTCTTCAGTCTTAATTTTGTATTACTGCTAACAATTTTCTCCTCCTACTGAGGTGATCAAATAAAATGCATGTAGTTTAGTAGATATGCTGCATTAAGTGAAATTGTAATTTGTGGCACCAAATGTTTTATTTCTCCTTAACATTTCTGCTTTTTGTTATTCCCAGTTAAGTTCTTAGAGGTTATAAAACCGTTCTGTGCGGTTTTGCCAGAAATCCAGAAACCAGAAAGAAAGGTATAACATTGTACACTACATGTATTATGTGTGTGGTTTTTAACTAGTTTACATACAAACCTACATTTTGAACTTCTATTTGTCTTTCAGATCCAGTTCAGAGAAAAAGTGCTATGGACTGCCATCACATTGTTCATCTTTCTTGTTTGCTGTCAGGTAAGTTTGATTTCTTAATGTATGAAAATAGCACTTGCCTGTGCTTTAGTGCTCCAGTTATGCTCAGTGTACAAAATGAGGTTAAGAGCTCACGTGATGTCTCTCCCGATGTCAGATCCCACTGTTTGGGATCATGTCTTCAGACTCCGCAGATCCATTCTACTGGATGAGAGTCATCTTGGCATCCAACAGAGGTAAGTCTTTTTCTGTACATGGAATATTACGATGTTAGGGTAATCTTAATTTTTTTCATACCTAGTTTATTCAACTATGTAATATATACTGTCGTTCAGAACTTTGGGGTCAGTAAGTCTAATACATTTATTAAGCAAAACATATTGTGGCTTGTGAAGTTTACTAATGAATATGCTTTTCAGGTACTCTGATGGAGTTGGGTATCTCTCCCATTGTGACCTCTGGTCTGATCATGCAGCTGCTGGCTGGAGCTAAAATCATTGAGGTTGGAGACACACCAAAAGACAGGGCGCTTTTCAATGGAGCCCAGAAATGTATGTGTTTTTTGTTTTGAGTGTATTGCATGTAAATGCATTTAAACAATAGTTAATAGTTTTAGATTACCGTATTTTCCAGACTATAAGTCGCACCTGAGTATGTCGCATCAGTCCAAAAATACGTCATGATGAGGAAAAAAACATATATATAAGTCGCATTTATTTAGAACCAGGAACCAAGATAAAACATTACCGTCTACAGCCGCGAGAGGGCGCTCTATGTCTTCAGTGTAGACTAAAGGAGCACTGAGCAGCATAGAGCGCCCTCTCGCGGCTGTAGACGGTAATATTTTCTCCTGGTTCATGTCTCTTAGTTCATTTCTCTTGGTTCACGTCAAATTAATTTTGATAAATAAGTCACACCTGACTATAAGTCGCAGGACCAGCCAAACTATGAACTTATAGTCTGGAAAATACAGTAGTTGTAATGAATAACATTTTGTTGATGGCAATTTTTTTTCCCCAGTGTTTGGTATGATCATCACCATTGGCCAGGCTATTGTCTACGTCATGACTGGAATGTATGGCGACCCTTCAGAGATGGGTGCTGGCATCTGTCTGCTGATCATCATTCAGGTAAAAGAGCATGCACACACACAACACGGGAGTTTTTTGGGTGAGTGATCTATGTGTATTTTTAGAAAAGAGACGTAATTGCGTTTGTGTGCTTTTCCTGTAGTTGTTTGTGGCCGGTATGATCGTGTTGCTGCTGGATGAGTTGCTGCAAAAGGGTTACGGATTGGGTTCTGGTATCTCTCTCTTCATCGCCACCAACATCTGTGAGACAATCGTATGGAAGGCGTTCAGCCCAACCACAGTCAACACAGGCAGAGGTTTGTGTTCAGGACACCGCATCTCTGTATGAAATTTATTTTGAACTTCAGTGATGTTGACTGAATGTTGTTTGTGTATGTACAGGTACTGAGTTTGAGGGAGCCATTATTGCTCTGTTCCACCTGTTGGCCACTCGTACCGATAAAGTGCGAGCACTGAGAGAGGCCTTCTACAGACAGAACCTGCCCAATCTCATGAACCTCATCTCTACAGTCTTCGTCTTTGCTGTGGTCATATACTTCCAGGTCAGTTTTTTTTTTTTATCTCTCTCTGTGTTGTTTATAATGATAGATAGGTTTTGATTGATTTTGCATTCTTTACTTATTATAGCATATTTGTTATTTACTTCAGTCTTTTACAGCAGGTAAACATTTTTCAGTAAATATATTTCTAAAGGTGCTGTTGACTTGAAATTTTCACCAGATGCCAGTAACAACCCAAGTAATCCATACATAAAAAGAAAAGAAAACCAAGTTCAGAAATTAAATTGTGTGTAATAATAAATTGTGTGTAATAAATAAAATGGAATGACACAGGGAAAAAGTAATACATGTAGAAAGGGAGGTGCAAAAGTGATAGAAAGCCAAGACAGCAGCTGAAATCTATTAGTTATTAGAAAGCAATCCTGCCCCTTGTCAGTGGAAATTTAGCTGGTTCAGTCCCAACACCTACAGTACCAGGATGATGAAGAAACAAGGGTGGACCTTTTAGCAAGACCATGATCCCAGCAAAGGAAACTCTGTTTCAGAAAAATAATGTAAAGCTGAGTTCATAGAAGAGGCCCATGGAACCCTCATGATGTTAAGCTTGTTTGTGTGGAAGAATGGTCCAGAATCACACCTGAGCAATGAATGCGACTAGTTAGTCCATACAGAAGGGTCTTGAAGATGTCATTACCAACAAAGGCTTTTGTATAAAGTATTAAATAAATTTCAGTAAGCGTGTTTAATACTTTGTCTACTTGTCATTCCATTTAAATACACAGAACTTAATTTTTGAACTTATGTTTAATTTTGTATTTATGTATGGATTACTTGGGTTTTTACCGACATCTGGTGAAAATTGTCAACAGCACCTTTGGAAATATATTTACCGTATTTTCCGGACTATAAGTCGCACTTTTTTTCATAGTTTGGCTGGTCCTGCGACTTATAGTCAGGTGCGACTTATTTATCAAAATTAATTTGCCATGAACCGAGAGAAATTAACCAATAGAAAACATTACCATCTCCAGCCGCGAGAGGGCGCTCTATGCTCCTGTAGTCTACACTGAGCAGCATAGACCGCCCTCTCACGGCTGTAGACGGTAATGTTTTCTCTTGGTTCTAAATAAATGCAACTTATGTTTTTTTCCTCGTCATGATGTATTTTTGGACTGATGCGACTTATAGTCCGAAAAATACGGTACTGAGAAAAAGGGTGACGTATTTAATACTTATTTTACCCGCTGTATGTCATTACTTGTTTTGTGTATAATGCTTAGGCAATATTGAACATTAATATCAATATGTATACACAATCAATCCAATAAATAGGGCAGTCGCGGTGAGGAAATTTCCCTTGTGATAATTTTGAGTGGGTCAATAGCATGGTATTATCGCCAATATTTATATATACAGTAGTCAACATTTGAAGTGGATCAAAATCTATCAGAGTTGTCCTAAAACCAAAACCTCTTCTTGTCTTAGAACAACTTTGATGAACGTTTGTGATCCACTTCAAATGTTGACTACTGTTTTCCTAATTAATGTTGTTCAGTTGCTTTGACACAATCTTTTTTTAAAGCGCTATATAAATAAAGGTGACTACTGTATATGGCGATAATACCGCAATTTATATATGCATACATACAATCTGTGTGTGTCTGTGTTCTATAACTAACGAAGTCATATTCAGAAAACAATGAAATCAAAAACAAATAGCATTGAAATAGCAAGTGAAGTTAACAGAAGAGAATGACAAAATAATTGTCCACATAACAGTACGTGAACCTGGCAATAAGATCGTTAGGCTATCATTAGCCTATATGTATAACAGTTATTTCTAATCTGCCTGGACAACAAGATACTTTCTATTGATATTTCCATCTGTGTGCATTCTAGACGTGCTGTCAGTCAGTTCAGTTAGATTGTTGGGCCTCACGGTGGTGGAAAGGGACTGTCATTCAACTACACTTTCAAAAACGCTGGTTCATTCATTCAAATAGAAATGTTATGAAATCATTTTAACTTTGAGTGCCACTTTAGAAGGCTCAGCTGACCTGTAATGCTAAGACACGGATTTCACTTTCCTTGAACATAACCTATTTTCACAAATATATATGGAGGACAGACGCAAGTACACATTGTTATCATTACTAACTTGTTTAATATTCAGTCCACATGCATGAAGTCTAAAACGAGATGGGAATGACTTTACGAAAAAAGAATCTGTGTTTGCTCGACTTGGCGAGTTATTGTGATATTGAGGTTACTGCGACAGCCCTACCAATAAGGTACTTTAAAATGTAATTACTGATGAAAGATTTACAAATTTTTGTTTTGCACAGGGTTTCAGAGTTGACCTGCCTATCAAGTCTGCACGTTACCGTGGCCAGTACAACACCTATCCCATCAAGCTGTTCTACACCTCCAACATTCCCATCATCCTGCAGTCTGCTCTGGTCTCTAACCTGTATGTCATTTCTCAGATGCTCTCCAACCGCTTCAGTGGAAATATCCTGGTCAACCTACTGGGGACTTGGTCTGTAAGTGTGACCAGTGCTTGTTGCTGTGTACCATGTCTTCTGCTAAATTTAAAAGTGCAAATCCAGAGATTGTTTTATAGGTTGTAGACCAGAAACAAAATAGATCTAGATATGGAAGAGGAAACCTTCCTAATAGTTTTTTTTTTTTGTTTTTTGTTCTTATAGGATGCCACATCCGGTGGTCCAGCCCGTGCCTACCCTGTAGGCGGTCTGTGTTACTATCTGTCTCCTCCGGAATCATTTGGTTCTGTGCTTGATGACCCAGTCCATGCAGTGATCTACATTGTATTCATGCTGGGATCCTGTGCCTTCTTTTCCAAGACCTGGATTGAAGTTTCTGGATCATCTGCCAAAGATGTGCGTTACTAGTTCTTGTTAATTTATCAGTGTTGTTTTTGGATTTGTCAGTGTCAACTTTCTGATATGAAGTTGAAGTAATGGTTGTATGTGTGTTTTTAGGTGGCCAAGCAGCTGAAAGAACAGCAGATGGTGATGAGGGGACACAGAGAGACCTCCATGGTTCATGAACTCAACAGGTGAGCTACAAACATAATAACTTTTGAAGTACTTGCTTGTCAGGACCTCCATTAATATACATTATCTTTGTTATTCAGGTACATCCCCACAGCGGCTGCATTTGGTGGACTGTGTATCGGAGGCCTTTCAGTAATGGCTGACTTCCTGGGAGCCATCGGTTCTGGAACAGGGATCCTTTTGGCTGTTACCATCATCTATCAGTACTTTGAAATATTTGTTAAGGAACAGAGTGAAGTTGGCAGCATGGGAGCGCTACTCTTCTAAACAAAGACACTCACCAAACACGCACAAACATACTTGCTGACACATTATAAAACACTTTTATTATAATTTTTTATTGTTATTTTTTATTTCAGTGAGATTTAAAATGGTCTGTCACAAGTGCTGTCATGGGAGAACACTAGTTCCAGCTGAGTTTGTTGTCCTATTTGTCAGAAGTGGCAAAACGTTTCTAAAATTCAGTGATGAAGCTGAACTTCAGTGATGGTACCTCAAAGATGGACTCTGCGAGCTCTGATTAGGAATATTCAGGAGTTTTCCCTTCTCAGTCGGTCCTTCCTCTGTCTTCACGCGTCACTGAATCCCTTCATTCACCCTTATGTTTATTTCTTGTCTGATCCTAGTTATGCCAGGTATAAAGGATTTTCCAGAAAGTATTGCTAATGTTGAGTGAGTGACCTGTTTTACACCTGACACTGCCAAGTTGGACTCCATACACACAAACTGTTTCTATTACGTCTTGATTATTTTTTCCAAAAAGAGCTGTTAGGCTAACTCTGACTCCTCATACTGAATTTAATCATACAAAATGTGATGGTTTAGATTTGGCAAAAGATCTGTCAGCAGAATAGCTTGTCAGTTTTAAACAAGGCAACATTACAACAGAGGAAATGTAATGCACAGTGTGGCACCAGTGGCGTGTGTGTGTGTGTGTGTGTGTGTGTGTGTGTGTACTCATTTACGCTGGAATCCTTTTGTACAGAAAACATCTTACACAGTAGGCTTAAAGGATTTTCTGTTTTTGAAAGTGTTTGGTCTATAGTGAGAGCTTGGTGGCAGACAGAACTGGTTACACCTGAAGTCTGTTTGCATTCAAAACTCAGCCCTTTTACTGTATCATTGAGTGTCTGTATATATGACATTTAATGCAGTGCGCAACCATGTAAAATAAGTCTTTCCTTTTTTCTTTTTCTTTTTTTTTTAAACTATGTAAAAAGAAATGTTCCGAACAAATATATTCAGCAAAGACTGATCATTCTCAATAAAAACTCATTTTTGGGAGATAAGATTCGTTTTATTTGTGAACATGTTTTACTGGACCTTTAATATTAGAGATTATAAAACGAAATGTTTTTGTGATTGTAAAAATGGCTCCATTAATTTCATTTTACAAATGACATGTTAAAGTTTGAGCTTTTATGCAGGTTACTGTAAAAACATCATCATCATACTCTTTACAAGTCCTCTCAATTGTGTTAGCTATGTTTAACTACAAAGAAAATGCCATGTTTCAGAAAACTCAAGTATAAAGCTGTGGGTGTCACGGTTGTGAAATTAGTTCAAGCACTAATGAGATCAGAGTTTTAGTCTTCATGACTAAAGTAGTTTAAACTTCTCATTTTAAACCGTACTGTTCTGTTAATTTCCTAAAGCGTAAACTTAAAAGAATTATGGGTTTATTTTCTTACAGGAAATCTGAGAGGCAAAAATGTGGGGTCCTCGTCTCCTATTTATGATGTCATCATATTAGATTTGATAACGTGGGCTGAAAGCGGCATGACCAATGAATGACCGTGGAACGGATCAGATAGCGGGTGATATTTGATATTTTTTGGAGTTGACATCGCAAAATATTCATTGATAAAGCGCGGGGAAATTACCGCACGCACTGCATTGTATCTGCTTTTGCTACATTTATAATTTATGTGTAGAAAGAAATGACTACAGTCAGCGAGGAAGGTAATTGAGACGCAATTCCTGAAATTGATTTTTTTTTTTCAAAATTGATTTTTGTTGTCAACATTCTGTTTGTTCTTAAAGTTTAAAGTAAGATCTGAAACTTAATTCTAGCCACAAGACTAGAGTGATAGCGATGACCTTGTCGTGAAAACTTCTACATGTGCGAGTATTTTGCCTTTAACGTTACTTTACTGATGCCACACTGAAAAATAAAAGGAAATCTAAACTCAAAATGTTAAAATATTTTAACCTTATCTAAGCTGATTATATGTGTTTACCCATATTATTCCAAATGATTAAGGACTTTTTTGTAATTAATGTTTTATTACAAGAGTCAAGGGTCACAATAACATATGTGATAAACTGTACATTTCCATTTCTAGGAATAACACATCATTGACAGAAATAGACAAGGGTCATATGGACATTACACAATGTAAAAGCAACACTTAAAACTAACAGTGTAACAAAAATTTAAGATAACAAAAAAAAATTAATAGGATGGTGAAATGTGTACATCTGAATGTTGTAGTTTACCACAACCTTTAAAAAAACATTGTTTTTAACATTGTTTACACCATTAATAAGAAATAAAGGTATGTTTTCTTTTTAAGTTGTTATTAATTACTTGCGTACTTCGCAAATATGAATTGCCATCATTTACTCTTTACAGGGAAGGACCGAGTCATATTTGTCACCAAGGAAGAACATGAAATTCCTAGCACTGTGAAACTGGATGAGGAGGATGCAAATGAGGACTATGAAGAAAAAGGTGACTGATGGAAAGAAATGCTTCCTTTTTGAGATGAAACTGTAACTTTGTCATTTTATATCCACCTCACTTTCTCTTTGTGTTCAGGTCTCATCTTGCCGAGTGGTGAGATAAATTGGGACTGTCCGTGTTTAGGGGGGATGGCAAGTGGAGTGTGTGGCGAGCAGTTTAAGACTGCATTCACCTGCTTCCACTTTAGTCAAGAAGAGGTGAAGGGTTCGGACTGTCTGGAGCAGTTCAGCAGCATGCAGGAGTGTTTTCGGCATCATCCTGAACTCTTCCCTCGGGAAGATGATCTTCAAAGTGCCAATCCTGAATCAAACGCAGAACAAAAAGACTCCCCTTCCATCTCTGACTTCAGCACAAGCAAAGAGTCTGACCCTCTGCCCACTGACACGAACGATATGCCTTCACAGCTGCCCGTAGCTAGTTAAAATTGGAGAACAACTGATTTCCATCTCTAATTCCACTTTTTTTTTGTTTTATTTTATTATATTTAAATATGTTTTTAAGATGAGACATAAAGGAAACAGGGACACTGAATAAATGCAGAAAGTAACAATATATGGACTATATATTTTTCCAACACATTTTTTGATGAACGTGATATTCTAAAAAATATAGTGTGATATCTTAAAAAATGGTGAGACATCCAGAAAAAGGAACCATATATAGGATCGATGTTTTGTTAAACTCTTTCTTTTAGTGTGTTCTGAAAAATATCAACTACATGTTTATACATTTTATGTTCTTCTTTCTTTTCTTTTTTATACTCCCTTTTTTATTTTTTGTTCCTTTTTATTTTTATTTTTTTCCTTTTTTATTTTTTGTGATCACCTTAATCCAAGTGTAACTTGTGAAAGTGTGTGATTTAAAGTCTCCTGAGATTTACTGTATTTGCATGTAAAATGTGAGATCATATTTTGATGAAAAGTTAACTCATGAATTTTATATTATTTGGCCATTTTAGTATACATGTATATAATTGTGTGCTGCTTTAGTCAAACAGTATCGAAGTAATTTAAGGGAGGTTAATAAATCACCTTTCACACTGGGTCCAAAAGTTTGAGATTACATAAAAAGTTGAAATTTAAATTCTTTGATTTAAACATACTGTCTAACATCTGTATTCCACATGAGATATTAAATAAAGTCGTACAGATTTGGAATGACATGAGGCTGAGTAAATTGTGACGGATGTTTTTTGGTGAAAAAAATCTTCTCAGTTCTAGCCAATTCTGTCAGTCAAGGCTCTAGTGACATATTTAAATGAGTTCTATTAAAAGGAGGAGCACAGGAATGAGGCTTTTTGAAGGATATATTTTGATAGCCAATATTGCACCTGGTGGAAAAAATGAAATAGAAGATAGCTTTGGATTTATCAATGCCTTTGAGTCAATCATCCAAGGTCAGTAAAATGAAATGGATGTTTCTGAACTGGTTGTTTTTGGGAGAGTGCCATAACATGTTTGGCTTGTTCAATGATTGCCTGACAGATATCTGACGTTTCTTATTGGATGAGACGAGGGAAAACCAAGTGAACTGACCAATGCAGTGTTAAGGAGGAGGTTAGAGGGTCAGCGGGCAGTGTTCATATAAACCTCTGTAATTCTTCCTGTGAACTACAGACGCATCCTGAGAGAACTTTTAAATATAAACCACTGATACAGAGATATATTTTAAATTCTATCTTTATACCTCCTCTGTGAATTCAGGAGTGATGTCAAGCCTAAAGGAGATCTGTGCTGGATTACCCCTTGATCCTCTTCCTCCGAACCGTGGCAGAGACCCCTGCATACCTCATGCACCTGTCCGTACTCCAAACTTCACCCCAGCAGAAGAACGGGTGGGTCAATATATCTCTGACATCTATTATAATTTTTTTTGGTCATTTATTATAATTCAAATGTGTAATAAATAAAAATCTGCAGAATATCCAATCTGCTTTCTTTCATACAATGACCAAAAAGAACAAAAACCATAAAGCATCATATATGTAATGCAGATTACTTGTATGCTATATTACAAATCTTTAGAAGCGATATAATAACTTTGTGTTGGAAACAGACTGAGATTATGTTGATATTCAGTAAAAAATTTGGTCATTTTTGATTCTGACAAATCATACGCCTCTGAATCATATTAATTCTTTAAAATATCTCTATTAGTTTATGGTTGAGTAGTAATGAGATGGATATTTACAGCCCAAAAATATGAAATGCATAAAATTATAATGAAATGTTGTTCTGGAATAAACACTACTGTTCAAAAGTAAAAGAAATTAATACTTTAGTTCAGCAAGGATACGTTAAATTTGTTTTCTTAAAAAATCTATTTGAAGTAATTGCTGTTCTTCTGAATTTTGTATTTGTCAAAGAGTAATGAAAGAAATATTTCATGGTTTATACTATTATGCTGCAAAACTGTTCAATATTGGAGATAATAATAAGACATGTTGTGAGAGTGAAGTTTTTACAGTAATATTCACAATATTACTATTTCAAAAACAAAACAAACTTCACTGACCCCAAACTTTTGAACTGTAGATTTTTCAACTGTGTAGAACTGTTCTACGCACTGGTTAAAAATACAAAGTCTTCCAAATTGTTCCACACTGTGAGCCCTGTCAATCATTAGAGAAGATAAAAGTCTGAGTTTTGTAAGAGAGAAAGGGTCGAATGCTCAGTGAAATGGGGGATGAGGGACAGAGACCAAAATCTTTTGTAACTTGATTGCATCATGATCACTCAGTCTGTCCCTTCAGTTAACCTCTACTAAACTCTCCTGTTCTTGGTCTCTGTCATAGTCTTTTTCTCTGTCTCTCTAGCTGGCTTTGAGGAACGCTTTGAGATACTTTCCTCCAAATCTGCATGTGACTCTGGCTACAGAGTTTGCGCAGGAGCTCAGACAGTATGGACACATTTACATGTACCGCTTCTGTCCTACACTACGTATGAGGTACAAAATAAGCATTAGCACAGCATACATGGATAACTATTAATATACCATGTCTTGATCATGGCTTTTCACACCGTATCTGTGACTGTGTGTGTGTTATAGAGCCTACCCTATTGATCAGTACCCATGTAGAACAAGACAAGCTGCTTCCATCATGCTTATGATAATGAACAACCTGGATCCTGCTGTAGCACAGGTACATTTTCACATGTGATATGTGATAATCCAGAAATGGCTGGGATGTTTATTCAGCAAGGGGGCCTCTTTTTTTAGACCTATAGATCTGCCTTTCCTTCTTGGAAGATAATATTTTATGGTGAAAGTACTGTATTTCTAAAATACGCTTTCATTTTAATGCTTGTCTGCTCGCAGTTCTCACAAGAGCTTGTCACATACGGAGGAAACGGACAGGTGTTCAGCAACTGGGCGCAGGTAGATTTTTACAGATTTATGTATCTGTAATGTAATATTTTATACCCCTTTCTCTACATATATACTGTTTATGTGTGTGTTTGTATACATAGTTCTGGTTGGTATTTCACTATCTGAGCACCATGACTGAAGAGCAGACCCTTGTGATGTATAGTGGTCATCCATTGGGTCTTTTTCCCAGCCTCCCTTCTTCTCCACGCTGTGTAATCACAAACGGCATGGTAAGATACACACAGGCCTTTATCCATGAGCATGAGTATTGATTATTTTTACCCATAAGGGTGCATCTCTTTATCTTCTTGTTTTGTTTCAGGTCATTCCAAACTATTCTTCCAGAGAGGAATATGAGAAGATGTTTGCTATGGGCATTACAATGTGAGATTTCACCAATACCTTTCAACTAGTCTCTTCTTGAAAATGTGCATATGTACTTTACTATTCTAGTTTACCAGTTTGAGGGTGCTGAGATTTTTTTTAAGAAGTTTTGTGCATTTATTTGATCAAAAATACAGTAAAACAGTATATATATATATATATATATATATATATATATATATATATATATATATATATCATTCTAATATGCTGATTTGGAAGCATTTCTTAAACATTATTAATGTTTAAAACAGTTGTTCTGCTTAATATTTTTTTGGAAACTGTGATGCATTTGTTGGATTCTTTGTTAAATGGAAAGTTCCGAATATAATTTATGTAAAAATACATTATAATAATATAATAATATAATGCGTCCTTGAAGAACTGGGTGATAGTTTGTGTTGTCTAGTGTGTATGTTTCTTTGTGTTTATGGTCAGGTATGGGCAGATGACCGCTGGAAGTTACTGTTACATTGGCCCCCAGGGCATCGTCCACGGCACCATGGTAACAAATGCATCTGTTAAAAATGTTCTGCTCTATCAAATGAAAACGTCAAAAAACAGATCTAAACAAGTATATCTCTGTGTATATAGTTGACAGTGCTCAATGCAGGACGGAGATACTTGGGCTCAGGTGACCTGAGGGGTCGTGTGTTTGTGACATCTGGTCTGGGAGGCATGAGCGGAGCACAAGCAAAGGCAGCGGTCATTGCTGGCTGTGTTGGGGTCATTGCAGAGGTTAGATAATGGCTATAGTAAATGCACACTATTTTTATATATTCTAGCCAGTCAGTTTATTCAAGTTTCCTGTTAAAAACAAATTTGCTAACAAGTCAATGAGTTAATCAGGGTATTTTCCGTCCATTCCAAATCCGTTTTCAATTAAAAAAAAAAAAGAAAACGAAAAGACTCAAGAGGATTCAAGTCTTGTCCATGTTCTCTCACTTGAATCCTCTTGAGTCTTTTTGTTTTTTGTTTTTTAATTGAAAACGGATTTGGAATGGACGGAAGATACCCTGATTTGAGTTCCACCTCAGATTCAATCACAAAGAAAATGTCCCAACATTGTTTAAGGGTGTCTTTTACTCCAGTCTCAACTTTAAATGGACCAAAATGTGAACCAAGTTGTTTTGCATTCACACTTTTCCTGCACATAGAAGAGGAAATGTCTCATTTTTAGTCCAGGATTTATAGCAAACCTCAGTCAAACTCTTGAGCAAAGTGGCTCAAATCGCTTAAAAATTAGTTTGGATTCTTCAAAAGTCTAAATTGCAAAACAACCTTATGCCCCTAAAAGATCCATATGTGAAAAACCTTAAGTGCACAATCAATCATATCTGACCTCTGCAGGTTGATGAAGTGCCACTAAAGAAAAGGCATGAGCAGGGCTGGCTGATGGAGATCACTAGTGACTTGAGCCACTGCATCCAACGCATCAGGTACAGTATGCAAGAAAACGTACAGAGAAACACATTGAAACAAACAGACATATCTTCAATTTATGCTTAATCTTATAGGGAGGCCAGAAAAGCAAAGATGCCCTTGAGTTTAGGCTACCATGGCAACATTGTGGATCTCTGGTAAGTTGTGTACTTCATATTTTATTTGCAATAGTTTTCATTTTTTAGTAAATTATAAGTTCAATATATTTCAGGGAGTGCCTCTACCAGGAGTATAAGAAGACAGGAGAGTTGTTGGTTGATTTGGGTTCTGATCAGACATCACTTCATAATCCGTTCAGTGGAGGATATTACCCAGTGCAACTAGCCTTCAGACAAGCCAATCAGCTCATGAACACCGACCCTGAGGGCTTCAAAACCCTTGTACATGAAAGGTACACACAGAAATCTTTTGATATGTGGTTCACAAATAAATCAAAGTTATTTAAAACTACATAAGCTGCAACTCCCTTGTGTAGTCTTCGCAGGCAGGTGGCTGCCATCAATAAATTGTCGGATGCAGGGATGTTCTTCTGGGACTACGGAAATGCTTTTCTATTAGAGGCCAAGCGAGCAGGCAAGTAAAGAGTCAGCTGCCCTTACATTGCTACTTACCAAATAAATAAATAAATAGATTTCACTTAGTAAGAAGAAAGAGACCACAGGGTGATAGGAGCGATGTGAAGCTATAGTTATGTAGCAAAATGCAAAATAGGTCAATAAGAAATTAATGTCTTAATACAAAGCTATTTATGGAAGCTCATTTGTGCTATACAGAGAGAAAAAAAGGTAATTGTGACTTTTTTCTTACAATTGTTTATATACACAAATGTGACTTTTTTCAGAATTGCAAGAATTTTGTCAGTGTAATTTTGAAATATAAACTCGCAATTCGCAAATGTAAGTAAAAAGTCAGAATTGTGGGATAAAATGTCACAATTACCTTTTTTATATCATGGCAAAAACAACAACAACAAATTTTAGGACATGTAAACTCTGAATTAAGAGAAAAAAGTCAAAATTGCAAGATATACACTCAGAACGGTGCAATGTAAAATCAGAGATCCAAGTTTATATCTAGAAAATTTAGAATTTGTATCTTGCAATCCTGAGAACAAAAAGTCGGAAACCTAATACCAAATTTTTTTTGCCATGATGGAAACAACCTTCCATATAAATTTGTCCTAAAATGCCATAATTATCCAGCCAGTATTACGTGTTCCAGTGAGCCATATAATAAAACCTTTTCAACCTCAAAGTATGGATAGTTAACCTCGAACAAATCCATTAAAAACAAAAAGTGCATTAGTAAATATGTTCTTCTTTCTCTTCAAGGTGCGGAGGTAGAGAATAAAGGGGGAGGGGCTACTGAGTTTAAATATCCCTCATATGTCCAACACATAATGGGGTAAGTGCCTATTCGCAAGTTTACACACATATATGTCCTAACTACACACTCTCACAGACTAGTTGTAATCTTTGCCCCTTGCTGTAGAGATATTTTTTCACTGGGTTTTGGGCCATTTCGTTGGGTCTGTACCTCGGGTGACCCTGCTGACCTGGCTGAGACTGACGCAATCGCCACTGCTGTTCTAGAAGAGATAAGTTCCACAGTAACCGAACAAGTCCGACAGCAGTACAATGACAACATCCGCTGGATCCGTGAAGCTGGGACACACAAAATGGTACGAGTCACAGACACCCAGTTTTAAATCGCCACAATGTTCATTTTGTATTCACAGTTCATTTTGTATTCACATCAATTTATTTAAAGATCATCTTGAATATATACTGACATCAAGTGGTGTGAATGCAGCATAACATCAAAGCAAATGATGCCTTTGTGAAAATGTGCTATATTCACAGTAAGACAAAATTAATTCAGTTTCCAATAATAGGTATACCATTATGATTTTAAACATACGTTTTTAATTATTTCTTTAAGATCAAAACTTTAAAATGTACTGGATCTTTTAGGTTATGTGTTATAATAATGCTTAGCGTATTTAGGTTGCTATTTGAATAGTACAATTGAGTTTTGTGTTTAGGTTGTGGGTTCGCAGGCCCGTATACTCTATTCGGACCAGCGAGGAAGAGTATCCATCGCCTTGGCCATAAACCAAGCCATTGCTAAGGGCAGAGTCTCGGTAAAACTACTTAAGTGTGCATACTTCAGTACTCGTTTAACTACGGTTCATTAATACACACTTTGCAACATAATAGTGCAACTGTGTTTTCATCTCCTCAGGCTCCAATAGTCATCAGTAGAGACCACCATGATGTCAGCGGGACAGACAGCCCCTTCAGGGAGACATCCAATGTTTATGATGGCTCTGCCTTCTGTGCAGGTACAAACAGACACATCTAGAAATACAAGTGAACTCATACTACTTATACTAACTATACTTAGTAAGGGATAAAGTGTAGTAATAATGACATTGTAAAATAAACCTGACAAGGTGATCAGAAGTGGTGTTGTATAATCCTGAAAGACTGTTTGAATATATATTATCTTGCTTATTACACAGCTACTCAGAGAATAAAAAGAAAAAGAAAAAAAAACATAATCTGAATTTTACAATCAGAAGTATGTATTTCAGAGAGCGTATTTAAAATATAATAGATCATATATAATATGTCTGGGTATTTATTATAGACATGGCAGTGCAGAACTTTGTTGGCGATGCATTTCGTGGTGCCACATGGGTCGCTTTGCACAATGGAGGAGGAGTTGGATGGTAAGGAGAGATTTGACTATTTATTGCTGAATATTCATTTAGAAATTACTTCTAGTTCAGTCACTAATTGGCTTGCAGTTGTGTATTACTGATTGAGCAGAAAATAATAAAAATGCACCTGAAAAAAGTTTTTCGATAGTAATCAGTAGGGCGTCGATTATTGACCCTTATTTTTATTTTTAGGGGGGAAGTGATAAATGGTGGTTTTGGATTGGTTCTGGATGGTTCTGAAGATGCAGGACAAAGAGCTAAACTAATGTTAAATTGGGATGTCTCTAATGGGGTGAGTATCTTTATGTGTCTGTTTATATATACACTTATTATACTGTTATATATAAATACTGATGTGTATGTATATCATTAGGTGGCACGGAGATGCTGGTCTGGCAATGCGAATGCTTATGAGACAATTCAACGTACCATGGAGGTCCAGCGTCAGCTGAGAGTCACAATGCCCAACCCAGTAGAGAAAGATCAAATTCTGGACCGTGCACTGCAGGGATAGACTACTAAACACTTATTAAAATATGAGATTATTCATTAAAATGCTACAAGAATGAGTGTCTATGAACACACTTCAGGAAAAGAAAAATCAGTTTAAGTAACACAAGTACTGTTCTATTCAATCTTTTTTTCCTCTCAACATATTCTCCTCTGTAACATGATATGATGTTTGATTTAATAAATAAATGTAACATTTCTTCTCAATATTGGGTTTTTTTATGTACAGTATGAAGTATGAATGTAGAAATGACTTGTGTGTGTTGTGTGGATATAGGCTGACTCTGTTTTCCTGTTTTCTGTATTCCTGACACCAGGGTATTTGCATTAGTATAAAGCAGATGAGAAAACAGAAAGAGCACAGTGTAGAAAAGAGACGTCAAAGATAGAGGATACGAATTTTGAGATGTCAGAAATGTTGAGTCCGTTCCTGTCGACTCGTGAGAACGGGCTTCTCTTCAGTTTAATAAGACATGACTGCAGTGTGAGTTCACTTTTTTAAAAATACTTTTCCTCATCACTTTAATTTATTTGTTTTGTTATATATTATCGGATCTAAATACCATAATAATTTTTAAAAGAATCTATACTGTGTACTAGATTTACTGTTATTGGATTTAATGTGTTGCTTGAGACCTATGTCATTCTATGACATAACTTCAGAAAAGATATTTAAAATGACATGAACTTTTACTGAAATACGTTTTTACTATATATATATATATATATATATATATATATATATATATATAGCCTATATTTGATTCGATTTTTCAGCTAGTTGTCAGAGCAACAGTTCTCATTGATGTTCAAAAATAACTAAAATTAAAAACTGAAATCAATAATAATATATAACTATTTTAATGAATAAAAAACATGACAAAAACAACTAAATTAATAACTTTAATTAATGTGAAAACTTAAAATAGAAAAATAAAAACAAATTCTATATATTAACAAAACTATAATAATATCTCAATGATACTAGAATAACAGTGACTGGGACACCCAGACACTTGGCTGGTGTTTTATGCTATTTCCACACACTTATTTCACTTTATCTAGGATACAAAACCTGATCCTAACCACTGACCACTGGTTTTTCTGGTTTGTAAACACTTGGTGGTTGTTTTAATGATTCACAGATATAGAGCCTCAGAGGCCAGTCATAGTACAAACTGTTTTTCAAATATGCAAATGGAATATTTCCCACAAAACTGCATATCTGTACAGACAAAAATGTACTAAACAACCACTCTGTAATGCAACTGAATCTGTATTTGTATTTAAAATTTCACTCTTTGTTATATTGCAGCCATTTGATAAAATAATTTAAGTTCATTTTTTTTTCTCATTAATGTACACACAGCACCCCATATTGACAGAAAAACACAGAATTGTTGACGTTTTTGCAGATTTATTAAAAAAGAAAAACTGAAATATCACATGGTCCTAAGTATTCAGACCTTTTGCTGTGACATTCATATATTTAACTCAGGTGCTGTCCATTTCTTCATCCTTGAGCTGGTTCTACACCTTCATTTGAGTCCAGCTGTGTTTAATTATACTGATTGGATTTGATAAAGAAAGCCAGGCACCTGTCTATTTAAGACCTTACAGCTCACACTGCATGTCAGAGCAAATGAGGTCAAAGGAACTGCCTGAATAGCTCAGAGACTCAGAATTGTGGCAAGTCACAGATCTGACCATGGTTACAGGTTCCTAAGAGCACAGTGGCCTCCATAATCCTTAAATAGGAGACGTTTGGGATGACCAGAACCCTTAGAGCTGGCCGTCCGGCCAAACTGAGCTATCGGGGGAGAAGAGCCTTGGTGAGAGAGGTAAAGAAGAACCCAAAGATCACTGTGGATGAGCTCCAGAGATGCAGTCGGGAGATGGGAGAAAGCTGTAGAAAGTCAACCATCACTGTAGTCCTCCACCAGTCGGGGCTTTATGGCAGAGTGGCCCGACGGAAGCCTCTCCTCAGTGCAAGACACATGAAAGCCCACATGGATTTTGCTAAAAAACACCTGAATGACTCTCTGTTCTGATGAGACCAAGATATAACTTTTTGGCCTTAATTCTAAGCGGTATGTGTGGAGAACACCAGGCATTGCTCATCACCTGTCCAATACAGTCCCAACAGTGAAGCATGGTGGTGGCAGCATCATGCTGTGGGGGTGTTTTTCAGCTGCAGGGACAGGACGACTGCTTGCAATCGAGGGAAAGATGAATGCGGCCAAGTACAGGGATATCCTGGACGAAAACCTTCTCCAGAGTGCTCAGGACCTCACACTGGGCCGAAGGTTCACCTTCCAACAAGACAACGACCCTAAGCACGGCTAAAATAATGAAGGAGTGGCTTCACAACAACTCTGTGACTGTTCTTGAATGGCCCAACCAGAGCCCTGACTTAAACCCAACTGAGCATCTCTGAAGAGACCTGAAAATGGCTGTCCACCAACGTTTACCATCCAACCTGACAGAACTGGAGAGGATCTGCAAGGAGGAATGGCAGAGGATCCCCAAATCCAGGTGTGAAAAACTTGTTGCGTCTTTCCCAAAAAGACTCCTGGCTGTATTGGATCAAAAGGGTGCTTCTACTAAATACTGGGTAAAGGGTCCGAATACTTAGGACCATGTGATATTTCAGTTTTTCTTTTAATAAATGTGCAAAAAGACAACAATTCTTTGTTTTTCTGTCAATATGGGGTGCTGTGTGTACATTGAGGGGAAAAAATGAACTTAAATGATTTTAGCAAATGAGTGCAATATAACAGAGTGAAAAACTTAAGGGGGTCTGAACACTTTCCATACTGTGTGTCTATGAATATGCGCTTCACACTCAAAAGCATATATACACAGACCTGTATTTGTGTGTTCGTGTTTATTACAGGTTTTAGCATGTGGTATTGTCCAGCTGGTAATGGCAGCCCCTCCACAGAAAAAGGAATGGAAAAGTCTCAGTTCTGGAGTACTATGTCTGGTGCAAGATAAATCTGTGCACTCAACATTCATGAGATCCTACAGTCTTAAGGTGAGGCTAACAGATTGAATCCAGAAAGAATCAGAATTTCTTGGAATCCGCAGTAGAAGCAGTTTCAGGAAATTTCTTAAATGAAAACGTCACTAGATTGTGTAAACTTCACTTTGAATTCTAAATTTATTCTACATTATACAAATGATACATCAAGACACACAATCTGTTTTTATACATTTCAGACAAAAACACCACATTCTCACAAATGTCATTACACTTCCTTTTTTTTTTTTTTTTTTCTCCCTGCACATTCTCAGAAATGTCTTCTACAAAGTCTCTATTGTTTTTTTTTTTTTTACCCACTTCCACCACTCGTTCATGTGCAGTGTTTCTGCTTTAGACTTTTAGGCCGTGTCATAATGTATGACCATGATATTTCTCTTTCTCTTTGCAGAAAGCCAAGCTGCAATGGGAACAGGAGCTGTATACACCATTTGAATACTCAGAAACTTGTCCTTATTTCCATACCTTCCCTGGTGATGTGAGTGACACATTAATTGCATTGCATGTATGTGTGTAAGTGTTTTTATATGCATCCATATGTGCACGTGGATCTGTATGCTCAACCAAGCATCTTAAATCTCACAATTGACTAAACTAAAAAAAATTTAAAAATGTTTTGTAGGATTTAGGCTTAGGGATTATAAAATATCATTAGCTCAATAGAAAACTAACAGAAGTCAATAGAAACTCCTCATTGTGATGAAAACCAAACGTTTGTGCATGCAGGAGTGTCAGATAGGAATAAACTTTGCGGATGAAGATGAGGCCAAGCAGTTCTACATTGCTGTGCAGAAGCAGATCAGTGATAACAAAGGTCTGACACTCTGAACTCTCCTTGGAAATCACATTAAAATAATGAATGTTGTGTGCCAATGAATGATCCTGTCTTCTCCAGCATCTTTGGGACTTACACGCAGATACAGTGTGGGCAGTGTTTCTGACTGGAAAGAAAAACTTGACAGTTGTCTTAGAGAAAATGAATTGCACAAGAGGTGAGAAGCAAAACCGATATAGACCAGCAACCAGGGCAACCAAATATAATGATGCGTTTAAAGCGTTTTTATTTCAGTTTATATACTTACAAATTAGATTTTTTTTATTTTTTTTAAATTCAATATCACTTTCTGTTTATTTGTAATTGTAAGATTTATTGCAATTTCTGAGTAAAAATGTTAAAGTAAATTCCAAAGTAGTATTTTTATTTTTTCAGTCTATCCTAGTTGGGTTCTGATTATTTTTTTTATTTTTTATTTGTGGCTTTAATTCTGGCCATAGGCTTTCACTCAGAAGTTCACCCAGAGTTCCACAGCGTCTTGATTCAGAAGCAGCACTTACAGAGAGCAAACCCACAGTTGCTAGCAAAAAGTCCAGCCAATCACATGACTCGCCACAGACTCTCTCTGGTGTTAATGAAGAGTCTATGTTGATCGCCCAGAGGAAAGGGCCCCTCCCACCTATTCCCATTCATGCCAGGATAGCCAAGTTGAATTGCAATGCTAGTGAGCAAAACTTTGACTCCAAGATTCCCGTTCCATCATGGGTGCCATCCCCTCCATTTTACCAGGCCCCTGCAGTCCCTCCAAGCTCCGTTGTAAGTGCTCTTATATTGTATGATATACAGAAATGTGCGTAAATACCTGTTTAATGTAACTATTATATCTCAATGTGTTTGTTGTAGATTAAAGATCCCTACTCTGCTGGAATGAAGCACAGTTTTCATTATAATGGTAACTCCTCTGTCTAAATGTAATTCAACTCAGTTTTCTCTTTAAGGAATATGTCAGACATGTTTCTATATTTGCAGTTGGCATCAAGGAGGAATCTGGCTATGATGACTACCTTTAAAACCACCATCTCCATCATTTAGAACTTTATGACTCCGCAACAGTGGGATGTGGACCACACAATGACAGAATTGTATTTTTTGGGTGGAGTATTCATTTAAAAATAAAATGACAGTTGGTTTTCTATTATAGGCTAAACTGACACTTGCACAGTTTAGGTTAGGCTTAACTATCCAAATACTTTTGGATCCCATTTATCATAGTGACTTTAACCCATTTATGTAAGCATAATCAATCAGGTGTTTTGTTAGAGGTTTGATAACCGTGCAAGTCAATGACAGCACAAAATGTAATATGTTCTACATGATAGTGACTGATAAATCAACAGCTTTCAGATTTTGTCCCTCACTGATAGATGATACAAAAAATGTCAGCATTATTATCATATTCTGCCCTTGATTTTAAGTTGTCCCTTTGCGTGTGCATTACTGGTAATGAATGCACATTTACAAGATGAACAGTATGCACAGTTACTTTAAGTTGATTAGAATAAATGGGTGTAGAAAAAGAGAGACATGTTGGCACTGTACTTTTTCTATTATTTTCAGCTCATTTTAATTCATCTACCCTTTAAAAGTAACTCATCTGACAATACACAGCGAGAGTGAGTGTAATAGGCGTTACTCTGCCCTCGATCTGTTTCTCTGAAGTCACGGACTCCCATGCGGCTGTTTTTAGACGCGCGTCTGTTATCTAGATACGCACGCAAATCCTGTATATAAAACGCCGTGAACCGGTGCGCTTCTAAACATTGTTTTCACGAACCAGCGGGGAAAAGCACAAGCTCTTCCACACACACAGTCCGCGCCTGAACACGTTAGCTCTTTATAACACCCTGGAAGATGAGGAACAGCGCCTGCTTTCGAGACGGACAAGACCGCAACGGGACAGGTAAGACACCACATCTCCCCTAAACCGTGTTTCTTTGCGGTCAGTTGTGTTTGTCACGACCAAATGACACTGCAAACGCTGTGTGCTCGCGGAAAATGTGTTAAACAAATAATTACATAAGTCATGAAATATACAAATATTTCTAATAACCAAAGCACTCATATAATTATTGTATCTCTAACAATGGAAACAACATTGTGTTTTGTGATTTTGTCAATGATTTGTTGTCAACTTATTTTTGTGACCACTCATAATGTACATGTACTGTAAATTCAGCAGCTGAAAGCATGATAGCTATTATGCTATTTACTTTATTGATTTGTTGTTGTAATGCAGACTCCTAATGGTCAGGGCAAAGTAAACAAAATCGATATTTCAAACAAACAAAATGTTCTTTTCTTGAGGAAATGAACGGGAAATGAAATAATTCGACAAACTAATTTATTTTTGTTTTTGCAGTGCCCAAACATATGTATTTTGTCTCTTGCTGAAGTAACTTTATATTATGTTCAAATATAGTTGCAGTATGGGTTAAATGAGAATTTGCAATGATCAAATGTAGACACTCCTATAGTCTTATTATGGGATAAGACCGCTGGCATGAGTATGCAAGCAAGACAAATCAGTCAGAGTGATGGATGTTAGACCGGGCCATGAGAAATTTTGGGAAGCCTTTTGTGTGTGTGTGTGTGTGTGTGTGTGTGTGTGTGTGTGTGTGTGAATGCCTTTTACTGTCTTAGATCAAACTGCATGGTATGCATTCTTGGCTTAGTCAGAGTTGCAGCTGCACTGTCACTCGAAATAAAACTAAACCATGATACAGATGTTACTTTTTACTGTGCGTAAAACCCCGTTAATATATTCTGTTTTGGTTTAGTTTGAGATAAAAGGGTGGACATGGGTTTTCAAGCAGATTTTATTAGGGTGTGTCAGTAATGACCCTATTGGTGGGTGGGTTACTATGGTTACACAAAGGCCTAAAATATTTTGCCAGTGTGTAAGTGCTAATAAATCTTTCTGTGCTCTGTGACCCATGCTCTTAATCTCTTTCTGTGTTTATCTGTGCTTCCCTGAGATATCTGCGTCTTCCTTCTATTTGTTCTCTCTTTCCTTCTGGGTATATCCACAGAGAGTTGTTCCTCTTGTGCTTTCTCCTTTTCCTCCTTATGTTGTTTATTTCTTGAGCATGTGTGGCATGCTCTCCATCCCCGTCTTGCTTTCTCTCCCTCTCTGGTTATCTGTGTGAAAGTTCAGCTCCATTCCTCCAATCCCATTTCAGGTCTGGATTTGTTTTACATCTGCGTTTGTGTATATTTGTTCATGTGTCATGTCTAATGAAATAGGCCTAGTATGTTCTTTGTGCAAAATCTGCTGCATCATTAAATGCATACTTGATGCATTTTCAGCCCACTTACTCTCACACAAAATGCTCTCATGCCCTCATATGTTTCTGAGTTTGAAAAGCTGTGATGTCACAGGCTGCTGTGTGGGCGGTTGACATCTAGGGGAAAGGGAAAGGAAAAAATCTATTTTTGAAAGGCACAATGCTTGATATTACTCAGAAAAGCATCATTTATTTTGTTCATAACTGAACCCTTTGTAATGTAACAAATTAGCTCAAAAGGGAAATGTATATACATTATTACAATTAATTATGATTAATTAGAATTCTTTCTTTCAGCTGCCAGTAGTAGCTGTAACAGAATTAAATTGCCTTCAACTAATCTGTTCGTCTAGCGAACATTCAGTTTAAGTTCATATCAACTCTAAGAAAGGATATTATAAGGATAAGGATATCATGGCCACAGAAAATATCTTTCCTACAGTATAAATGCATTAGAGCATGTAGCTAGATCAGAGTCGTAAAGGGACATTATTGCAGCGACAGAATCAGAAACTCATGTAGTCTGCACAAAATTGTATTAACTAAGCATTAACACACATAACTAATCTAAACCAACAAACATACAATCATTCAAATGTGTCAAATGCAGTTATGGCAAAGGAGTCCGTTAACCTCTGAGTTTTACAATGGGGTCTATAGCTTATACTAAACTTCTGTTTCATTTAGTTAAAATGTACGATCCTTGCATTGCCTTGGCCGTTGACGAGTGTCCAGATGCAGTCTCGGATGAAAGTCTTGATGGTTTCAAGTTTCTGACTCGATGGTGATTGTGAGTTTCTTCCCAGGTGGAAAGTAAAGAAAAGCTAAGAGAGATCATCAGCTGAGATCCTAGGCTCTTTGTTAAATGGAAAGTCAAGACGAGTTAAAGCTCACATCCTCTTCTCTGAATCTAACAGAACTGCAGACAAGCGGTGTCAAGGTCTGCCAGGCAGGTCGGGGTCAGCTCTGGGACTTAGCAACCAGAAGATGGGAAGGAGATGAGAGACGAGTGCAGAGACTAAAAAAAGCGAGGCGGGTCACTAAAGTGAGGCCTTTTAAGTTCTGGTTAAGGTTAAGGTCATACCTCTCAGGGGTCAAAGGGCCAATGGTGACTTGCACTTTTGGAGGGAAAGTTTATGATTCTTTGTCTTAAGGCCTATTCGCACAGGATTATCTAGGGACTTTGTGTTATTTTGAAATCAACCCCCCAACCACCACACACACACACACACACATACACACATCTGAATTTTGTGTGATGAATTCGAATGGGATAAGAGAAGCCTGTGATTTTACTTTTAATTTACTGATTTATCTCCCGGATACCCGGATGAAATGAAAGAAGTCATTTCCTATAGCAGAATTAAGTAGGGGGGGGGGGGGGGGGGTTCTCTCTACATACTTTTAGGTTTTAAAGTTTTATCTGATCTGGCTGAGGTGTCCTGGTCATGGTAACCAGGGGTCTGGAGGTTGTTCACAGACAAACAGAATGTTTGTTAATCTAATGAATAATTGATTTATACAGTCATAAAGAGTCATGCAGTGTATACAATTTTAAGGAAACTTTAATTTTGTCAAACTAAAGAGAATTTAATAGTGACATCTTTTCCAAAATGTGCATATTAAAAACCATCAGATCATAATATTCAGAAAACAGGATTGCTTATTTTACTGATGTTGTTAAAAGACTTGTACTTGTTCCTTCTGAACTTGATGTTATCTGTATCATGCTAACAACCAATACTGAACTGAGGTAGATTTTTTTTTCCCAAAACAACTTTTTGTTTTGTAATTTTGAACAATTATATTGAAATAAATTGTATAAATACAACAAATTAGCTGGGCGTTATTTTTGTTGAGATGCATTATAAAGGGCATGTGGGGATCTTTAAGATTATATAAAGTATAATAACAGTTTCCAATCAAAGTTATTATTACCCAGAAAATATTTCTTTTATATGTGGGATCCCAGATTGGCTGGCAGCCTGAGTGCTGGGTCCCTGGTTATTTAATGAGATTACAAACTCCTTGATTATATTTTTTTATCTTTTGCATTCATTATCTAAATGGACCTGGCCCCATATTCAAAAAACGTCTTAAGGCTTAAAGTAGCTTGTAACTTGTAACCGATTTAGGAGAAAATCTTACAAATAATGTGCGTGTATGTCCTAAATTGAAGACTCCTAATTTTTGCTCAAAGTATTTAACAAAGCATTTTAGCTCTAAAACTAGCTCCTAAATCTGTGTATCAGGAGTAGTGAAAAGCAATGTTCCCTGTTTTACAGTTTACACTGCCGTTCAAAAGTTTGTGATCAGTAAATACAATTTTATTTCACAAAATATAAAAAAGTTTTTATATTTTTATATACTTTAAAATATAATTTATTCCTGTAAATCAAAGCTGAAGTTTCAGTGTAACAAAATCCATCAGAAATCATTCTAATATGCTAATTTATAATCATTGTTGGAAACAGTTGTGCTGCTTAATATTTTTTGGGACCTGTGATATTTTTCAGGATTCTTTGATAAATAAAAAGTTAAAAAGAACAGTATTTATTCAAAATATTAATTTTGTGTTACAATATACACTATTTTTTTAATACTTTTATTCTGGAAGGATGTATTAAATGGATAAAAGTGATCATAAAGACTTATATTGTTAGAAAATATTTGTATTTTTAATAAATGCTGTTCTTTTTAACTTTGCATTAGCCTAATCAAAGCAGCACAATAAAAATAATATTAAGCAGCACAACAGTTTCAACACTGATACAGAATATCAGAATGATTTCTGAAGGATCATGTGACATTGAAGACAGAAGTAATGATGCTGAAAATTCTGCTTTGCTTCATCAGAAATACTTTATATTTTAAAGTACGCCATATTAAAATAGGAGAAAATATTAGAAATTGCAATAGCCTAATAGTTCACAATATTACTGTTTTTTTCTGTAAATTTTAATCTAATAAATACAGCCTTGAGAGCATAAGTGACTCCATTAAATAACAAGGTCAATTATTTATTAGCTATAATATAGGCCTAACATAATATAATATAATATCAAAACAAAACAAACTGAAGCATTTAAACTGATGGAAGAGAATAGAAACCAAACTGAAGCATTTAAACTGTGATCTGCAAGTCAAATATTTTCAAAGAAAAAAACATCCCTAGAAAAAGCACTATATATATATGTAATGAATTATTATAATTATTAAAATGTTTTATTTCTGGTGTCATTACGTCTGCGTTGACTCTCGATTAGAGCTATTTCGTCCACACCCAGGTAACTTACTCTATTCAGTTTATACAGCGACTCATTTGGCGCACATCATTCTCTTTCTATGAAACCTGTAAACCGCATTCACCGGTTCTAACTCTAATTGACATCAATTTGTCCCTCTAGTCTAAGGAGATTAATTCTCCTGACCTGCTGACTTGAGACTCTTACCTTTTCCCCCTCTCTCTTCATCACCTATTTTATTTCTTTGCAATCTAGTTAAAAATAAAAAGGACTATGGTGATTTTTTAAGGGTAATTAGAAAATATTACATACATTTTACAAATATCTTGATTTCACTTTAAGGTTTACTGCAAGGCATACTATATATAAACACACAATATGATTCATTATTCAACCACAAGATGGCCCTATCTGCCCTGTTTGTCATGTTGAACCATTATCTGTTGAGGATATCCTAGGACAAGTCAGGATATCCTTAGTCCCTGCAGCAAAAAAAACCCAAAACAAGAAAAAAATATATATAAAAATAATATTTGTAATTAATAATAAAATAAAATAAATAAGACCATGTTATATGCTTGGACACAGCTGACCTTTGAAACTGTTTTATGAACAAATATAATTTGTGGATATGAATGTTAAAAATGTTAAGGTTGACCCATTGGACTGGAATATGAAGGGAAAGTAGCAGAGAACAAGAAAGAACAGCAAGTGAGAACATATGGGAAGCATAAGGGAACTGTCTAAAAAGCTAAATCTGGTTAAAAAAACTAATTTGAATGGATAAAATAAGATAAATAAATAATTCCCATACTTGCATTTGTGCTGTTGCATTATTTTAAAGGTGTATACTGTTATATTTACTATTATATTAACACCATTTTTTTAATGGTGTAGAAACAATTTCCAATGCTTGCAAATTTCACAAATAATTACAAAGAAACAGCAAACAACCGTAGAAAGACCATTATAGTATTATCTTGTAAAACTTACTCCAATAATCTTTTTTATTGAACAATAAAAAATATTTAAATTTTTTTTTTTTTTTTTTTCAGTGTTAATAAAATATAGGTGTCCAGACTTTGGTAGTGTACATTTTCTAGTGTTGTTGTATCATACAATCGTGTGTGTATATATATATATATATATATATGTTAGCTAATATATGTAAGTTAATGTTTATGACTATGTAATGGCTAAAATATAAATGCTGTAGGATCAATGTATTATTATGCCTATAGTAAACTATGTTTATATACATGTAATTGTGCAGACATCTCAAACTAAAACACTCATGTATGAGTATAGAACAGGGGCGTAGATTACGCCCCCCCCCCCCCCCCCCACACTTTTAATATCACGGAACTTCGTCCCCCGCACTTTTTCAGGCAAGCGTGTTCATATAGAGGTTTTCAAAAAAATTTAACATATACTAAGATAGAAAATATTTATTTTAAATAGTATAAATATTTCACAATATTACTGCTTTTGCTGTACTTTGGATCAAATAAAGGCAGGTTTGGTGAGCAGAAGGGACTTCTTTCAAAACATTAATAATCTTACTGTTAAAAAACTGTTGACTATATATATATATACCTGCTTCTGTTGGTGATCCTATACGTTCTATGTACATATTTATAGGGCAAAGTTCTTAGTAATATTATTAAGGTGTTTGGTGTCTAAAAAGAACAGAACGTTCAAGTCCCGTAAGATGTTTACCCCGCTGTGCTCCTCTCAACGCACGCCTCCTCGTGCAGTCTCTCTTCCTTTCTATTGGTCGATTCCTACGGTCGAGGGGGTTTGATTGGACAAAGATATATCAACATTCACGAACCATGTGCACTTCATGTGAACAGTAGCTGCAGAACTGTTTTTCTCAAACCTCTGCAATCATTCGGAGCTTTTTGTTTACCCCCTTCCTCACATGTTTTTTTTTCTAGTTTGCTCATATCATAGAGTAGTTTTACGGTAGATTAGATACAATGCAGTATTTCAAGTGTAAATTGTGTAATTTCATCGCTGAAAATTACACAATTTACACTTGAAATACTACCTAACCAAATACTAATGACTAACAACCCTTGTTAAACGAGTATAACATATTCTGAGGGTTATTACGGTTTTTTAATATGCAGTAGTACACCATGGTGAATGTATGTTTGAAGTGAAGATGTACTTGCATTGTGGAACAATAAAAAAGACATTAAAATGATTAATTAAAACGAACTAATTAGACATCAAAAGCATAGAGTCATGTTAAAGTTGTCAGATGACGTTTCTAATAAACGTTTCTTGTATAGCACTTGCATTGCTCTTTTATTAATTTTGATTGCTTCCATTGTCTTCATTTGAAAGTCGCTTTGGATAAAAGCATCTGCTAAATGACTAAATATAATGTAAATGTAATGTAAATATAATTGTTCAGCTTAATCAATATTCAGTTTAAAATAAACTGTTTTAGTTGTAGAATAGTCACTAGGGCTAAGTTAATCACATTTTTATTTGCTTATGTACTTTGGTTTTTAATTGTGTGATGGTTGTGATTATGCTGGTATTTAATTATTGTCTAATTATGAAACATTCACATTAGTTTTAAAATATATGCTTAATTTTTTAAAGAGGGAGTGGGATTTTTGTGTGTGCGAGTTTTTTGCTGGTATTACGGTACAGTCGGTCATCGATACCGCTCAGCCGATATGACATGATACATCCCACCGCCAGCAGCTCAGTCCGCTCAGTATCAGAGAACAGCCGATCAGCTCTAAACAAACAGGTCATGTTAATACAGACAGGATGAGCTCCACAGAAGATGTTATAATGGCGATTCCCAGAGAGCTCACACAAAACCCACTGCGAAAAATATGGATGCCATGCAAGAATGGGCTACCGGAAAAACACATTTCTCAGAAAAGAGGTAACGTTATGCTTGCTTTCTGTAAATGCCTATTTTTTACAACTAACTTACAAATGATCAGAGACAATGTGGTTAATGTTACATCAATCTATGGGGTTCATTTTTGTTGAAGTTGTCCCAAACGCTCTCATTTTTATAAAATCCCGCGTTATTTACGAAGTTGCATGCACGCGCATTTATATTTTATCTCTGCTGTAAGTACAAATTTAGCAGAATTCGTGTGTGTTGTATCTTTTAGGTGTCCAAGTCACCATCTGGAGTAAAAAAATGCTCTTGGGTGCGGAAGTAATGTTAATGGTGCATGTTCAGTATTTCGCAAGAATTTCACCATATGTGCTGTTTTATGGTCTCATTGAATGATTTATTATGCAATTTTTAAGAAGCATATTTGCAAAAATAACACGATCAATGCTTTGTAGACTTGCATCTAGTTCAAGCACTGTAAGTGAACCCGGGCAAAGTAAGTTAACGTTAGGCGCAGCGTATTAAGACGGGAATGATGCAACCCGAATAACTTACATCGAAACCTGCTCAGCCTCAGATGTTAGGTAAACTACAGTAAGCTACATTGGAGCTTAAATCTTAACTCTGTAACTTAGTATTAACAACAGTATATTTTCTCCCAGTGTCTCTTAAGCTTTGTTTAAGAAAAAACTGGCAAGCGTAAACACTGAGTGTAACGTTATATGAATAACACGTCCAATGAGTCGAACAAAACCGAAAGTGAACTCCGTATTCTCTCCCTCCGTTTGCGTATTTACTTAATTTATCACTAACAACTCGGCATCACGAGCATATCAAATTAATAGTTTGTACCGTGAGATACCAGCATAGCCCGAGCATTTTTTTCAGACTGGTACAGTAGCTGCGGTCATTGTGTTGCGTAGCTGGTGTCCTATTGGCTGAGCACTGGCTGTTGACGCTCTCTGATTGGTCAATGGGGCATAAACATTCGCTGCCCATGTGTGCAGCGTGTGAGCAACAGATTCCTGATTCTCTAAACTCATGTTGATCAGCTCATTGTTACCCTGATCATAAACATCATGACAGAGAATGGGACCTAGTGTTTGTCATTTCGCTCCTGCTTTGATAAACCAAACGAAATTGTTAATTACAGTATTCTAATTTATTGATTATATATTTCCACACAAAAAATCTAGTAAGATCCACACTAATAACATTTAGATTAATTAAATGTTATATATATATATATATATATATATATATATTCGACGTATTTCTAGATCACTAATCAAATAAAACTGACATTGATGTTTATCCTTTTTGAGGTAATTATGGAAATTTTAAATACTAATTGTGCAGCATGTTTTTCTACCGTATTTTTTTTTAATGAAAGATGTTTTAATGTGTTTCTTCCCCCTCAGTTTCCCTCCGGAGTTAAAAAAAACTATAAACACATGCTATCCTATCCTATTTGGGTGAAAGTGGTGTACCTTTGTAGTTTTATTCCCTCTGTTCAGTGAAGTGGTCTGGGTGGGATAACAGGGTTGTGGTCTGACTTTAGGCATATCCTCTAAATTCCTCAGGGCCTGTTGCACTCAAATGGGTAAAAAGTAACTGTGCAACAGTTGAGGGTTTTTCCAGATCTCTGTGGCCCCAAAGCTGCTGTCATACAGGATTTTAAGAGGAAGTTTATACCCTTTTAAAGAGCAGGTTTGCTGAGCAAGGCCATTTCTCAAAGACTCTCTACACTTGTAGGGATATACATAATTATATGCTGATTTTCGTGTAATTGTCGGATTCATTTTGACCTCCATGAACCTGACACTGAATGAGCTGTACTCACAGCAGGATCTATCTTTAATTAGTCAGCAGAGAATTGATTCTTCTCTCAGATCACATGATCTCTCAGTATCTGAGGAACATGATTGATGAAGAATCAGCAGACATTGAGAAGAGCTTGAAAACCAGGAATAAAGAATTTCAATTGGTGAAATACAAAAAAACAATACCATGAATAATATGCATCAGGGGGACTGATGCAAATGTATAAAATAAATAAATGATCTGCAGAAATTATTTGTTTTTTCCCCGTATCTGGTTGAAAATGAAGGTGAAAAGTTAAAAGCCAAAGAATATTAAATAAAATTTCACAATATCCAGAATACATTTCTTTCATTGAATTAGGAAATGTAAAAAATTCTTCAGAGGCTGTAGAGACGCTTTGTGAATGTTCCCCCAACTAACAATAGACTGCATGGTTTGCTCTGACAGATTATTCGTACTAAATGAAAACAAAACAAAGACAGTATTCACTCTCTGTGCACATAAAGCTTATATTTACAGACACATTTTTATTCTGTCTCTCTGTGTCTTGGCAGTTTGCATGACCAACTGTCCCACTCTCATTGTGACTGTTGGCCTGCCAGCGAGAGGCAAAACCTACATTTCTAAAAAACTCACACACTACCTCAACTGGATTGGTGTACCAACAAAAGGTACAGTAAAATGCACTCATAGTCCTAAACATTTTTACATCCAGTATACTGTGACTAAATCAGTGTATTTTTTTGCAGAATTCAATGTGGGACAGTATCGGAGGGAATGTGTGAAAATCTACAAGAGCTTTGAATTCTTTCGCCCTGATAATGAGGAAGGGCTGAAGATAAGAAAGTAAGAGTCAGCATGTTTTCCATTTGTGGATGCTTTCATATATCTTTGCTGTTGTTGTGCATTTTGTATTATCATACGACTTATTTAATTTCTGTTTTTAGGCAGTGTGCTTTGGCTGCACTCAATGACGTCAGACAGTACCTCAGTGTTGAGGGCGGCCAGGTTGCTGTGAGTAATTTTGCATTTTCATTCATTTTATCAGACTAATTTATACACTACATTTCTTTAAAGCATGTACACATTATATTGATCGAAAGTGACAGTTACAACATTTATAGCATTAAAAGATTTCTAATTCAAATTAATGCTGTTTTGAGCTTTCTATTAATCAAATAATCATGTTTTCCACAAAAATATTCAGCAGTTCAGAGGTTTTCAACAATGACAATAATAGGAAATGTTAATTGAGCACAAAAAGCATTAGATTGATAAAAAGTGACCCTAAAAGTATAATGTTACATAATATTTCTGTCAAATAACTGCTGCTATTTTTATTTGCTCCTTTTTATTTTCTATTCAACAAAAAATCCTAAAAACATTAAGCAGAGCAATCGTTTTCAACATTGATCCTGCTAAGAAATGTTGCATCTTTAGAATGATTTCTGAATGATCATGTGACACTGAAGACTGGAATAATGAAGCTGAGAATTCAGCTTTGCCATCACAGGAGTGAATTACATTTTAAAATGCATTAAAATAGAAAACAGCAGTTTAAAATTTTAGTATTGTGAGTGTTAGTATTAATACATGGTGAGCATATAGCCTTTTTTCCCCCTCTTTTTCAAAAAGATTGAATCTTATTTAGGAGTGTAGAATTATTATTATTATTTTTTTTCAGGTGTTTGATGCCACAAACACAACCAGAGAAAGAAGGGCCACCATCACAAGATTTGCAGAACAAAATGGCTATAAGGTAAAACACAACGTTCATAAAATGTTGGCATTATTTTTTATAGTTAAGTGTCTCTTTACCATTTTATTTTACTACCCTCAAGTCTCTATTTAATTTAATTAGGTGTTTTTTGTGGAGTCTGTGTGTGAAGACCCCAGCATTATTGCAGAGAACATTGTGGTAAGGCGATGTTTAAAAATTGGCAATTGATTCAAACTTATAGTACTCTGGTGATTTTTAATTTAAGCATTTTTCTTCAGTACATTAAATATTATTATTTATTAAATTATCTCCAGCATTCATTTCTCTTTTTTTGTGTGTTGGAGAGCAGCAGGTGAAGCTAGACAGTCCAGACTACACTGACTGCAACACCGAAGAAGTCATCCAGGACTTTATGAAGAGGATCAAATGCTATGAGAAGAGCTACCAGCCACTGGATGAAAACCTGGACAGGTCAGAAATCTGATTTAATTCCTTTCTCTTTCTTAGAATGTGATAATGTATTCTATTTATGTTTTTTATGTGTAGATTATTTAATGCTACATGTTTTGTCTTTCAGAGAGTTGTCATACATTAAAATCATGGACGTGGGTCAGCGGTATCTGGTGAACCGTGTACTCGACCACATCCAGAGCAGAATCGTTTATTATCTGATGAACATCCACATCACCCCGCGCTCCATCTACCTCTGTCGACACGGAGAGAGCGACCTTAACGTCAGAGGTCGCATCGGAGGGGATTCAGGCCTGTCGCCCCGTGGTAAAGAGGTGCGTGACGCTTTAGGTGTCTGTGAAAGAGTGTCTACAGCATTGGTCATTTGGATTTCATTACCTCTTTCCTTTCTCGTATGTTGTAGTTCGCTCAGTGTCTAGGGAGGTTTATACAGGATCAGAATATAAAGGATCTCAAGGTGTGGACGAGTCAGATGAAGCGGACCATTCAGACCGCTGAGGCGCTGGGTGTACCGTATGAACAGTGGAAAGCCCTCAATGAGATTGATGCTGTAAGTGTTATATGACAGTTAGGGGTGTAACGGTACGCAAAAATCATGGTTCGGTACGTACCTCGGTTTTAAAGTCACGGTTCGGTTCATTTTCGGTACAGTAAGGGAAAGAAAGGGAAACATTAAACTGCAGGTTGTTCATTACTATAAACTTTAACAATTTGTTTACACTTTTTAAAAATACTTTTTAATAAAATATATATAAAATTTAAAAAGAATAAGAAATAAAATACTGCTGCAAAAGTTCTCCACTAAATAAAATACTCTCAGTCTCAAACCAATATCATATAATAAAATATAATGAAAAAATATAAATAAATAACTATGATTACAGTGCAGCATTTACCAATCCCAGCTTGTAAGCCTGCTCATATTTAAAAAATATATATAACTTTTCCAAAGTGTAAAGTTGCAGCATCAGCAGTTTCAGTTTTTAGACCTGCTCAGATTTCGTTCCGTTAGATTGCGTTGGACCGATCGGAATTAAGAGCAAAGGTCTGTTTAAATGCCGATGGGAGCTGCGTTTGAATTACAATCGGTTTTTTCCTAGTTGTAGCGGTTCACACTCGCGTGATGCCTTTTGAAAACCTTAGGCCGGTGACACACTGGCATATTGCACCTGTCAAACATAGTCTATTTTGCCGTCAATACTGTTGACGGTGTCCTTTATCAGTAGGCTTTATATTTATGCTCAACATGAAGTATAGATATTGTTGTCGTGAAGACAAGATCCTGGTCTGTTGGCGGCCTCCCTCTATGTCACCTACAGCAGCAGCAGCGCGCCAGCGCCGCATCAGGCAAGATTCTGTGTAAAGACAGAAAACGCGAGGCAGCCGTGACGCAACTGACACGCAGCAGAAACGCCACACTTACGCCATGCAGCAGTGTGTCACCGGCCTTAGAATCAGCTGCAGGGCAGGATTTGCGCTGAACGCGGAGACTTCCGCCACTTAATATGTTCGTTTGGAAACACGAAAATGTACCTACCGTATTTTTCGGACTATAAGTCGCACCTGAGTATAAGTCGCATCAGTCCAAAAATACGTCATGATGAGGAAAAAAACATATATAAGTCGCACTGGACTATAAGTCGCATTTATTTAGAACCAAGAGAAAACATTACCGTCTACAGCCGCGAGAGGGCGCTCTATGTCTTCAGTGTAGACTACAGGAGCACTGAGCAGAATTAGAGCGCCCTCTGGCGGCTGTAGACGGCAATGTTTTCTCTTGGTTCATTTCTCTCGGTTCATGTCAAATTAATTTTGATAAATAAGTCGCACCTGACTATAAGTCGCAGGACCACCCAAACTATGAAAAAAAGTGCGACTTATAGTCCGGAAAATACGGTATGTTCTGCATACAAAATATTGCATTCGGTCATTCGGTACACACTTGCACCGTACCGAAACGGTCCGGTACGAATACACGTACCGTTACACCCCTAATGACAATGTTTTCTTTCTAATTCCATTTAAAAGTACCAGTGTAGTGACTGTCAGCATGTGAGCAGGGTGTTTGTGAGGAGATGATGTATGAGGAGATCCAGGAACATTATCCTCTGGAGTTCGCCCTCAGAGACCAGGACAAATATCGCTACCGTTACCCTAAAGGAGAGGTGTGTTGAAAAACTATATTCACAGCCAACTACAAAGGAACCTCATGAAATCTTGAGAAAACTGTACGTTCTCACTCTTTACAGTCTTATGAGGATCTTGTCCAGCGATTGGAGCCAGTCATTATGGAGCTTGAGCGGCAGGAGAATGTGTTGGTCATTTGTCACCAGGCTGTTATGCGCTGTCTGCTTGCTTACTTCCTGGACAAGAGTGCAGGTGTGTAGATGGGGACATGCTATGGTAAATAAAATATTTACGTATTGTTATCTTTAACCTTTCGTTTGCCCTCTAGAAGAGCTGCCGTACCTGAAATGCCCCCTACACACAGTCCTGAAGCTTACTCCTGTGGCCTATGGTGAGAAACTGGTCTATCTTATACATTTTAGAAGCATGTGTACAGCCTGATAGTTGGTTAGGTGTGGGCAGTCGTGGCCTAATGGATAGTGAGTCCATTGTGAGCAGCAGTGTTGGGGAGTAACTAGTTACATGTAACGGCGTTACGTAATTTAATTACAAAATTATTGTAACTGTAATTAGTTACAGTTACTAAGAAAAAATGAGTAATTAAATTACAGTTACTTATGAAATTTTTAACGATTACAAAGGGGATTACATTTGAATATTTACACACATCCACATACAGATTTAACTGATTTCTTTCCCAAATTGCACTGACTATTCTGAGACATACCGCCCTAATAATTTCCAGGATGCGGAAATACAGTCTGGTTCGTAGAATCCAGTCATAAAAATGAAATGCCTAACGCGGACGGATTATGCCACATTTTGGATGACTAAATCAAAAGTAGGTCAGTACACTTGAATCAAAACATTACATCGACTAGTGTCTGTGAATATAAAGCCCCAAAAAAGCAATATATGACTTGCACATTCTGCGTGTCTGTGGAAATCAGGCGCGGACTGGACACCGGGAGAACCGGGACAATTCCCGGTGGCCTGGCAGCCGATTTTGCCCCACTATTTAATATCATTATTGTATAATTGCCTGCCGAAAAAAAATCATTTGCGAATCCGCCATTTGATAATAAAATCTCTAATAAGTCATGAATTGTTAGTCATGACTCGCGCACTCTCCGCGCCTCCGCCAAACGGTTTGGATCAGACTCTGAGTAATCAATGCGAGAGAGAGAGAGAGAGAGAAAGAATAGAGTGGACTGTAGAAGTGCACAGCTGGAGCAGAGAAGCAGAACCACTGTTCAGGGTTTCAGGTCAGTTTCATCTGTAAAGATACTTTTTTGTCTTTGTTTTTTTATTTAATCAAGCAGCAGGACGTTGCTCATCAGTCATCACTCAAAATACTATATACAGGACATCATTATTATCTGTTGTAATGTTGCAGTAGGAATTTAGCTGAAAAAAAATCAGATTTTTTTTATAGGTTTAGGGGGAGCTACGACAGACAACAACACAACCCTTACGAAAATTAACATTTTAATATTTAACTATAAATCCAGAGAAAATGGTTACTATTGTTTAACTGTGATAACCAAAAATGTAAAATTATTTTACAAATGTATTTATTTAAAAATAAATACAAATCCATTTGCAAAAAAAAAAAAAAAACAAGGTTATTTTACTTTTATATAGGCTAATAAAAGCATGGTAATTTTTTGTAAGGGAAAAACATGACTCGTGTACAGTATTAGGATTTTTCTATAAAAATATTGTAGTATTTTAGGGTATTGTATTGTAAAGTATAGTTTTGTTCAATCTTGAGTATTAAAGTCATGAGAGGGATGGATAACAGGGCAAAATAAAGAGACTGAAGAGAAAAATGGAAGTGAAGGTGCAGTTAAGGAGAAAACTTTTAATTATTTTGCATGTCCCCAAATTAAAGATTTAAACCTTTGAGTTTAAATATTCTATGAGTTTGAATTTTCCAGTCTGAATTTTTTTCCCAGTCCGCCCCTCCTGTAAATTAATGGCAAAGACATGGTTTCATTTACTACACATAGGCCTACTGAAGCTCGCAGTGTTTTCAACCTCTGCTGCCTCAATATAGGAGTACACGAGCACATAAACATAATTTCTAGAACTGCTCTGTGTCACTTCATGTGCATTTTACTTATTTTGAGAAAACTATCATCATATACAAAGAAACAGCAGTTTAAAAAAAACACCAATGTTTCAGGAGTATATTACACAGAATATGTCACATGCTTATTAGATAACTGTATTTAAGTTGATGTATATGCTTTTATTTATTATTCTTTAATTTTCACAAATTTAGAAAAGTAATCAAAAAGTACTCAAAAGTAATTAGTTACATTACTTTAATAAAGTAATTGAAAAGTTACACTACTATTACATTTTAAACAGGGTAACTTGTAATCTGTAACCTATTACATTTCCAAAGTAACCTTCCCAACATTGGTGAGCAGCTGATTTTTTTTCCTGCAGAATCTGTTTTCCATACAATGGAAGTGGATAGGGACTGGGCTGTCAGTAACAGAAAAAAATACTGTGACTCGTGCACAATGTAGTCAGGTCTTCTCACTTTGTATCAAAGCTTTTTGTAAGTAACATTCTGAGGTCATTTCAGATTTTTTTGTACTATCCCTTTAAGACCACATTGACTCTACAAGAGTGGTGACAAATTGTTCTGCATTGTCCTGTATGAAACAACAGCACTGAAAGTAAAAACTGCTGTTCTGTATTAAAACTTTTATCAGAATAAAACCGTATGTAAAAAGCTAACAGAAGCAGTAGCATTTACAAACAACAGTGTATCTAAATGTGTGAGACAACAACAAACAAATATACCATTAAGAGCCGTGCTTGCACAGCTTCTTCATGAATATTCTCTGCATCTCAATCGGCCTCAAATTGATGAGCAATATAGAGGACGTCATTGTTTACAATACAACCAGAGCACATTCTGAGCTTGAGAGGGCTGGGATGTTCAGACGCGCTCAAGGCGGTTTAGCGAATCACAACACACTGAGCCAGCTGACCAATCTCAGCCCATAGCGTATTTCTGAGGGAGGGGCTTCATAATATGAAATAAATCAAGGCGTTTGTCAGAGAAGGGACAGATTGGTGTGGAATAAAGGTAAATTATTTGAAAAATAATGAGTTATGAAAAAAACCAAGCATGAACACGTTAAGACTGCACACCATAAACACAATCAAGCCTAGGGAAAAAAAACTTTCAAAAACCCCTTTAATAAAGTAGTTTCATGCAGCCAAAAATCGAAAAGTGTTTTTATGAAACACTTTTAAAATATTTTCTTGAGAGAGCTCTTCCCCCCGACATTTTATCTATTGAAGAGCTGTAATTACCTGGGAACATAACTCATGGAATGTACTTGAATATAACCTAGATTCTGTCCTGCATTAGGCTGCAAAGTGGAGTCGATCTATCTTAATGTGGAGGCGGTTAACACACACAGAGACAAACCGGAGGTGAGAAAACCAATCATTTTACATATATAAATATTCATTCTAATGATATTTGGAAAAATAATAAAAGAATTCTGACTGTTACAGAATGTGGACATTTCCCGTCTGTCAGAGGAGGCTCTTTTCACTGTTCCAGCCCATTACTGAACTATGATGTCACATCCTGTACATCAGCAGCACTCCATTAGGCTGCTCCATCCATTTTTATGTGACTCCTCTCAATGGTTTCTGAGTGTTTAGAAACGCTGGGCAGAAAGTCAGTTATGAGTCCTGAAGGTGAGCATCTTTAGGCCTCATATTTGTATTATCCTCTTTTCTCAATTACCACATAGGTGACTGGAATCCAGTTATTGATTAATAACCCTAGTGTTGGGGTGCGAGTGTGTGTGTGCGCATACACACATGTAGGTCTGTGCCAGCAATAGAGGCTGCCGTATAGCAGATTTGAAGGCGGTTCAAGTTTTCTTACAATAATTTTCTACTGAAGATTTTTGCTGGAATCATTAACATTTTGTATGTGAGAATAAATAATCAATTCTGGTGTGTCTTTTCCACATACTGGATATTTAATGTTTTATTACTATTATAATTATTATTTGCTTCTTGTCGTCACCTTTTTTTAAGCAATATTTTACATTTCAATCATTCACACACTACAATTTACATTAAGTGCTTTGGCTGTCATCGAGCACTAAATGCTATTCATAAAAAACAGAATACATGACTTGGGTTAAAAAAAGCATAACTGCAGATAAATCAGTGCACATGAACTTTACTTTCGTACAGTGTTAAAACCATCTGGATATTGCAGCTCCTATCACAATTGTGACAGATGTTTAAAAACAGCTGTCAATTAGGATGCTCAAAATGTAGCAAGGAACTTTAAAATACATTACCTCTGTTACATTTCCAGAAAAAAAAAGCCAAATTCACTGTTTACATTTTTAAAGCCTTATTAAAATAGAAGGCTGTTTTTTTTCTGCATGTTAAGCATACTCATACTTTTCTTTAATAACTTTATTTTTTGCACAAAGAGTGTACATTCCTAAATCTCAACTATAGATTTGAAGTTCATTTGTGTGTTTTTTTTACTCTACAGTCTATAGCATTTATGGAGATAAAGTGAGTGAAATGTTTTCATCTCAATTATTATCATGTTACAAGGACTGTATTTTTCTTTCTTTCTTTTTTTTATTTATTTTATTTTAAGAGCACTTCTGAGAACCGAATATGAAGAGCTCTGTGAATCTGTAATTTAATCTGTCCTGTGGGTCTCCGTGATCAGTAGGAATGATTATAATAATGCGTGTGAAGCTCATGGTTCTCAAATTTGATGCACAATGTCACATTTTCTGGAAGTACTGTCATTAAAACATTCTGTCATGAACCGAATTCTGAATTATTTATACATACTGGCGTCTTTATAGCAAAGGTGTTCCTATAAAGCGAACCCATCTTTAAAGGCAATTTAGTCTCATTCATTATTAGTTCTAGAAACTTGTAAGTGTAGGTGTTTATTAAATCTTCTGTCCATCTTAGCAACAGAAATTCAAAATAAATATACAAAAGAAAAAAATACATAAAAATTTCACACACTATAATAATAATCTCAAACGCAATCCATTCTGATAGAAAGGTGCAAAGAAATCCAGAGTGACATAATTCTCTAAACCACTCTAAAGGCATCCTATAATACTACACTCATACACAGTGCAAAGATTTTATCTGAAGTGATCACGTCAGTGCTTAAAAAACTGAATATAGTGTAAAATGTCATGATTGGAGTCCTTGAGTGTACATGTCCAAGTATGACCAGATATGACCTCATGACTATGTAAGAGTCAATATTAAGATGATAATTTTAAGGCTGTGATGGTGTATGCTCTGCTTGAATGAGACTTCATTATGTCAGTCAGGTCTCAGGCCCCACCTCTCATGCCGGCTGCTGTGGGTTGATGTTAAGGTGGGCGGGGTTTCCTAGCAGACCAATCCGCTGCTTGTGCTTCCTCTGCTCAGTCATCTGAAGATTGACAAAAGGGATGAGTTCAGACAAGCACCATTAATTTAGAAATTCATACCTCATACCACAAATTGCCAGCTTATGACACATCTGGAATTTAGGTGTACAAGCATTCCATTTGTTATTAAGAAAACTTTGGCAGCCTGTGTATACATGCATCTTTATCAAACTAGTCAAACACGCACCTGCTCTTTGAGCTCTGTGAGCTGATTGGTCAGGTTGGAGACCAGCCTCATTGTGGACTCTAGTTTCTCCTGCAAACTGCGCAGTTCATTTTGTTCACCCTCACCATCACTGCTGACCAGTGACATGGCCCTCATACGTGGAAACCAGTCCAGATTGTGTTCCTGAATGGTGGTTAAACGTTACTGATAAATAACATGAAAAGGACAAACCATGAATTTATCAAAGATGCTTTGTGAAGAAAAGGTGCAGTGGATTTAAAATACCTTAAAATGCTATGGGGGAATATATATTGTATTTTGAGTTGACATATGTCTAGGATATATAAATATTAGGTTCATATAATTTTGGGTTATTTATTTATTTATTTTGGAATAAAGAGCATGATCCTTGCTTAATTTTCTGCCCTCATTCTAATTGCTGTAATGTGAATATAGAGATTATCCTCATTTTAATGTAATATGTTTTAAAATAATATGTCATTGATCATTAAAGGTAATTAAAATCACAGTGTCTAAATATAGTGATTTAGGGTCAAATTAAAATACAACAAAATTGAATATAACATATAACCACTAAAATATATACAACAAAACATATATATATATATACACACACACACACACACACACACACACATGTTTGTTTTTGTGAAAAGTGGGGATATCCCATAGGCGTAATGTTTTTTATACTGTACGAACTGTATATTCTATTGCCCTACACCAACCCTACAACTAACCCTAACCCTCACAGGAAACTGTGCATTTTTACTTTCTCAAAAAAACAAATTCTGTATGGTTTATAAGCATTTTGAAAAATGGGGACATGGGTTATGTCCTCATAAGTAATACCTGTGTCATACCCATGTCATTATACAGAGTTGTGTCCTGATATGTCATAAAAAACAAGAGCATATATATATATATATATATATATGTATGTATACACACACACACACACAATGGCCTAACAAAGTATGGAACATAAAATACATTTCAACATTTACTAATGCACTATTAGAATCAAAAGTTGTGTTTGTTAACATTTGTTCATGCACTCTGAACTAACATGAACTAACAATGAACAATAGTATTTGTATTAACTAATGTAAACAAAGATGAATAAATACTTTAATAAATATTAATGTTAGTTAACACATTAAATGAAACCTTATTTTAAAATGTTACCAGTATTTTTTATTTGTGCACTGATGTTCAGCTGTTCTTTTTAATAGTCAACTTTTTTCATGTCATCATCATAAAAGCTCTGTAAACACTGCCACAAAGACAAAGATATATCTTTCATTTCATCAAGCTGAATGCTCCAAAAACTGACACAGTCCTCATGTTTTCAGACCATTTCAAGATTTATTTTAACGTGTCACAAAGTAATGGTATCTAAGTGGGAGAGTTGTTTACTTACTTTATGATTAGTCAATAACACAACCATTTTCTTCATTCAGGCCGAGAGGCTGGATTTATTGCATGAACCAATCACATTTAATCATAACCAATCATATCCAATTATAATGCAATAGAGACATTGCCTCCTCTCACAGCACGTTACACTGTCTATGGACTGAAGGGAGGCAAGCCTCTGCTGTAACTTGCTGTGGACAGTGGTACTTTATAAAAACAAGTGACTTTTATACTTTTAATTCCATATTTAATAATATTTGCAATCCTCGTAAAAGCTTTATAATAATGTCATCATGTATGGTCTCACCTTGATCATCTGAGCGACGTAGCTCTCAGGGCCTGTGTATTCAGTGGAGTCCTTGACCCGCACCAGCACAATGAAGTACAGGTAATGCCAAAGGTTGTGCTCTTCCTTGATGTGCTCCTCAAACGTCACTGTCTTATTATCAAACTTATCCCTCTCCAGACCTGGGTGAACAAGCAGATAACCCAAAAAACAAATCCCCAATCACATGTGAAGGCACATTTATGTTTATTTGAGCATAACTGTGCAACTTTATCTCACCGCAGATGAAACATGTGGTCTTGAGGATCTCCTCTTTCCTCTGCTTCTCACTTCTCAGGTCAGCAAACGTATCAATGATGACCCCAAAGATCAGATTCAACACGATGATGATCACCAGGAAGAAGAACAGAAGGTCATACACGACGCGTGCAGCGAACAGACGCTCCTGCAAACACATATGCAGGTTTTGCTTCAGGTTGTTATGTGAAAAATTAACTATTATTATAAATATATGCATGTGCGTACCCCTTTGGATGGCTTGCGCAGAACATCTCCAACTCCGCCACCACTTCTGAGACCGTGACTCAGTACAGTGATCATACACATCCACAGAGAATCACACGCTCGCTCTACGTCATCTATAAACACACAAAACACACAACGTAGGACCTCTATTTCCAATCACTTCCAGTGTACAAATAAATGTCAGATAAAAAAATGTTGCCAAAAAAAGGGGTCACATAATATTTAAATAATTGGATAACATGACGGAAATAATTGGATAAGGGCTGTCCATTTGAAGTGTCATTTTAGTATTCATAAATTAATAATACCTAATACTAATTAATAATAATAATTTTAGTACATCAATCAATAATATTACATAATACATAACATAATATTCACTTAATAAAAGCAGATTTAATCATGCCCCGATGCTATTTCCAAAAATTACTTTTTACAATATTTTTTTTTACTAAAAACATATATGCAGTGTTTTACTTGTCTAACATAGACATACGCCAATTATGCTCAAGATAATTTCGTTTTTTAACATATCATCCAGTAGTTAGGATTAATTTTACTGCTCACCCTCCTCAACATCCGCAGTCGGACAGGAACCATTTTGCCCATTGCAGACGCCCTCAGACAGGAAACCAGAAGCTAAATGTACTCCCTCCTCTGACACACACAAATTCAAATACAAGAGAAATTATTTTCACACCCACTATTATTACATTACTTTGTGATTTGCTTTGATATGTCTGTGTGAATGTGGGTTACCCAGAGTGCCGTTGGGGATGCGGTTCACCTCTAGAATGAAGTCATCCTTGAAGAACATATATCCAACAATGGAGAAGAGGTAGACCAGGATCAGGCCCAGAACAGCCGTCAGGACAATGGAGCGGCCATTTCGAGTCACACTCTTGATAACGTTCAAAAGAGTCTCTTCCCTGTTCACCAGGTCAAACAACTACAAGCACACAAATGTACAATTGGTTAACATTAGTTGAATTTTTTTTCTGCCTTCTTTTGATTCTATATTAAATGACTGAATGCAACATGAAATTCAGTCAATATTCTGTAAATATTTTAATTTAATTCCCTTTCTTTGTATTTACACATTTAGAAACTAATTTTGGTTTTATGTATGTGTTAGTAAAAGATGTGTTAGTGTAAGGTTTTCAAACAGACCAGTAGACTGTAAAAGAAGACGTGTCCAAAAAGGCCCAGAGTGCAGATGAGAAGGTACAGCAGATGAAACAGGAACTCCCTATCCATCACCATCACCCGGTAACCACGGGTAAATGTCCCGCGGTTACCCACAAAGCTTAGCATGAACACTATTTTATTACAAACCTGCACAGACACAAATGAATTCAGGTTGTCACTACAGACTTGACACCACACAAGATTATCAGTAAAGAAACCGTGTGTGAACTGAAGTATGCACTCCAAATCTAACCCTCCAATGTGTATCTGTCTGAGTGTGATCTTACATTAAACGCTCCCAGGAGTGTCAGCATATGCTGCAGCCCCACTGAGAAGCCCAGCTGCAACACACTGGAGATGACCAGCAACCGCACTGCGTTCGGCTTCGGTGACATCAACACAAACCCCAATGAGCCCAACAAACACACCCACAGCAACAGAGAAAGAGAAGGATCTAGTGAACCTGAAACACACATAGACCACATACAAGGTATAAATGTTCACACAGGACAGGGATATTATGAAAGAAAGCCTGACTCGTGAAGACAATACAGAGGGGAACTCACTTTCACTCATTATGTCCAGCGGGTAAAAGAACGCCACCAACAGATTAATGAGAACAGCCAGGTTAAAAGACACATTACTCCAGAATGACATATTCCGGCTACACCAGTACAGCACTGGCTGTACTAAAAACAGAATTACAAGGATACATTTCAGAAATGATGATAAAAATAATCATTTTCAAACCCTAGAGAATGAAAACACACATTTACCTCTTAGTTTTTTCTGCCACCTCATTTCATTGAAGAGGTCGTCTGCATGCAGGAAGAAGTCATTTATTTTACTGCCCTGTTCGTCTCTCTCTGTCCCATAGTACACACGCAGCTTGGACTCATTTGTGAGAAAAGAGCA